>NC_136359.1:4162500-4322500 GCF_037039965.1 Doryrhamphus excisus | reverse complement strand
CATAGAACAACAGTAACGAGTGCGCTGAGACTCTCTCTCTGTGATTTGATGTCTGCAACATCTGATCCATGGGAAACCCTCGTGCACAATGATGATGAAACAATGTGGCCCCAGTTCTGCGCGTCCCTGGAGGACCACTGGAGGCTGCAGATCTTATAACCTGTCCTGGATACATCAGCCTCTAGGGAGTCGACCCCTCCCCGCTGGTCGGAGCGACCCGGGTCCGGTAGAGTTACACACACTGTGAGGGGTTGTGAGAGGGTTGTGTATCTTTGTGTGTTTTGATATAGTATACATCAGGGGTCTCAAACACGCGGCCCGCGGGCCAAATGTGGCCCGCAGGACACTAGTTTGAGGCCCCTGCCTTGATATGAAAGTTTAATGTTAGTGCGGCCCGCGCAAGTTTGATATGGATGCTGTATGGCAGGGGTCTCAAACTCAATTTACCTGGGGGGCCACTGGAGCTAGGGTCTGGGTGATGCTGGGCCGCATCAGGAAAAAAAAAAAAAAAAAAAAAAAAATATATATATATATATATATATATATTAAAAAATACAAATATAATAAAAATATTAATTATGTTAAATATTAATATAATATATATATAATATATATATAAATATATATAATATAATAGTCTTCAATGCTTCTGCTATACCCTCCACTTTTTCAGTGCTTTGGTTCTTTGGAAAAGCCCTGATAAAACATTAAATTATTATAAATGATTATAAATTAATTTATAATTTATTATTATTTATATATTATTAAATTATTAAATAGATGTTTCATGTTAATTTTTATTATTATTTATTTATTATTAAATTATTAAATAGATGTTTCATGTTAATTTTTATTTTTCGACACAAATTAAGATGGAAAAATAAATCAGCAAATCAAAAAACAAATGAAACAAATGAACAAATTAATTTTTATTTATTATTAAATTATTAAATAAATGTTTAATGTTAATTTTTATTTTTCGACACACAATAAGATGGAAAAATAAATAAACAAATCAAAAAACAAGTGAAACAAATTAACAAATTAAACTTTCATATCGAGGCGGGGGCCTCAAACTAGCGTCCCGCATTTGGCCTGCGGGCCATGAGTTTGAGACCCCTCCTGTGTGGTATCATGTACCCAGAAAAAATTATTACGTTTGATTAATGTTCATGTTAAAGGTTAAATAACTGTTAATAGTTATCCTCCCTATCCGTGTGGAAGTGGTAAGTTTTTGGCTATAATTTATTATTATTTATATATTATTAAATTATTAAATAGATGTTTCATGTTAATTTTTATTATTATTTATTTATTATTAAATTATTAAATAGATGTTTCATGTTAATTTTTATTTTTCGACACAAATTAAGATGGAAAAATAAATCAGCAAATCAAAAAACAAATGAAACAAATGAACAAATTAATTTTTATTTATTATTAAATTATTAAATAAATGTTTAATGTTAATTTTTATTTTTCGACACACAATAAGATGGAAAAATAAATAAACAAATCAAAAAACAAGTGAAACAAATTAACAAATTAAACTTTCATATCGAGGCGGGGGCCTCAAACTAGCGTCCCGCATTTGGCCTGCGGGCCATGAGTTTGAGACCCCTCCTGTGTGGTATCATGTACCCAGAAAAAATTATTACGTTTGATTAATGTTCATGTTAAAGGTTAAATAACTGTTACTAGTTATCCTCCCTATCCGTGTGGAAGTGGTAAGTTTTTGGCTATTTAAGTTTAAAGGAAATAACTTGAAGGCTACCGTTTAGGTCGCTAGAGCTCTAGTTTACGAGTTAGCATGTGTCTCGAGACCCTGCAGTTGTTTTTATTATTTGTCGTTTTATTATTATTATATTTATTTATTACTGATTGATTTTCTTTATTCTTGATTTGTTTATTTTTCATCTTATTTTGTGCAGAAAAATAAAAATTAAGATATTTGAGAACAGTGGAATGTTTTATCAGAGCTTTTCTTGTAGAAAATCGGAACCAAAGCACTGAAAAAGTTTGTATATTTTTCTGTTTTTAATAAATGCGTTTTTGTTTTTTGTTTTTTGGAAAACCTGATGCGACCCAGTCTCACCCAGACCCTAGCTCCAGTGGCCCCCAGGTAAATTGAGTTTGAGACCCCTGATTAAAGTTATCATGTATTTGCTATACTGGACTGTACTTAAAAAAAACATTGTATTGCATTCAGTGACATCTAGTGGTGAAGTTATAAATTGCAGGGTTAGGTTGTAAAATGCAAGGTTTACTTGTAGTCTCATAGTGTTAATGGAAGCTGCCACAGACTGTTGGAGTGTTTCTGCAGCTAGTTAGGATAATCCCAGAGAGAGCAAAAGGGTAGCTGGGAGGATGTAGGCCAAGATGGCAGATGGCCACCTTAATGCTGACATTCTTTTGCACTCTGAGGCCGTTTGAATCAGGACGGTTTGTCTGATCGGAATCAAGACATTTTTAAACAAAATGGACAACTTTTTGCAGGAATGGTCAGGGTCATCGGGCATTTCTGGGACAGGTTGGATGGAGGAGCTGAACAGAGGCACCGGAGGGTGGTCCACCTGTCTCACTCTGGTGGAGCATATGTGTCTGGATCTTCTGGGCCAGATGGACTCTTTACTGGAGTACAGAGACGTGTGCTTCAATGTTATTGGTCCTCTATATTCTGACGACCCATTCATGTGGACGTACCATCAGATTTAAAGTGGATTTTTTTTTATTCTTGAATTTATTTTGTTGTGCTTACTTTGGAAAAATGACCTATTATAGAATAATTTATAACTATGGATGTTTTTATGTGATTTGTGGTAGTACACATAGCTTTGATTAAATATTACTTCAACAATAAGACCATGTTGTCAACTACAACACTGCTGACCTTGAAAAATATACAATAAAAACATTCATGTTGATTGTTATGTCCAGAAAAAAGCATGAAAATATTATATATATGCTCAGTATGTTGATAATATATATTAAAATGTAACATTTGTGTGATTTGTTTAGCTTTCCCAATCTCTACTGTGCTCTCTAAATTTGGAACATCTGGTCACGTGGTGTGCTTTTAAACCCTAGCCTACAACCCGCCAAAAAAACAAAGATATAAATATATTATGCAGTCCAGGTCAATTAAACAAATACTTTTTTTAATTAGAATAGTTTACTTCTATAATGCTTATGTATTAATAATTTAATCTTTAAAAATTTGTGACGTTTATTACGGACATCCGGTAAACACTGCCCTGTTTGGCGGTAGAACTACAACACCCATAATACCTTGCGTCGCTTGCGCGTTAGCACAAAACGGATGTTGTTATTATTGCCTTCGAAAAAGGCATAAAAATATAATATATATGCTCAGTGTGTTGATAAAAATATATCTAAAAATGTAACATTTGTGTGATTTGTTTAACTTTCCCAATGTCTGTCTACTGTGCTCTCTAAATTTGGAACATCCGGTCACGTGGTGTGCTTTTAAACCCTAGCTTAAAACCCGCCAAAAAACCCAAAGATATAAATATATTATGCACTCTAGGTCAATTAAACAAATACTTAACACGATTGGAATAGTATAATTCTATAATTCTTATGTATTAATAATTTAATCCTTTATTACGGACATCCGGTAAAACACTGCCCTGTTTGGCGGTAGAACTACAACACCCACAATACCTTGCGTCGCTTGCGCGTTAGCACAAAACGGATGTTGTTATTATGTGTCCATAGGCAATTTGTTAGTTCAAAAGGTTTTTTTGGCGATTTATTTTGGACTGACGCCACGTCACAATTACGCGCAGTCAGTGGCCTTCGAAAAAGGCATGACAATATAATATATATGCTCAGTGTGTTGATAAAAATATATATTAAAATGTAACATTTGTGTGATTTGTTTAGCTTTCCCAATGTCTACCGTGCTCTCTAAATTTGGAACATCCGGTCACGTGGTGTGCTTTAGAACCCTAGCCTACAGCCGGACATCCGGTAAAACACGGCCCTGTTTGGCGGTAAAACTACAACACCCATAATACCTTACGTCGCTTGCGCGTTCGCACAGAACGGATGTTGTTATTGTGTGTCCATAGGCAATTTGTTAGTTCAAAGGTTTTTTTGCGATTTATTTTGGACTGACGCCACGTCACAATTACGCGCAGTCAGTGGCCTTCGAAGATAGAAGGTAAGGATAAGGACATTTTGAGTGTAGTCTTGTGTCTTGGACACTTTTAAAGAAGTGCAATAAAAGGTTATTCGGGCTAATTGGCGATGTAAATAAACACCCATCGTTTCCTTTATCGTTTAGAGGAAGTATTAAGAATCGGCGAAAACCAAGTGAAACAGTTTTGGAAGGATTAGCTGACATCCATGCTAGCAATATGTTAGCCTGAATTTTCTGCATAAATAAACACTATATAGTATCATAAAATAATGAAATAATGACCTACTGTTGTTTTATAGTTATTAAAACGATATAAATCCATCTCTTCCAAAGCTGATCTGTCAGACCCTTCCCAGGTTGCCATGACGACATCCTCCTGACATCAGCCTCCTGCCACTATGAGCGGTGCCGTGCTGGTCGTCGTGCTAGTGGTGGTGTTCTTCCTGGCGTTGTATCTTCTCCATCGCTATGGCGATCTGAGAAGGCAGCAGCGGATGGTCCTGCTGGGGACGCTGGTGTCCTGGTACCTCTGCTTCCTCATCGTCTTCGTACTCCCGCTCGACGTCAGCACGGTACGACAGACGATGGAGGCACCCGGCATGTCTGATTCGACTTCACTTTGTTTTTTTTTTTTTTGTTTCTCAGACTATCTACAAGCAGTGTGTGTTGGATAATGCGACCCCCCCAACTGCTGCTGCTGCTGTTGTTGTGACTCCGACAAGGAACTCTAGCGGTCTTTATCCAACTGACAGGTAAAAAAAACTACTTGGTAGTCTTTTTTTACTTTTTATTTATACTACATAGAGAGCTAAATACTTGATGCCTTCCCAATATAGCGAAGCTATGGGACTCCATCATTAAACACTCCATTCATTCAATGCACAGAGTGAACCCTCTTGCATATGGCAATACATTGATGCTGGCAAAATGGTAGAATTAATCCATGTATTTGTTTATGGTCCCCGGCCTAGTGCCCACGTGATATTTTCTTTCGGAACCAATGCTTTGCCAAGAAAAATGTTGAAGTTGTTGAAAAATATGAATTGGGAGGCGAAGTCAGCTGATTCTGAGACTTATCTCGCTCTCCTTTTCCTTCATGTTCGACTTTTGGGACTTTCAGTTAAATTCCTAATTAGTCAAAGGTCCACTATACATAAAATAATGTTCTTAAAATGGATTTTATTATATTATATAGATTTTAACCACCTTACAATCAGCCAAAAAATGTATAATGTAATGAACACGTACAAATTAGTGAGCTAACTTGCTGGATGGATAGCTAACTAGCGCACTGTCAGAAACATAAGCAAAGTTAAATGAAAAGCCAAATGTTTTATGTTTAATAAAAACCCTTCATGGAGTTGCTATGCTAAGCTAGCTAGCAAGTTAGACAAAACCAAATGATAGGGCAGCTATGCTAAGCTGGCTAGCAAGTTAGATAGATGAAACCAAATGATAGGGCAGTTATGTTAAGGTAGCAAGCAAGTTATATAGACAAAACCAAATGATAGGGCGGCTAAGCTAAGCTAGCTAGCAAGTTAAACAGACAAAACCAAATGACAGGGCAGCTATGCTAAGCTAGCTTGCAAGTTAGACAGACAAAACCAAATGACAGGGCAGCTATGCTAAGCTAGCTTGCAAGTTAGACAGACAAAACCAAATGATAGGACAGCTATGCTAAGCTAGCTAGCAAGTTAGATAGACAAAACCAAATGACAGGGCAGCTAAGCTAGCAAGCAAGTTAGATAGACAAAACCAAATGATAGGACAGCTATGCTAAGCTAGCTAGCAAGTTAGATAGACAAAACCAAATGACAGGGCAGCTATGCTAAGCTAGCAAGCAAGTTAGATAAAACCAAATGACAGGGCAGCTAAGCTAGCTAGCAAGTTAGATAGACAAAACCAAATGACAGTGCAGCTAAGCTAGCAAGCAAGTTAGATCAATAAAACCAAATGACAGGGCAGCTATGCTAAGCTAGCAAGCAAGTTAGATAGACAAAACCAAATGACAGGGCAGCTAAGATAGCAAGCAAGTTAGATAGACAAAACCAAATGACAGGGCAGTTATGCTAAGCTAGCTAGCAAGTTACATAGACAAAACCAAATGACAGGACAGCTAAGCTAGCTAGCAAGTTAGATAGACAAAACCAAATGATTGGACAACTATGCTAAGCTAGCTAGCAAGTAGACAGACAAAAATGGCAGCTATGCTAACCTAGCAAGCAAGTTATATAGACAAAACCAAGTGATAGGGCAGCTATGTTAAGCTAGCAAGCAAGTTAGATAGACAAAACCAAATGGTAGGGCAGCTAAGCTAGCAAGCAAGTTAGATAGACAAAACCAAATGGTAGGGCAGCTAAGCTAGCAAGCAAGTTAGATAGACAAAACCAAATGATAGGGCAGCCATGCTAAGCAAGCTAGCTAGCAAGTTATATAGACAAAACCAAATGATAGGGCGGTTATGCTAAGCTAGCTAGCAAGTTAGATAGACAAAACCAAATGACAGGGCAGCTAAGCTAGCAAGCAAGTTAGATGGACAAAACCAAATGATAGGACAGCTATGCTAGACAAAACCAAATGACAGGGCAGCTATGCTAAGCTAGCTAGCAAGTTAGACAGACAAAACCAAATGAAAGGGCAGCTATGTTGAGCGAGCAAGCAAGTTATATTGTCAAAACCAAATGATAGGGCAGCTAAGCTAGCTAGCAAGTTAGATAGACAAAACCAAATGACAGGGCAGCTATGCTAAGCTAGCAAGCTAGCATTCATTCGTTCATTTTCTACCGCTTTTTCAACAAAACCAAATGATAGGGCAGCTATGCTAAAATAGCTCACAAAGGTACTAAATAAAGTACATGGTTAGATGAATACATTGATTTTTTTAAATTGTAATTTCTACTTTCTACACTAGTTAGCAAGGGTACGACCTAGCTAGGCCTACAAAGATAGACAAAACAGTATACATTAGAATCGATATGTTCATGTCTGTTTCCAGTGTGCCAAGCGTGTGTGAACAACCATGGAGTTACATACCAGATGGAGTTCTTCCTGTCTTTTGGAGAGTTGTTTATTGGACCTCTCAGTTTCTCACCTGGTAAGACGTTTTCCAAGTTAAAGAGATCCTCACTGAGTGAAGTGCGCGGTGGGTGTATTTAACCCTTGTTGTGTGCTTGCAGGCTGCTGCTGCCTTTCATGCAGTCGTATGCCCGCTCGGGAGCTTTTAGCATCATTGGAAGGACAAAAACGGCGCTGGTTGAAAACGCCATCTACTACGGCACCTATCTTCTCCTCTTCATCTCTCTGCTCATCTACGTGGCGGCTCATCCTCAGTGGCGACTCACGTGGTTGGTTTTGATTGGCGGGAGAGAATTATTAAAAATAAAGACTGAAATATATGCCATTTCTGGTGGTACGTAGGACCGAGCTCCAGACCATCGGCATCACCGCTGCTAACACGTGGGGTCTCTTCCTCCTGGTGCTGTTGCTAGGATACGGCTTGGTGGAAATCCCGCGTTCCTATTGGCTGTCGTCAATCCACGGTCACTCGTTGGCCAAGGCTTACTTCAAGGTGGCAAAGATGGCCACTGAGAAGGCTGCGGCCGAGGAGAACTTAGCCGATGTCATGGAGGTGAGAGTCAGTTCTTCATAGTTCTTCATAATAGCGCATAATTAAATCCATTTGTTGTGATGTCATCACCAGGACGTGTCCGTGGTCCATGCGTCAATCAAGTACAACCACTCCCTCAGGAAATGTGTAGACACCATTTTAACAAAGGTGAAGCTATTTGATTCAACTTGTGCTTTTAGTGTTTTTACTAGACCACCGTGTCATCACAGTGTCCCGCTGACTACCAAGAGGAGATGTGCAGAGACGTGGAACGCCCCCCTTGTGAGGAGGAGACGGTCCTGCCAAGCAAAAGAAGCCTGGTTCATCTCCATAAAAAAGTACAGAAGTGAAAGGATTTACCATCGGTGTGTTTGTAAATGGGTGTTGTGTTTGTTTCAGGTCATCTCTGCAGTGCATCGGTGCCATCAGACCCGGGTTCAGTGGTCCATGTTGCTGGAGGAGGTTTTCCACTTGGAGGACGTCGCTAAGAGCCGCAGCAGCCCGATACGCCTCTTTAGCCACAGTTTCTCGGCAACGCGGCACCATGGTTGGATCCGAAGCTTCCTCTACACTCCAAAAATCGGTAAGTGTTTGTGGTTTAGTCATGTTTAGTATTCTGGTGACGAGGCGTCAGTACTGTGACATTACCAATCATCATATTACCTTAACTTCCAATATGGAGTCAGCCGAGGATGCAAAGTCCAGTGCAAAAATGTTCTCCTCCCATTATGTGTGGAAGTGGTAGGGTTTTGGCTTCTCGATGTTTTGGCTTCTCGATTTGAAATGGAGTAAGGAAGAAGGTCCCTACTCCATTTCAAACCCTTAACTTTACAGTAAATAAATTGGAGGCTAACTAGTTAGCTCAGCTGTTGCTATGCTATGGAAGTTAAAGAGTACTGAGAAGGCACCGGCTCCATCCATTATTAACCATTCATTCATTTTCTACCGCTTTTCCTCATCCCCGCTGTCTTCGGGCGAGAGGCGGGGTATACCCTGGACTGGTCGCCAGCCAATCACAGGGCACATATAGACAAACAACCATTCACACTCACATTCATACCTATGGACAATTTGGAGTCGCTAATTAACCTAGCATGTTTTTTTGGAATGTGGGAGGAAACCGGAGTACCCGGAGAAAACCCACGCATGCACGGGAAGAATATACAAACTCCACACAGAAATGGCTGAGAGTGGAATTGAACTCTGGTCTCCAAGCTGTGAGGTCTATGCACTAACCACTATCCCACCGTGCAGCCAAATTTGTGCATAGAACACCATAAAAATGCTCAGAGTCAAAAAATTTAGGATTATTATTTTGGTGTGAAGCAAAATCCTCACAAGGGTCACAGGGGTGCTGGAGCCTATCCCAGCTGTCTTCGGGCGAGAGGCGGGGTATACCCTGGACTGGTGGCCAGCCAATCACAGGGCACATATAGACAAACAACCATTCACACTCACATTCATACCTATGAACAATTTGGAGTAGCCAATTAACCTAGCATGTTTTTGGAATGTGGGAGGAAACCGGAGTACCCGGAGAAAACCCACGCATGCACTGGGAGAACATGCAAACTCCACACAGAGATGGCCGAGGGTGGAATTGAACCCTGGTCTCCTAGCTGTGAGGTCTAGGAACACCGTGCCGCCCATGGAATGTGTTTTGTGTTCAAAATCTTGGGCATCCAGAACGGATTAATTGAATTTACATTATTTTCTATGGGAAAACTTGCCTTGGTTAGAGTCTGTTTTGGTTTGAGTCAGAACAGATTCATTAATTAATGTTAACCAAGGCACTGCTGCGCTAGCCTATGGACAATTTGGAGTCGCTAATTAACCTAGCATGTTTTTTTGGAATGTGGGAGGAAACCGGAGTATTCGGAGAAAACATGGGGAGAACATGCAAACTCCACACAGAGATGGCCGAGGGTGGAATTGAACCCTGGTCTCCTAGCTGTGAGGTCTAGGACCGCGGTGCGTAATTGGATTTACATTATTTTCTATGTGAAAACTTGCCTTGGTTAGAGTCTGATTTGGTTTGAGTCAGAATGGATTCATTAATTAATGTTAACCAAGGCACTGCTGCGCTAGCCTCGTTATACTTAATACCTAGCTGTGAGGTCTGCGTGCTAACCACTAGACCGCCGTGCCGCCCCGACCCCATTATTAACCAATCAATTATTAACATGACGTACTTATATGGGCATAAACAAAGGGCGTAAAACATGCAAAGCAACAACTGGCACCAATTTATCCCAACCGAGTCAGAGCTTTACTTCCTGTCACTCACATCCTGAAAAAGAGGAGTCGATCAAACGTCACTTACCAACACAAGACCTACCTTACTGTGTGTGTGTGTGTGTGTGTGTGTGTGTGTGGTGGCCAGAGTGGTACTGGGAGTGTGTGTTCAGGCAGGTTTTCTACAAGCTGCTGGCAGTGCTGCTGTGCTTCCTGTCGGTAGCAGTTGTATGGTCCGAGTGCACCTTCTTCAGCACACGTCCTGTCCTTTCCCTCTTTGCTTTCTTCATCCAGACGGCTGAAAAGAAACACAACTACATCTGTATCGAGGTAGCCACCGATTCACACAAAAACACACAACAAAATCCCCCAAATAATAACAAAACACTTAATAATTGTTTTATTTTTTTTCTGTCCACCAGGGGGTGTGCTTTGTCACAGTGCTCTTCCTGTGCGTGTGCGTCTACTCCACAGTGTTTCGAATACGAGTGTTCAACTACTATTACCTGGCACCGCATCACCAGACCGACGCCTACAGCCTGCAGTTCAGCGGCATGTATGTTTGGTTTATATACTTTATACAACATTAGTTGTACAATTTTCTATACTCTATACAACATTAGTTGTACAATTTTCTATACTTTATACAACATTAGTTGCACAATTTTCTATACTTTATGCAACATTAGTTGCACAATTTTCTATACTTTATACAACATTAGTTGCACAATTTTCTATACTTTATGCAACATTAGTTGCACAATTTTCTATACTTTATGCAACATTAGTTGCACAATTTTCTGTAATTTATGCAACATTAGTTGCACAATTTTCTATATTTTATACAACATTAGTTGCACAATTTTCTGCTTGCTCTAAATGCTGTAATTCAGGGGTGGTCAAAGTATGGGCCGAGGGCCATTTACAGCCCACTGCTGTTTTTTTTTTGGCCCTCGGCACATTCTAAAAATGCAATTAAACAAAATAAAAAATAAATAAATAAAATAAAAAATAAAAGCACAAACAGAAAAGAGCAGTAATATTATAAGAATAAAGACAAAATATTAAAAGTGTAAAGTTATAACAAGAGAAAAAAACAGCAGAACTTTAAAAATGAAAAGATGAAAATTTATGTATTTTTTGTAATATGAGAATCAAACAAAACGAAGAATTAAGTTGCAATTTTAAATTGGGTACAAGTTACAAAATTATGATATTAAAGTAAAAATATATCAAAATAATATTACAAAAAATGTTGTAGAAGACAGTTGAAATATTTTTGAACAAAGGAAAATGAACAAACAAAGTGTAATGTAATGAGAAAACTGTATACTGTATAATAATAGACTTTGTTAAAGATAATACAAAGCTTAAATGGAGGCTGGGTTTTTTTCTTCAAATATTAAAACCGTATTTTCATTTGTACGTGGGTTTTACATTTTCTAAATGTAAACATGTCCCCCGCATCCCTCGATTTTTCAGTTGGTTTTCAGATTTTTCAAGCAGGTGGAACGATGCTAGTGCAGCGGTGTCTTGGTTAACATTAATTAATGAAGCCGTTCTGACTCAAACCAAAACAGACTCTAACCAAGGCAAGTTTTCCCATAGAAAATAATGTAAATCCAATTAATTCGTTCCGGATGCCCAAGATTTTTAAAACAAAACACATTCCATGGGCGGCACGGCGGTCCTAGACCTCACAGCTAGGAGACCAGGGTTCAATTCCAGATGCCCACATATGTTTGGATAAACAGGAGCAGTACTTGGAGGTGGGACACAGCGCAGCCGTGTGTTGTTTACATACCTCTGAATTGACGATGGTCTTTCTTCTATATAAGCCGTGGGAGGTCTTGCACCCTTCCCATGTCTCGGTATGGTCCATACCACTCTGTTGTATTAGTTACATTGTGTATGTATCTCTGGCAGCAGCAAGGCTCATATAAACAAACACTGTTGCCCTAAAAATGGTGCCTCGGGGCCCACAATGCATTGCACGTTCATGTGCAAGATTTTATCATGGCGAATGAAAACCGAGGCAAAATTTTAGCAAAAATATTGGATGTGAACTGAAAAATGCGGGGGTGGATGTTAACCAAGGTACAGGACCAATGTAGATCCGAAATGTGAAATCTCATTAAGTATAACGAGGCTAGCGCAGCAGTGCCTTGGTTAACATTAATTAATGAATCCATTCTGACTCAAACCAAATCAGACTCTAACCAAGGCAAGTTTTCACATAGAAAATAATGTAAATCCAATTACGCACCGCGGTCCTAGACCTCACAGCTAGGAGACCAGGGTTCAATTCCACCCTCGGCTATCTCTTTGGGAGTTTGCATGTTCTCCCTGTGCATGCGTGGGTTTTCTCTGGGTACTCCGGTTTCCTCCCACATTCCAAAAACATGCTAGGAAGGAAGGAAGGAAGGAAGGAAGGAAGGAAGGAAGGAAGGAAGGAAGGAAGGAAGGAAGGAAGGAAGGAAGGAAGGAAGGAAGGAAGGAAGGAAGGAAGGAAGGAAGGAAGGAAGGAAGGAAGGAAGGAAGGAAGGAAGGAAGGAAGGAAGGAAGGAAGGAAGGAAGGAAGGAAGGAAGGAAGGAAGGAAGGAAGGAAGGAAGGAAGGAAGGAAGGAAGGAAGGAAGGAAGGAAGGAAGGAAGGAAGGAAGGAAGGAAGGAAGGAAGGAAGGAAGGAAGGAAGGAAGGAAGGAAGGAAGGAAGGAAGGAAGGAAGGAAGGAAGGAAGGAAGGAAGGAAGGAAGGAAGGAAGGAAGGAAGGAAGGAAGGAAGGAAGGAAGGAAGGAAGGAAGGAAGGAAGGAAGGAAGGAAGGAAGGAAGGAAGGAAGGAAGGAAGGAAGGAAGGAAGGAAGGAAGGAAGGAAGGAAGGAAGGAAGGAAGGAAGGATGGATATTCTCTGTAGGCGGCATTATGAATTATCCTTACTGACCTTTTTTGCTTGTACTGCTGCGCTGCTTACATTAATAACATGAGATGTAATAATTTAATATCTGAATGTCATTAGTCATGAACCGATTCCGGCGTCTCCTTTTAGGCTCTTCTGTCGCCTGACTCCTCCACTGTGCCTCAACTTCCTGGGTCTGATCCACATGGATTCTTCTGTTTCCCATCAGGACGGCATACAGACGTCCTACACGTCTGTAGGTTGCAGTCGTATCGTAATACAATGGAATCAATGGAAGTTGACTTATTGCGTTGCCTCTGCTAGATAATGGGCTCCATGAATCTGCTGTCTTTCATATCCAACGGCTTCTACATCTACTACCCCATGCTTGTACTGCTGCTCTGCTTTGCTACACTGTACAAGTAAGACAAATACTTCTTGTCATAATGGCGTACAGTGTATGAACAATGGAGGAACGTTATTTAGCACTTGTTGCTATTATATGGTTGTTTGTGTTTCTTGTGTAATGTTGATAATAACGAAAGAATGTTTTTCCATGTTTTCAGCTTGGGGTCTCGTTGTTTAAACCTGCTGGGCATTCATCAGTACGTCACCAATGACGACTTGACCACTGACCTTGTGGACGAGGGCAAGGAACTTGTCAGGAGAGGTACTTTCGTCTTGTCATTTCATTGTTCATTTAGAATGAATGAATGAATGAATGAATGAATGAATGCTTTTTCGTTTTGCAGAGAGAAGAAAACAACAGAAGGCTGAGGATGCAGGGAACGGAAGACGGGTTAGGAATTTGAATTTTTGCCATCACATATGTACTGGAACGTCGGTTCGTGTTATTAATTCGTCCCAGAAGTGGACGTGAACCGGATCAATTTTTCCCATAAAAAAATCATGTCAATTCAATTAATCTGTTCCAGACAGCCAAAATTCTTAACACAAAACACTTGTTTTAGATTTACACACAGAAAACTATTTGAAATGCAAATAAATGATGAATGAAAGGGACAAAGGGACTGAAAACAGGAAGGTTGTGGTGGTTGGTCTTGTTGCCACATTGTGTCTTTGGCAACTGAAGGTATTTAATTTAAGGTAAACGTAACCTTAAATGAAGTGAATGGTTGTTTGTCTATATAATAATAATAATAATACACTTTTTATGTGCCCTGTGATTGGCTGGCCACCAGTCCAGGGTGTACCCCGCCTCTCGCCCAAAGACAGCTGGGATAGGCTCCAGCACCCCCCGCGACCCTTGTGAGGATAAGCGGTAGAAAATTAATGATTGAAGGAATGAATATATCTCGGGCTGCACGGCGGCCAAGTGGTTAGCGCCTCACAGCTAGGAGACCCGAGTTTAATCCCATTCTCGGCCATCTCTGTGTGGAGTTTGCATGTTCTCCCCGTGCATTTGTGGGTTTTCTCCGGGTACTCCGGTTTCCTCCCACATTCCAAAAACATGCTAGGTTAATTAGCGGCTCCAAATTGTCCATAGGTATGAATGTGAGTGTGAATGGTTGTTTGTCTATATGTGCCCTGTGATTGGCTGGCCACCAGTCCAGGGTGTATCTTGCCTCTCGTTCAAAGACAGCTGGGATAGGCTCCAGCACCTCCCCCGCCCCTCGTGAGGATAAGCAGTAGAAAATGAATGAGGAAGCAACAAAACTTACTTGTTGTCAATGTTTTGCGTTGTCAGGATCGCAAAGAGCGATACGGCGCCACAGGCAGGAGCAGAGCCGCTTACACTGAAATAAAGGACCACCAGGAAGCAGACACTATGACAGAAGAAAACAAAAACGGTGAAGAATGAATTAAATTCCGTCTTTATTTTCATTGTGTGTATGAAATATGACATATTACACCCGTCAAGAAACATAACATACAAACATATTGTGTCTTCCCAGCTATGTCCGTCACTTGGAGAGAGCCACAGCTTGAGGAACAGCAGAGGAGTCTACTGCTAAACTAAAGTTATATATGCTCCAACATTTTCAATGATCTAAAATTCATCCTTGTGTCTGTTTTCCTGTCTGCAGATCCACCAGGAGACGTCTCTCGATGTCTCTCATCGCCTCAAAAAACAATCTTTGATTATGTTTTTCCACACCAAATGGAGATGTTTTCAAATGTTTAAATATGGTTTAAAATACTCCACAAAGTGAGTCCTGGAAGTTTAAAAATAAAGTGCCAAGAGTGACAACGTGACTTCCTGGTGAGACCACATACAAGACCTGTGTCGATGTGAATTATTAATATTGTTATTATTATTATAAAGATGTGATGTCTCTTTTTTAAATATTGTTTGTTGTCTGTGTTCATAATTTAATACAATAAATCTGGTTTTGATTTATTAAAATATACATATTTTTTCGGACAATGTTTGTGTTTCAAGTCAAGCGGTTAAATCAGGGATGCATTCAATGGCCCTCGTAAGAAAAAGGGAGCTCTGTGATTAGTGCACATTTACACGTAATTCCACAAATTCTAGCATGTTTTACTTCACGTTTTGACAAACTCAATATATATATTGTGTGAATATCAGTTTTTTAAAGATAATTTAATACTGCAAATATACTATGCTAGTAGGTTTTTCCAACTGTCCGTAAGGCATTATTAGCTGACGTCACCGGATGTAGAAACTCGACAGTAAACAGAAATATGCCATCGCTGGTGTTTGACGATCAGATAAAGTTGAAGCTTTTTATCTGCGTTATGCGTCATTTGCTGTCAAACGGAGCAGAGTAGTGATATTATTGGATAAAAAAAAATACCACCGAATCGTTTTGGGCTACACGTTCCAAATCTTGTCATTTTGATTTGCACCGGGTAAGAAGAGTTGCTAACCTTTTAGCAAGCTAATGTTAATGGGGAACCTGCATAGGTTGCTACTAGCAGTTAACGCTAGCATGGAGGGAAGCTAGTTTTTTTATTTGCTTTGTGTGTTTACATTATAAAAAACGTAGTAATTTTGTTTAAGAGTGTTGTTGGACGTAACTGTCCTAAAAAGAGCTAACATACTATTGTGTTATCAGTGCCTCAGCGGTATCTCATATGTGACCGCTGTTTAGGCAGCTAGGCACACAATACACAATAGTATGTGTGCACAATCTGTACTTCAGATTTCAGTCTGTTTGAGTTCAATTAAACTGACGTAAATGGTGATGGGATGTCCTATTTAAAGTTATGTACAAAGTGTTAGCTTTGATTTTTTATTTCGCTTCCTTTCTCACCTTTCCTGCTTGTCAACTTGTCTCTGTTTGCCTGCCTGAAGCTATTTTATTGTTGAAGCTTCTTACATTTCCATCACCTATTCTGTCTATTGTGCTTTTTGTCTTATGCTGCTTATTTACTACAAGACTTCGTGAAATGTCCAATTACAGTACATCCAACACAAGCTGTATCAGTTAATGGCTTTTAATACTGACCTTCTCAATGGTGTGTGTTAAACAGACGAGTAGACAGGAATGGGTGGCCTGGTCAACGGGCGGCGTGGAGGAAGATCTCCGCCTTTAATGATTGGCGCCCTGGTGGCCTGCATCATCGTCTTGGGCTTCAACTACTGGGTGTCCAGCTCCCGCAACCTGGAACTACAGGTAGGTTTGTCTCCCGACTTCCTCCGAGGTGGCACCCGACTTCCTGTCTACATCTTTTGTTGGATTAGATTAGCATGTTTTAAGTAACGGCTTAATGGCTAAAAAAAAAAAAAGAGCAAAAATAAGTAGATCAAAATAAAGGTTTAAAAGATGATAGTGCAGGGGTGGGCAAACTACGGCCCAGGGGCCACATTCGTCCCACCAAGCGTTTCAATCCATTGATTCATTTTCTATAGCTTAGCATTATGAGGGTTCGTGGGGGTTCTGGAGCCTATCCCAGCTGTCTTCGGGCGAGAGGCGGGGTACACCCTGGACTAGTGGCCAGCCAATCACAGGGCACATATAGACAAACAACCATTCACACTCACATTCATATCTGGACAATTTGGAGTCGCTAATTAACCTAGCATGTTTTTTTTTTTGGGAATGTAGGAGAAAACCCACGCATGCACGGGGAGAACATGCAAACTCCACACAGAGTTTTGGAATTGAACTCTACTAGCTGTGAGATCTGCACACTAACCACACGACCGCCGTGCAGCTGCAACACATTCATTCATTCATTTTCTACCGCTTATCCTCACGAGGGTCGGGGGTGCTGGAGCCTATCCTAGCTGTTTTTGGGCGAGAGGCGGGGTACACCCTGGACTGGTGGCCAGCCAATCACAGGGCACATATAGACAAACAACCATTCACACTCACATTCATACCTATGGACAATTTGGAGTCGCTAATTAACCTAGCATGTTTTTGGAATGTGGGAGGAAACCGGAGTACCCGGAGAAAACCCACGGGGAGAACATGCAAACTCCACACAGAGACGGCCAAGGGTGGAATTGAACCCTGGTCTCCTAGCTGTGAGGTCTGCGCGCTAACCAATCGACCGCCGTGCCGCATCTGGGAAAAATATATAATAGGATTTTTATTCTCTGACTGTTTATGTGACAGACTAAGCTCTACGAGCTGGAGGGCCAGGTGCGGCGCGGGGCTGCGGAGCGTGGGGCGGCCGAGCTGAAGAAGAGCGAGTACCAGGAGGAGATCCAGCGCCAGAAGGATCAGATCAGTCGCATCGAAACTCTCTACAAGAAGCAGCTGGAAGGAGTGCAAGACACATGTAGCCAGGAGACGGTAGAGACTTAATAATGGCCTTTTTACTTATGTATGATTGTATTGCGTTCTTAATGTTCACGTTTGTTCTCCCAGGAAAAACTGCAGCAGAACATCTCCTCCAGTACCAAAACCATACAAGAGCTTAGAGGTAACCACTTTTTTTTTTTTACCGTCATTTATCGCGATTAATTGGTTGCAGACATATTAACAGAAAATAAGACATAACATGAATTCAAACATTTGCATTGGTAGACTTCCTTGTTTTTGCTCTTTCTTCTTCTTCTCTTGCACCCTTCCCATGTCTCGGTATGGTCCATACCACTCTATTGTATTAGTTACATTGTGTATGTATCTCTGGCAGCAACAAGGCTCATATAAACAAACACTGTTGCCCTAAAAATGGTGCCCCGGGGCCCACAATGCATTGCACATTCATGTGTAAGATTTTATCATGGCGAATGAAAACCAAGGCAAACTTTTAGCAAAAATATTGGATATGAACTGAAAAATGCGGGGGTGGATATTAACCAAGGTACAGGACCAATGTAGATCCAAAATGTGAAATCTCATTAAGTATAACGAGGCTAGCGCAGCAGTGCCTTGGTTAACATTAACTAATGAATCCGTTCTGACTCAAACCAAAACAGACTCTAACCAAGGCAAGTTTTCCCATAGAAAATAATGTAAATCCAATTAATCCGATCAGGATGCCCAAGATTTTTAACACAAAACACATTCCATGGGCGGCACGGCGGTCCTAGACCTCACAGCTAGGAGACCAGGGTTCAATTCCACCCTCGGCCATCTCTGTGTGGAGTTTGCATGTTCTCCCCGTGCATACGTGGGTTTTCTCCGGGTACTCCGGTTTCCTCCCACATTCCAAAAACATGCTAGGTTAATTAGCGACTCCAAATTGTCCATAGGTACCCCGCCTCTCACCCGAAGACAGCTGGGATAGGCTCCAGCACCCCCGCGACCCTTGTGAGGATAAGCGGTAGAAAATGAATGATTGAAGGAATGAATATATCTCGGGCTGCACGTCGGCCAAGTGGTTAGCGCCTCACAGCTAGGAGACCCGAGTTCAATCCCACTCTCGGCCATCTCTGTGTGGAGTTTGCATGTTCTCCCCGTGCATGCGTGGGTTTTCTCCGGGTACTCCGGTTTCCTCCCACATTCCAAAAACATGCTAGGTTAATTAGCGACTCCAAATTGTCCATAGGTATGAATGTGAGTGTGAATGGTTGTTTGTCTATATGTGCCCTGTGATTGGCTGGCCACCAGTCCAGGGTGTACCCCGCCTCTCACCTGAAGACAGCTGGGTTAGGCTCCAGCACCCCCGCGACGCTCGTGAGGAAAAGGCGGCAGAAAATGAATGAATTATATATCAGCTCTTGTAAGGTTTTATATATTATTACAAGTGCATATAGTGAGCATGATCTTGTGGTCCAGGACTATGGTTGACTTCTATGAATTCTGCCTAGCAACAAACAAACACAGAAATAAAGTACGTTTGGTTGTCGGCAGTGTCCCCAGTAATAATTTGTGTGTAATTTGTGCTTGCAGGCCAGTTGAATCAGATGAACGACGACCTGGGGAAGCTTCAGAAGGAACTGCAGGGTTGCCAAGGGAACATCAATACCCTCAACAACAAACTCACTTACGACATGTAAGAACCAAGCACATGCGGGCGGCAGTATGGAGCATTGTAGTTCATTTTATTTATAGTTTATTTATATATGTAAATATACGTTCCTTAGCAAGCTTACTGCATGGATATCTTTAAGGCGCTAGGTAACCTGTCCTTATTTGGGTCTTGTGTAGGACGCACTGTCACTCGCAGGTCCTCTCTCAGAAGGAGTTATGTGAGGAGAGAGTGGAGGCTGCCAAAATGGAAGTTGAGAAGAAGATGGAGAAGCTGCTGCTCCACGCTGTCGCTGAGGTAACGCCGGTCCGCCCCGACCAACCGTAATAGAAGACAGCAAACGGTTGTGTGACATTGTTAATATTGACAGGAGAAGGCAGACAGTGGCGGAGTGAAAGAGGAAGCAGCGACGGGTACGGTGAAGACGTTGGCCGATGACAACCCTTCTGCGTCTAAAGGAAATGACCGTTCTGGACTGCAGACCAATGAGATCTTCAAGGATGACGGTAAAGTACATAGGCTACCATAAAACAGACATGAATACTGGAACTAAATCACCCTAGCAACATAAAAGGCAACAAAATGAACCCGCCCACCTCAGACCTGAACCAGTCTTCCCATATGACAAAATAACGACACATCGAGATGCAGCGCTTCGTCCTGACAGTCAACACTCACTCAGACGTTTGATCGGCAAAGTAAATACCAACAGAACAGCGCAAAATTGGGTGCATCGACAAAGTAATCGCAAAAGAAATGCTTTGAAAAGGCAGCATTTCAAGAAATGAAACGTTTCACAGACAGTATGAATTGCCTGTGTGAAAATGCAGAAGATAAGCGGTAGAAAATGAATGAATGAATGAATGGTTTATGATGGCTACAGTTCAGTAATACAGTACAGTAATATATCAAACGTGTATTCTACTGCTTGGTGTAAACAAACTTTACTTAGCTCTCGACGTGGCTCCTTCACAGGCACTGCACCGGGCGCCCCCCCCACCAAGAATGTCCACCTATTGGACACTACAAAAGAGGGCGCGGCTGTCAAGCCAGACCTGCCAGCAGAGGGAGCCGTGGCGACCGAGACGGGCCAGACGAGCAAAGCCGTGGCCAAGAATCAGACTGAAGTCGAAGTGATGGACGTCCACGCAGAAGGTAAACAAGCGCTTGCAAGCACGCTTAAAACATCTTCTGACGAGTGACGGACGAGTTTACCGCCGTTTTCCAGAAGCAGACCCGGGAATGGAAGGCATGCTGATCGGCCCGGCGAAAGAGAACATCATCGGTCAGCGAGTAGACGAGGCGGAGGAATACGACCACGGGGAGCAGATCGTGGGTGAGGTGGATTTGGAGAAACAAGAGCAGCCTATGCGTGATAAAGCAATAGGTAAGACCCATTTATGTATATATGTATGTATGTAAGCGCCATGGCCACAACTTATATAAAAATCCATGTACCGTCTCCCAGACAAGGTTATGGAAGAGGAGCTGGCTGACTACAACGGCGACGACGACAACGAGGGCGAGTTCGAGGCCGACAAACAAGCTGAACTCGCTCAAGTTTAAGGTGAACACCCACATTTGCATCTTCCTCTTCTTCACCGACGCTTATTTTTGAGCCTCAGTCAACTGAATGGCCACAATACATCACAGCGGAACGTCGAAGGACCGAAACGTACACATTTTTCCACATGGGACATAGAAATAATCTGTTCCAGGGTCAACCTGGAGCCATCCTAAAACATTTATTAACTGTACAGGCAAGTAACAGTCTTGTAAAAAGCGAACCACTGTTAATAATAACAAATGTTGACTATTGAAAGTGTAATGTGAAGGTCGGTTACGTCACATTTCATTTTTGGACATGACTGATTGTGATACAAGTGTAAAAAGAAAAGAAGCACCACTGTGAAATGACTATAAGTAAATGGCATATTGTGGTACGCGGGAGTCCATGAGCATGAAGCGGCTCTTTATTTGACCAGGTGCCAATCATGAGCTAGGAAAAAAAGAAGAGAAGAACAGAACAGGAACCTCATCACACAGCAACTTAACACTTAAATGAATGTATTTTGTCTGAGCAAAGCATTTCATTGGACGACAAGCAGCATAGAAAACGGATGGATGATGCTGCAGTGCCACCGCTGTCCACCAGAGGTAGCCCAAAGCCAAGAAGGAGGCTGATGTCATTGCAGCACCCCAATGCATGATAAGGAATTTTTTTTTCCATTTCAAACTTGTAATGGCACATGTTTATATATTTCTCAGGTATACCTTTTGAGTGTTAAGTTGCTGTGTAATGAGTTTAGTGTTGACAAGTACTGCTGGCTTGTGATTGGCTCCTGCCAAAGAAAGAGCTACCGTTTCCTCACTGACTTGTGAGCGGCACATGATTTAAACAATTAGCAGTCCTTTGGAAATGAAGGATATGTCACAAGTTTCGAACTTGGACATTAAATTATTTTTCTTAAATCTCCCGAAAACATACAGTCGATCCCCCGGCACAGTCACGATGCAGCACTCACTCATTTTTGGTCCGAAAAAATCGATATATTTTTTTCTTGTATTTTATTTCAAGTAAGAACATGAACCTCATCACACAGCAACCTAACACTTGAATGTATTTTGTCTGAGCAAAGCATTTCATTGGACGACAAGCAGCATAGAAAACGGATGGATGGTGCTGCAGCGCCACCGCTGTCCACCAGAGGTACCCCAAAGCCAACAAGGAGGCTGATGGCATTGCAGCACCCCAATGCATTATGAGGATTTTTTTTTTCCATTTCAAACTTGTAATGGGGGCGGCACGGTGCCCTAGTGGTTAGTGCGCAGACCTCACAGCTAGGAGATCTGGGTTCAATTCCACCCTCGGCCATCTCTGTGTGGAGTTTGCATGTTCTCCCCGTGCATGCGTGGGTTTTCTCCGGGTACTCCGGTTTCCTCCCACATTCCAAAAACCTGATAGGTTAATTAGCGACTCCAAATTGTTCATAGGTATGAATGTGAGTGTGAATGGTTGTTTGTCTATATGTGCCCTGGCGACCAGTCCAGGGTGTACCCCGCCTGGGATAGGCTCCAGCACCCCCTGTGACCCTCGTGAGGAAAAGCGGTAGAAAATGAATGAATGAATGAAACTTGTAATGGCACATGTTGATATATTTCTCAGGTATACCTTTTGAGTGTTAAGTTGCTGTGTAATGAGTTTAGTGTTGACACCGTTAGCCATTATATTATATACTATATATATATATATATATATATATATATATATATATATATATATATATATATATATATATATATATATATATATATATATAATGACCTCCTGTGATTTCCATTGTGTTGACAAGCACTGCTGGCTTGTGATTGGCTCCTGTCAAAGAAAGAGCTACCGTTTCTTAAATCTCCCGACACATACAGTCGATCCCCCGGCACAGTCACGATTCGGCACTCACTCATTTTTGGTCCGAAAAAGATCGATATAGTTTTTTCTTGTATTTTATTTCAAGTAAGTGGTTAGTATTCATTAGTAATCATTTAAAAATACGCGATAATACAAGTTAAAATGTACAGCATACGTGAACCACTGTTTTACATGTTTAGGTTCTTTTATGCTTCACAGTTAATGCTTGCTCTGTAAAGCATTGAGATTTCACTTAGTTCGTCGGTCCTTGAACGCAACATAGTGACCGTAGACTCTGTTCCAATGCTTCATCATGAATCCTTAGCGGTGAGTACCTTTTTTAATTTTATACTTTAAAATTCACTTTTTCACTTTTATTGCAAATGTTGATCTGAAATCAGAGAACATGAAGCGAGTAGAAGGGATTGCAGGGGGGGGGGGGGGGGGTTTATCAACTCCTGCAAAGAGCGGGGATCTACTGTATTTGCACTGTTGGGAGCTGTGTAAATATTAGACATATGTGCACTCGTGTTTTAAACAAATGTGCAACATTATGCTGGAAACGTCCTCATTTACTTCTTCAGGTGTGATCAGCGAGAGCAAGACATGAAGGAAACAAGTGGAAATGCCGTGTAGGACCTAGCGGTCATCATGTAGCATGTAAATAACGCCGCTTGTAGTAAAAAATGACGGCGATCCTCTGGGTTGGCAAATAAATACACATAATGTATCCAAACAAGCTAGGATTTGGATTTGACATGGAATTACTGCAACGTAATGAACGTAAAGAATTACTGCAAAGTTTTGAAAAGTCAAAACTGTTGTCCTCCATCCGTGTCCGCTTCACAAAACATCACGCTACTTTCTGGAAGGAGGCAATAAAATGAACTGGAACATAAAGAAGTCACTGTTTTTGGTCTGTAGCCCATTTCAATGAACTGAAATCACTTTGCACCAGCCGATGACGTTCATTTTTTTTTTTTTTGTTTGTGTGATTTTTAGAAAATATTTTTGACCTGCTGAACGAAGGCTTTATTGAAATGAAAAAATAAAAAGTGGTGTTGATAAAACTGTCGGAATGTTTTGTTTTTCCTGTTATTATTTTATGAGAATAAAAAAATGACAGGCTGCACGGTGGTCGTGTGGTTAGCGCACAGACCTCACAGCTAAAAGATCTGGGTTCAATTCCACTGCAATCTCTGTGTGGAGTTTGCATGTTCTCCCCGTGCATGCGTTTTGGGTTTTCTCCGGGTACTCCGGTTTCCTCCCACATTCCAAAAACATGCTAGGTTAATTAGCGACTCCAAATTGTCCATAGGTATGAGTGTGAGTGTGAATGATTGTTTGTCTATATGTGCCCTGGGGAAAAAACAGCAGTAATAAAGTAAGAATATTAAGAAAAAAAAATATTTTATGAGAATGTAATATAAGAAAAAATGTCAGTTGAAATTAAAGAATGAGAATATTTAATTTAAGTTATAAATACTGAACAACATAATGGGAAACTTATGGGAAAACTTATAGGAATAGTCATAATTACAACAACATTGCACTCCAAATAAAGTTTCAATTTTCCAAAAATTGAAAAGAAACACAAAGAAATCTAAATACCTCCCCAAAAATCTGTAATTTTACAAAATAGTCAAACTATTAAGAGAAAACTGATTGCAATTTCTTTTAACAAATATGAGGTAAAATGCCATATTGAATTTAAAAAAATATTTCATAAGAATAAAAAAAATGACAAAGTTGGCAATACCTTATATCAGGGATGTCCAAAGTGTGCGGCCCACAGCTGTTTTTCTATTGGCCTGTGGCTAACTAGTTGGGGGAAAAAAAAAAAAAATCAGCAGCAATAAAGTAAGAATATTAAGAGAAAAAAAATATTTTACGAGAACAGAAAAATGTCAGTTTAAATTAAAGAATGAGAATATTTAATTTAAGTGATAAATACTGAACTACACAATGGGAATAGTCATAACTACAACAACATTTCACTCCAAATAAAGTTTCAATTTTCAATTTTTACAAAATAGTCAAACTACTAAAGAGAAAACTGATTGCATTTTTTTAACAAATATGAGGGAAAATGTCATATTGAATTAAAAAAATATGAAAAGACATTACAAGAAAGAAAACAAAGTTATAATATGGGAATAAAATCATAATATGAAAAGAAAAAGTTACTAAGATGATTTTAATAATATGTAATTATTTGTGTTGACCTTAATTTGATTCCATGATACCAGGATAGCATGAAAACGGTAAGCTAATGTTGCTAATCAGTGCAAACATTAAAATGAATGTAGCTTACGTTAGTACTTCCAAACTTGGTCAAAAGTTGTCCCGTTATGTGAGCAAGAGCCCCGTGAATTTACTCGCGTAAAATAAATACTCCTTAGAGCCACACTGACCGCGAATATGTTAGCCCAAGTTAGCCACATCTTGTTAGCCACATCTCGCTAACCGGGACGCTGACCGTTTTGATTGACACTTAATTGAGCCAGTAAACAACCGTTTCGAATAGCCAATGAACGTCAATGATGTTTTGATTGACACCTCATCGACCAAATAGACAACTGTGTAGAACAGCCAATGAACGTGAATGAACGTCCCCTTTTATAATGTCACTAGCTTGTGACAATTACGAAAATATTGCACAAAAACAAACATTTTTACACAAATAAATGCATTCGGAACATTTCTGTTGAAAAGTTGTTTATTTTAATACAATTGAGACATGCAGACGTACGGAAAAACAGTAAATTGGCCACACATACTGCACACACATAACAGCCAAACAAACACTTTACACTTGCATCGCTAACAAGACGTGTTATTTGAGACGTGATCGCAACCATAGCTGGTGATGACATCTTTTGAGTGTTGTGATCACGTGATCTTGATTGACCACAGGAAGTTGCACTGATCAAATGATCTTGACCACAGGGAAATACCTGTGAGCCGTGAAGTCAAACTCGGGAAGTATCTGGAAGTACACACGTATAATTCAGTTGCTGTTACAATGAAAAACAGACTGTACAAAAAGCAAAATTGCCCAAATTGTATGTGTGTTTAAAAAAAAACAACAACAAATAAATACCCTTGTCTCTTTCTTGTGTCCTCCAGCCAGGAGCTTCATCACAACAATGTTAGGTTTGGCCACTTTCAGTATACGATTCACCTGCAAACAAAACTACACTTTTACCATGCTGGATTTTTATTATTTATTATTTATTTTATCTTATTATATTAGTATTTTATTATTTGTATTGTATTTATTATTACAATATATATATATATAAATTAATAATATATTGTAATATATATAATATAAGAATAATAAATAATAATATATTATTTATATATAATATATATAAAAAGGAAAAAATAATCATAGAAGCAATGAAAGTAAATAGAAAAGTAAAAACTCCATGTTATGAAAATAATAAAATACATAATAAATAATATATATGTATAATATATATCTATGTATATATAATATATATAATATATATAACATAAATAAATATAATTATTATTAATTAATCATATATATATATTATATGTATTTTATTATTTTCATAACAAATGGAGTAACAAATTTTACTTTTCTATGTACTTTCATTGCTTCTGATTATTTTATTTGTTATGAAAATAAAATACACATAATAAATAATATATATATATTATTAATCATATATTATATATATATTATTTATATATATTATTATATGTATTTATTATTTTCATAATAAAATCTGAAAATAATAAAAACATATGATGTACAATAATATACATATAATAAATTATTATATATTATTTATCATATATATAATAAATTATTATTATATGTATATTATTGTATATTATATGTGTTTTTATTATTTTCAGATTATATGATATTATAATATATTCTATATTATATATAGAATATATATATTATTTATCATATATATTATTATATGTATTTCATTATTTTCATAACAAAATGAGTTTTTACTTTTCTATTTACTTTCATTGCGTCTATGATTATTTGTTCCCTTTTTATCAAATTTCAAGAGCAACCTTTGACTTTTGCCACCAACTTACTTATTCCATGCCTGGTGAATGTATGTCTAGACTTTATTGTATTTACCTCGGGGTCGGGGCTGGGAACGTTTTCCAGGATGAGTTTGGCCTGCTGGAAGTGTTTGCTGGCTGCCAGGTAAAGGTCAGCCGAGCCCGGTGGAGGATTGTACTTCTTCAGGTCGGACATTTCCTGAAGAGGAACAAAGAAGTCAGCCTTGGACCACATCTTTTTCATCATAAAGGTTTCAGCGTCCAACTACCTTGAACTGCACGTAGTGCACGGGAGGGGGCGTGACCACGCTGCTGAAGGGGGCGAAGCGGTGCTCGTAGCGGACCTGCTCGCTGTCCAGCTCAAACTGAGGCTTGCGAACCTTGCCGTCCATGTCCAGCGCCACCATGGTCTTACAAAAGACAGGTTATTTATTGACTACATCCAAAATGGCGGAGAAAGGCGTGTGCTATCCTACCTTGTACATGCCAGCACACATGTTCTGGTAGGCTTGGCTCATAGTGATCTCTTTGCTGAGGGGGCGAACTGCACAGAAGAGGCGACTAAGAATCCTAATCATGGACTTAGTCACGAGTAAGTTTACTTAAGACTTAAGCTTTCTACCTTTCTTCTTCTTCTTGGTCTTCTTACTGCTGCGTACTTTCAGCTGCTCCTCCAAGATCCTTTCCTCGGCCATCTGAGAAGCGTCTGCTCTGCTCAGTGTGGACATCAACCACGCGTAGAGGAACTCTGACAGATACCTGCACACAAACTCACTCACTATAAAACCCACGGACCGTGCGGGTACAGTAGGTGTCCCGTGTCGCACCAGTAGATGTAGTAGTACTCGTGCATGCTGTACAGCTCCAGCTCAAAGCCGCTCAGCAGGTACTGGATCATGATCCTGAGGTTGTGGTACAGGATCCATGTGCCCAGACAGGCCAGATGTTGCCGCTGAGGTTCCAGCTTCATCAGCAAGCTGTGCAGCGCCGCGTCCACTTTCTCCGCCTTGATGCAGTAGACACGTAAAGATTGGATTAGAGTCAAGGCCAAAGTGGAAAAATATGATGATAAACATAGAGCAGCCATTTAGATTATTCATTCATTTTCTGCCGCTTATCCTCACAAGGGTCGCAGGGTTATGCTAGTTACGTGTTATGTTCAGTGTATCAGGTAGTTGATTTATGTAATGTCTTGCTGTGGATGTATTGCTTTTGTTTTGTTGCACTGTGAGCAAGTATGTTCTGTTTACTTTAGGCCAAGAATACCTAATGCTTATTCATTCATTCATTCATTTTTCTACTGCTTCTATCCTCACGAGGGAGCCTATCTCAGCTGTCTTCGGGCGTGAGGCGGGGTACACCCTGGACTGGTGGCCAGCCAATCACAGGGCACATATAGACAAACAACCATTCACACTCACATTCATACCTATGGACAATTTGGAGTCGCTAATTAACCTAGCATGTTTTTTGGAATGTGGGAGGAAACCGGAGAACCCGGAGAAAACATGCAAACTCCACACAGACATCCCCGGGCGGAGATTCCAACCCAAGTCTACCCGATCTCCTAATTTTGTGACCAACATGCTAACCACTTGTCCACCGTGCGGCAGCCTCTAATTTTCATTAATTAATTTTCTACTGCTTTTCCACGGGGGTGCTGGAGCCTATCCCAGCTGTCTTCGGGGTGGGGTAAACCCTGGACTGGTGGCCAGCCAATCACAGGGCACATATAGACAAACAACCATTCACACTCACATTCATACCTATGGACAATTTGGAGTCGCTAATTAACCTAGCATGTTTTTGGAATGTGGGAGGAAACCGGAGTACCCGGAGAAAACCCAGGCATGCATTGGGAGAACATGCAAGGGTGGAATTGAACTTGGGTCTCCGAGCTGTGAGGCCTGCGCGCTCACCACTCCTCCACCGTGCAGCCACATTTAAATTATTTGTATTAATAATTCATTCATTCATTCATTTTCTACCGGTTTTTCCTCATAAGAGTTGTGGGGGGTGCTGGAGCCTATCCCAGCTGTCTTGGGGCGAGAGGCGGGGTACACCCTGGACTGGTGGCCAGCCAATCACAGGGCACATATAGACAAACAACCATTCACACTCACATTCATACCTATGGACAATTTGGAGTCGCCTATTAACCTAGCATGTTTTTGGAATGTGGGAGGAAACCGGAGTACCGGAATTGAACTCGGGTCTCCTAGCTGTGAGGCCTGCGCGGTAACCACTTGCCCGCTGTGTAGCCTCATTTAGATTATTTTTATTAATAATAACTTATTTATATGTAAATTCTTGCCATTTTGCTAGCGGCTAGAGATGCTACGAGAGTAAACAAAAATAAATCTTGTAATATTATAAGCTTTTTTTTAATTCTCAAAATTTTGATTTCATTTGAAAAATCTCATACTGTTAATTTTTTTTTTTCCAATGTGGCTCTCATACGCCATCGCAGAAAAAAATAGTGTTGGGCGCTCCGCTGTATTGCGTAATATCTTGCCGTGCATCCGTGCGTGCAGGAGTTACATCACCTCATCCTGAAGCGTAGCAAACTCCTCGAGAATGTGGCCCAGCTTATCTCTCTGCCGCGCTCGGTTGTGTCCGTGGATCTGGATGAGGCTGCAGAAGGGCTGGAGCGGATAGCACGATAATGAGAAGGTCGCTTTGGTGTGTAAATGGGGAGTTCATAACGTGCTGAGTCGTACCCTTGAACAGTGCGTGACAAAGGAGTCCACGTAGTCCTTGGCTTGGTGGTTGTTGAACAGACAACACCTGAACACACGGGCGCCATTACACTCAAGATGTTTATATTTAGATTAGTTTTAAAAACAACTCAAAGTGTAACGAGACTTACTTGTAGGAAAGGACGGGCGGACTGACAAAGTATCTGAGAGCGTCTTTGATCATGTCCTGCATCAAATGTGTCCCAAAGACTTTCTTATTGTCTATCAAGAAGGTGGTCTGGATGGAGGCCAGCGAGAGCTTCAGTCGTCAATATTATATTATTGCAGGTAGAGTGTTTTTTGGGGGGGGCTCACCTGAAGTAAAGATCTGGACAGCACACATGGAGACTGCTCGCTGAATTCACAGAAGAAGTCCTGTTGAAGTCCAGATCCAGTATATAAGTAAGAACACTTAGATAAGTAAGCCAATAACTAAAAATAATAACTCCATCGGCCATGACAATACAGATACCAAAATGCCGTGCAGGTTGGTGGTGTTGATGACATCACAGACGGTCTTGATGCGTTCAATGAGCCTGGCGAAGTACGCCACCATGTCCTCCCTCTTGATGATCTTGGCGTAACGAGGAAAGGTGGGTGGCAGCAGTCGCTGGTTGACCAGGGGCTCAAAGCCCATCATGATGGGATGATCTGTCATAGGATGTTATCCTGTTAGACCATCACTGTATCAAAGCAAATTGAATCAACTTTATTTGTAGAGCACTTTTCAATACAAAGTGCTTTACAGAATTAAAAACATTCATTCATTTTCTACTGCTTATCCTCATGAGGGTCGCGGGGGGTGCTGGAGCCTATCCCAGCTGTCTTCGGGCGAGAGGCCTGGTACACCCTGGACTGGTGGCCAGCCAATCACAGGGCACATATAGACAAACAACCATTCACACTCACATTCATACCTATGGACAATTTGGAGTCGCTAATTAACCTAGCATGTTTTTGGAATGTGGGAGGAAACCGGAGTACCCGGAGAAAACCCACGCATGCACGGGGAGAACATGCAAACTCCACACAGAGATGGCCGAGGGTGGAATTGAACCCTGGTCTGCTAGCTGTGAGGTCTGCGCGCTAACCACTCGACCGCCGTGCCGCCAACTTAAAAACAATTATTCATTCATTCATTCATTTTCTACTGCTTTTCCTCACAAGGGTCGCTGGAGCCTATCCCAGCTGCCTTCGGGCGAGAGGCGGGGTACACCCTGAACTGGTCGCCAGCCAATCACAGGGCACATATAGACAAACAACCATTCACACTCATATTCATACCTATGGACAATTTGGAGTCGCTAATTAACCTAGCATGTTTTTGGAATGTGGGAGGAAACCGGAATACCCGGGGAAAACCCACGCATGCACGGGGAGAACATGCAAACTCCACACAGAGATGGCCTAGGGTGGAATTGAACCCTGGTCTCTCTGTGCCGCCAATTTAAAAACAATTATTCATTCATTCATTCATTCATTCATTTTCTACCGCTTTTCCTCACAAGGGTCGCTGGAGCCTATCCCAGCTGCCTTCGGGCGAGACGCGGGGTACACCCTGGACTGGTGGCCAACCAATCACAGGGCACATATAGACAAACAACCATTCACACTCACATTCATACCTATGGACAATTTGGAGTCGCCAATTAACCTAGCATGTTTTTGGAATGTGGGAGGAAACCGGAGTACCTGGAGAAAACCCACGCATGAACATGAACAAACTCCACACAGAGGGTGGAATTGAACCCTGTTCTCCGAGCTGTGAGGTCTGCGCGCTAACCACTGGACCGCCGTGCCTCCAACTTAAAAACAATTAACCACAATTAAAAAGAAAACAATTAAAAAAAAAAAAAAAGGCACTCCAGCACCCGGGCCCCCCGACTCCGACAGATGGGCGGACCCCCACATCAAAGGGAGGAACCGGGTCGAAGGGACCCAAAGACAGCACCCCCATCAGTGGACAGTCCCCAGTGTGGAGGACCACCTCTGAGGAAACACTGGAATTAAAAGCTAAACACTAAAAGCATAAAATAGTAATTTTTTTTTTTTTTTTAGATTAAAATATTAGTTAAAGCCTGATTAAAAAGTTGTGTCTTTAATCTTCTTTTAATAATAAAAAGGCTCTCCGGCAGGCTGTTCCACAGGTGGGGGCCATAGTGGCTAAATGCTGCCTCACTGTGGGTTTTTGTTCTGGCCGTTAAGACATTTAAAAACCAGTAAGAGAATCTTAAAAATCGATTCTGAAGCAAACTGGGAACCAATGTAGCGACTTTAAAACCGGTGTACGTCTTATGCATTGTGCGTTGGGCTCGTTTGTTTGGCGACCTCCTTTGGTGGTGTCGTTCTGTGATTGGATGCCATGCTGGACGCTTGAATGGATGGCTGATAGAAGGTCAGCCGCCTGAGCAACGAGCTTCTGGGCCTCGGCCACGGAGCTGGTCTACAACACAACACAATCGGGTTAACTTGGATGTCCGTGCACCTTCGTGTAGCTTCAATACGAGTACGTTATTAGGTTACCTCTTTCTTTGTGAAGGCGATGAGCGTAGTCAGGAGAAGGCGTGTGAACTTGATACGATTAAAGAGTGCCAAGTATTGCTGGTGCTGGGAAACAGAGACTAGTTAACTACCAACAAGTAGATTATTATTATTATTTTCATAGCATCAATGAAAACATTTGAATTCCATGGCTAAAACTACTGAAATTTGCAATTGTATTTATTTTTATTAGAATACACATTTATAATCGTAATATGTATTTTTTTTTTTAAATAAAAAGCAAACACAAATTAATAGGACCACATTGAAAAAGAAAATCTTGGTGATTTTGAGAATAAGTCTAAAATTTATGAGGAAAAAGTGGTAATATTTTGGCCATACGTGTCAGAGGGTCTTAATCTACAAGATTAATCTAATAGATTTACGAGTTTAATCTAGAACCTTTATAAATTTATTCTCAAAATTTCAGATTAATTTAACATTCCGTCATAACAGACGTTGTCTGGGACAGCAATAAAAACAGGGTCAAAGTTAATTTGATGACTTTTTTTATATTAAATTTATGACTTTTTTTCGTAATATTAAAATTTTTCTTATAAATTTACAACTTTTATTCTCTAAATCTCAAGATTATTTTAATATACCACATTTTTTTACTGTCATAAATATATAGGTTTATTCCGATCAATTTTATTCTCTTAATATTGCGATTTTCTTCCCGTGAAAAAAAACAAGAGTGAAATGAATAAAATAAAAAATTAAAATAAAAAATACAATAAAAATAATGAAGCAATTTTAGTAAATTTTTTCTCCTAATATTACAAATTTCTCGTTATTCAGGAAATTTTATATTATTTTAAAAATACTCCGTCGTTACAGGCATTGCTTTGTACAGCTATGAAAACAGGCTCAAAAGGTAATATTACCAAATTTTTTCCTCATAAATATAACATTTTTACTGTCATAAATATATAGGTTTATTCCGATCAATTTTATTCTCTTAATATTGCGATTTTCTTCCCGTAAAAAAAAACAAAAGTGAAATGAATAAAATAAAAAATAAAAATAAAAAATACAATAAAAATAAAAGGGACAGCAATGAAAACAGGGTCAAAGTTAATGTGATGACTTAAAAAAAAAATAAATTTATGACTTTTTTTCATAATATTAAAATGTTTCTCATAAATTTACAACTTTTATTCTCTAAATCTCAAGATTATTTTAATATTCCGTCGTAACAGGGATTGCCGGGGACAGCAATGAAGCAATTTTAGTAAATTTTTTCTCCTAATATTACAAATTTCTCTCATAACTTTACGTTATTCAGGAAATCTTATATTATTTTAATAATACTCCGTCGTTACAGGCATTGCTTTGTACAGCTATGAAAACAGACTCAAAAGGTAATATTACCACATTTTTTTCCTCATAAATCAAAAATTTTTACTGTCATAAATATATAGGATTATTCCGGTCAATTTTATTCTCTTAATATTGCGATTTTCTTGAAAAAAAAAAGCAAGAGTGAAATGAATAAAATAAATAAATAAAAAAACATAATAAAACAAATAAAAATAAAAGCAATAAAAATAAAAAATAATAAAAATAAAAATACAATAAAAATAAAAATACAATAAAAATAAAAATAAAAAATAATAAAAATAAAAAAGTAAATAATCATAATCATAATAATAATAATAATAATCATCATCATCATAATAAATAAAATGCAGGGCAATGAGCAATGTGACTAAGTCGCTATGTTGATGCGCCTGCTATCTAGGTAGAATGTATTCCAGTTGTGAACCTTCGTAGCATGAAATTTCCCGACTGACCTCTCGCTCCACCTCTGGGTCTCGCTGTTCTCCCTGACGACTGCGTGTACTCTGAAAAAAAAAAAAAAGGAAAAACAAATCTATGACATCTACATAAATGACGCAAAATGAAGTCAAATTAAATTACCTTTACTTTTCTCTGCAACTCATCCTCCACATCTTTCAGCATACCTGAAATAGCGAGAAATGGGGACGTCGGTGATGGACACAACAGAGCGGAGGACGATAAAGTTATTATACCTGTCACCCTCAGGTCTGTGACATTGTTGGCCATCCTAAATCCGTAGGTCATGGCTTGAAAGTCCTCCTACATGACACACAAAAAAAAATAATAATCAGGAAGCACAGATTAGTCCAAAGAATCACAGACTGACAGACTCAAGCCCACCTCCTCAAACACAGCAGCCTTGTTGACTTTTTCACGGGCGATGTCACAAATCTTCAGTATCCCCAAGGCGAAGGCTTTGAGGGCGGGCTCCTCGATCAGGTCGGGGTTATGTACGTACAGGCAGGTGAACACCGTCTGTGCCAGGGAGTGGCCCTCCAGCCATGTGATCTACGCACACACACAAAAGCCATATGACATTACAATATGCATTTCATTGTGACAGAGAGGACACACGCTTCAGTGTGAAACTCACCAAACAGCAGAAACATGTGTCGATAATCCCGATGAGTTCAGGAAGACTAAGATCTCTCACTTTGATGGCGTGTTCCTGCAAGGAACAGTAGTCATTAAAATATATTGTCAGGTGTGTTAATTAATTATTTTTCCTTAATTTGATCACGTTCCTATTGAGCAAGCCTGAACATAAGCCCCGCCCCACTCTGAACTGGTCGCCTAGCCAATCACTTGTTAGCTCCGATGAACGAATAAGGCATGAGGCGTTTTTTTTTCCTTCCAATTTCAACAGCAGCGACAGTCCAACCATCATCTGCAGTAATTCTACACTTGATCAAAGTTACTTAAGATTTGTCAGATCAAAACACGAAATGTGATCTTAGCGTCCCCTGCACTACTTCCTTAAGTTTAAAGGAGTCTGGAATTTATTATTTTTTTTTTGTATTTCAAAGTGTGTTTTCTTTTATAATTGATTATTTACGACATTGTCCATTAATTACATAAATTGCAAAATAAGTGCACAGAAGCTGTTTGATTAGCTGAGCATTTCATGGTGCTGCATAGACTCTATGGACGCACATTAACTTGTCTTAGTATTCCAAAAAAAAAAAAAAGTATTCCTGTACCTTGATAGCTTGTTCAAAGTTGAGCACTTTCCTGTTGACTTGGTTCCCGATCATGAAAACACGATCGCTGCGTAAGACCTCAAAATGTGATCTTAGCGTCCCCTGCACTACTTCCTGAATCTGCCCTCGAAGCATTGTTGTACTTTCAGCCATAAATTAGCCACATTATTGTTTAAAGGAGTCTGGAATTTATGATTTTTTTTTTATTTTTCGAATTGTGTTTTCTTTTATAATTGATTATTTACGACATTGACCATTAATTACATAAATTGCAAAATAAGTGCACAGAAGCTGTTTGATTAGCTGAGCATTTCATGGTGCTGCATAGACTCTATGGACGCACATTAACTTGTCTTAGTATTCCAAAAAAAAAAAAAAAAAAGTATTCCTGTACCTTGATAGCTTGTTCAAAGTTGAGCACTTTCCTGTTGACTTGGTTCCCGATCATTCCCGCGTCCATCTTCGGGTCCATCATCTCGATGGCCGACATGGCCTCAAACAAGCCGAATCTACAAGTGCAACAAGGTATTGTGTTACTAATGCATGTGCACGTCTGTGATATGAAGTCATCTGCACACTCACAGCTTGTCATGAAGCAACTCCCCGAGGTTCAATTCTGGTGTGAATAAACAAGGTTTCAGACATGCTTGCACATACAAGCTACGTGTCATGACTGTTGTATACGCCGTACCTTTGCAAGAACTCTTGAAATCATGTGTGATATCCACCCAGTTGGCGTTGTTCTTCATCTTCTCCGGCATGCCCAGACCCCAGCCGGCATCATCCTCCTCTACTGATGATTTCATCACCATGATGACTAATGAAAATGGACACAAAAACAACCAAATCTCATATCACACAAGTTTACTAACTAGATGTGACTTTGGCATCAACTGGAAAGGCGGTTGATGATGCATAGCAACAATGAATAAGTCAATTTATTTTCAGTAATAGCCGCAAATGGTGTAAACTGCACACTTGAGTGCACTTACAACTGTAGGGATTTTAAGGCTTACCGCTTTGATGGTTCCTGACTGCAAAAGGGAGAAAGTGATGTTAGCCTACTTCTGTGTGACTAAGCCATGTCTCAGTGAATTAAGATAACAATTACTGTAGCTACTGTACAATGTCTGGTATTCGCTGTAGCATTTTTTGCTGACGTGCTAACTGAAGTGCATAGAAACATAACGATGCTACAGTACACGTTTTTTAATCTACTGTTGGATTCCCTCTACAAACTCATTAAACAGTGACAGACAAAAACAACACGGTCACGCTGTAAGAGAAAGCGAACGTTACACACAAATTACTTCGTGTTAGTTATCGAATTAAGGCTATTAGCAATCCTCATTCATAATTCAAGCTTCTAATATAAGACTATACGAAGCTAGCTAAAATGAATGCTACATTAGCTCACACTGTCTTAAAATAACATGTATAGTTAATGTTTAAACGAACATTTCCCATGACGCTAACTATAAAAGTCTCACAAAAGCACTATAATCGTAGGAAAAGGACAAAAAACAGAAGCGTACCTTATTGTTTTATATTAGCCATGTACTGTTAGCATAGGAGAAATGATTTAACTGCATAATTCCGGTCGCGTGAATATGACGTCTCACAGACAACCAGGAAATAACTGGGGACTGTAGTTTTTTTTTTTTTGTATTGTGTAAGGAAAACCAGTGGAGACGTTGGTAGCGCAGCATTCATCCCTTGTACTTAAATGTATTTAATTGTATTTAGTGACGACCATGGCGCACGGGTTTTATCAAAGGCTTTTGTGCCCTTAAATCCGCCGTGAAAGTCATACTCTCGCGTGATTCCCTGCCTTGACAGCGCCTCTCTCACCCTCTCTCTCTCTTGGACAGTTGGGGCTGCCCCTCATCACAACATCAACCAGGGCGTTACTTGCAAGCCAGACGACGCTGGATAAATACACCCTTTAGGAGGCCACTGATATCTCAAAGAGGGCAGCCGTTCCTTCCAACGCGGGTTAGTAAAGTTTATCGTCTTGTGACGTCGGCCGTGCTCACCGCTTTGCCTTAACGCGACGGGGGTTTGCCTTAAATCGGCTTTATTGTTAGCGTAGTCCGCTCGGTTGGCGCGCCGTTGAATGTCTCGTCCAGCAGGTGCAGCAGTGGCTCCGGCCCGCTAACCGAGAACAACATTAGCCTCACCGTTTGATAGCCTCGTTAAACAACTCATTCACATTTATCTGCGTGTTATTCCACTCTCCTTCCCAATGATCGGTGTGTGAAATGAGTCCTAAAAGGGAGGGAAGATGCATGCATATGCATGTATTCATACATATATACATACATACATACATGCATGCATGCAGGCAGTCTACCATCTGTCAGTCTGCAATGGCCGGCTCAGGATAACAAACATCCAGTAGCAAACATTAAACGTTCTTTAGTGTCTGATTGGCTGCTTCCATTGGGCTGCAGGGTGTCAAGGTTGTTGCAGACAGTCTTACTAGACTGCATTATTTGCTCCTGTATTGACTGACCAATGTACTATGTAAAGCAGTGGTCTCAAACATGCGGCCCGCGGGCCAAAGGTGGCCCGCAGGACACTAGTTTGAGGCCCCCGCCTTGATATGAAAGTTTAATGTTAGTGCGGCCCGCGCAAGTTTGATATGGATGCTGTATGGTATCATGTACCCAGAAAAAAAGTTATTACGTTTGATTAATGTTCATGTTAAAGGTTAAATAACTGTTAATAGTTATCCTCCCTATCCGTGTGGAAGTGGTAATTTTTTTGGCTATTTAAGTTTAAAGGAAATAACTTGAAGGCTACCGTTTAGGTCGCTAGCTCTCTAGTTTGCGAGTTAGCATGTGTCTCAAGACGCTGCAGTTGCGCAATATGTTGTAAATAAAAAGAGTATAAATGTGACTATAGTCGTGTTTTGTCATGTCTACAGGGCTCTAATAATGCTTTGTTCATTTTAATCTGAAAAAAATAATTTGTCTACCCACCAACTATATGTGGTTTCTTAAGTTTTTATTATTATTATATTTATTTATTACTGATTGATTTTCTTTATTCTTGATTTGTTTATTTATTTTTCATCTTATTTTGTGTAGAAAAATTAAGATATTTGAGAACAGTGGAATGTTTTATCAGAGCTTTTATTGTGGAAAAAAATCAGAACCAAAGCACTGAAAAAGTTTGTATATTTTTCTGTTTTTAATAAATGCGTTTTTTTGTTGAAAACATTTATCGTATGTATGCAGACACAGATTCATTTTGTGTTTCTTGTTCCTGCAGACATGAAACGTTGATGAAAATGAACAAACCTAAAATGGCCTCAGAGAAGGGGTGAGTTGATGATTTCTTTTAAAAGTCAACACAACTTGCATGCCTTGCTTGTATAATAATTGTACAGTTCGTCCTCTGTGACAACTCGCTCCTTCGTGGTGCAATTTTTCCATTTTAAAGTCCATGTACGGTGAGCACCGGTGCGGCGTTTCACCACAACACTCAACTTATTTGTCCTTAAGTCATTTCCTGTGCCGCTTATACTCACTCGGGTCGCGGGGGGGTATGCTGGAGCCTATCCCGAGGGTGCACCCTGGACTGGTCGCTAGGTCTTGATTCATTTTCTCAATACTTTATACTGAATCCTAAAATTGTCACTTTAAGAGAGAGTTGCTGGAGCCTATCCCAGCTGTCTTCGGGCGAGAGGCGGGGTACACCCTGGACTGGTTGCCAGGTCCTTATTCATTTTCTCTGTTTTAAAACAATAATATTAGGAGACCGAAATCATAAAATCCTAATACTATAAACTCTTAGCAGAAGAACTTCTTAATATTATGCGGGAAAAAAAATCAATAATAATAAAATATTATATAAATATGCAATATTAGGAAAAAAGATGTCACTTTAAGAGAATATTTTTGTAAAAAAAAATCCAATAATATAAACTCTTAGCAGAAGAACTTCTTAATATTATGCGGGAAAAAACATAGATAATAATAAAATATTACATAAATATGCAATATTAGGAAAAAAGATGTCACTTTAAGAGAATATTTTTGTAAAAAAAAAATCCAATAATATAAACTCTTAGCAGAAGAACTTCTTAATATTATGCGGGAAAAAAAATCGATAGTAATAAAATATTATATAAATATGCAATATTAGGAAAAAAATGTCACTTTAAGAGAATATTTTTGTAAAAAAAAAAAATCCAATAATATAAACTCTTAGCAGAATAACTTCTTAATATTATGCAGGGGAAAAAAATCAATGGATATACAGTAAAGTAGTAATATTACACAAGATAAAAAAAACAGGAATATTTTTGTAAAAAATAGTTAAAATTAAACTTGTAATATTATGAGCAATATCCTATAAATTTTCCAATAATACATTCAACATTAAAAAACAGTTACAATGTAGTAACGGGACAATTCTTTTTTTTTTTTTTTTGGAGCTGGAGCCTATCCCAGCTGTCTGGGACTGGTTGCCAGGTCCTTCTTCATTTTCTCTATTTTAAAACAATAATATTAGGAGACCGAAATCCTAAAATTCTAAAATTCCAATAATATAAACTCTTAGCAGAATAACTTAGCAGGGGGGGAAACAAATCGATAATAATAAAACATTATATTAATATGCAATATTAGGAAAAAATATGTCACTTTAAGAGAATATTTTTGTAAAAAAAAAGTTACCATTAAACTTTTTTAAATAATTAATAAATTTTTTTTAAAAAAGATTAATTAATTAATATTATGAGCAATATCCTATAAATTTTCCAAGAATACATTCAACGTTAAAAAACAGTTACGATGTAATAACGGGACAATTATTATTATTTAAAGTCACAATAAAAGTTGAGAAATAACCCCAACGTTTGACTAGTCTTCATATAATTACAAAAAAAAATACAAAAATTTGCAATATAATGAAAATAAAATGGACTTTTACAGCAGTACATTGGTAAAAAGAAAAACAAAGTGGCACATTATTATTAAAATCATAAGAAGAACTTCTTAATATTCTTAATATTATGCGGGGAAAAAATTTATTAATAATAAAATATTATATAAATATGCAATATTAGGGAAAAATATGTCACTTTAAGAGGATATTGTTGTAAAAAAAAATATTACAATTAAACTTGTAATATTATGAGCAATATCCTATAAATTTTCCAAGAATACATTCAATGTTAAAAAACAGTTACAATGTAATAACGGGACAATTATTATTATTATTTTTTAAAGTCACAATAAAAGTTGAGAAATAACCTCAACGTTTGACTAGAATATAGTCTTCATGTAATTAAAAAAAAAAACGTACATTTATAAGATGGACTTTTACAGCAGTATATTGGTAAAAAGTGGCACATTATTATTAAAATCATAAGAAGAACTTCTTAATATTCTTAATATTATGCGGGGAAAAAATCGATTAATAATAAAATATTATATAAATATGCAATATTAGGAAAAAATATGTCACTTTAAGAGGATATTTTTATAAAAAAAAAGTTACAATTAAACTTGTAATATTATGAGCAATATCCTATAAATTTTCCAATAATACATTCAACGTTGTATGTAATAACGGGACAATTATTGTTATTTTTTCACAAAAAAATCACAATAAAAGTTGAGAAATAATCTCAATGTTTGACTAGAATATAGTCTTTATGTAATTCCCAAAAAAAAATACTTACATTTGCAATATAATGAAAATAAGATAATTGGTAAAAAGAAAAACAAAGTGGCACATTATTATTAAAATCATAAGAAGAAAAAATAATAATTTATAGGAAAATATTTTTCAAATAATTATTATTGTATGAAAAGTCTAATAAGATTTAAAAAAATAAACAATTTTCAGAAAAAATAATTATTGTGATTATATTACATGAATAAAGTTGTAATAGCCATCCATTCATTGTATTCAAAAACACCCTTTTGTTATAATACTAGTACTTTATTCTTGGAATTCTACTTTTTACATTCTTTTCAGTTTGGGCCTGATGGAGTCCGGTTTCTAACATATGTAATGTTGTTTATTCAGGCTTGTATTAATCCTCTATGGATCCCCCTTTTTCTCTGTATTTTTTCCTTTCGGCTGTCCCCAGCGTGCACTCTCTGCTTTCTGTCTTTATAAGGGCATTGGGAGCATTGGGAGCTCCACAGGGTACAATCCACTGACTTTTCACTCTGTTTGACGTTGCTGTACCAACACATCACCTTTGACCTCAAGTTCGAGCACCGCTGGCTCACACCATTTATATTTAAAGCATGTGTTTTTGGGTCGTTGGGTCTATAAGCGTCTTTTGCGTCTCTTGCTATAAATCCTCCCCTCTTGAAAACGATAATTCAGGCTTTGTTGGCACGGCTGCTGATGTATTGTCTGCACGAAGTGACATTTTGGAGGCTGCGGATTTGGGAGTCGCTGTAAAAACAACTGGAAATCAAACTTCCCTGTCATAGAGCGCCGCAACCATGAAAGCATTATTGCTATGTAATGTACCACGTGCTTGTGAGGTTGTGGCATGATATTAACAACCGCTAGCAACAGTATCATAGCTACGTGAGCTTCGGATTAATCGATTAATTGAAGAAAATATATTATTTTTTTATTCTTTTTTTTTATTTATTATATATAGCAAATATATTTATTATTTAATATTAATTTAACAGAATGTTCAAAATGAGTTGCTCTCTCAGTTCAAATCTTATATTTCTGAATAAAGAAGCGGAAATTCAAAATGTGTTTTTTTAGTCATAGATTAATAGAAAACATAATTGACCAATTAGTTAGTTTATTAAAAAATATTAATAAAAATAAAATAATAATAATAAATAATAATAACTATATTAAATAAATATTAAATAAATTAAATGAAAAATAACATTCATAATAAATAATTAATATTTATAAAAAAATAATATTATAAAAAATAATATTCATAATAAATAATAATAACTATATTAAATAAATATTAAATAAATTATTTTTAGTCATAAATTAGTAGAAAACATAATTGACCGATTAGTTAGTTTATTTAAAAAATATTAATGAAAAATAAAATAATAATAATAATAATAAATAATAATTACTATATGAAATAAATATTAAATAAATCAAATAAAAAATAATATTCATAATAACTATATTAAATAAATATGAAATAAATTATTTTTTGTCATAGATTCATAGAAAACATAATTGACCGATTAGTTAGTTTATTAAAAAAATATTAATAAAAAATAAAATAATAATAACTATATTAAATAAATATTAAATAAATTAAATAAAAAATAATATTCATAATAAATAATAATAACTATATTAAATAAATATTAAATAAATTATTTTTAGCCATAGATTAATAGAAAACATAATTGACTGATTAGTTAGTTTATTAAAAAAAATATTAATAAAAAAATAAAATAATAATAATAAATAATAATTACGATATGAAATAAATATTAAATAAATCAAATAAAAATAATATTCATAATAACTAATAATAAATATATTAAATAAATATGAAATAAATTATTTGTAGTCATAGATTAATAGAAAACATAATTGACCGATTAGTTAGCTTATTAAAAAATATTTAAAAAAAAAATAATGTATAATAATAATAATAATAATAATAATAATAATAATAAATAACTATATGAAATAATTATTAAATGAATTAAATAAAAATAATAATAACTATATGAAATAAATAATAAATGAATTAAATAAAAAATAATATTCAGAATAAATAATGATAACTATATTAAATAAATATTAAAAAAATTAAATAACAAATAATATTCATAATAAATAATAACTATATTAAATAAATATTAAATGAATTAAATAAAAAATAAATATAAATATATTAAAATAATCATTAGCTACAGCCCTACTGTACTTGATTTTAACAGCGTCATCTTGCAACAAAATGATCAAATTTTCTTTTAAGATAAAAAAAGCTGAAGATAATAGTTAGACTTAGGAACTCATATTAGTGTTAAAACATTGTACAAAAGTTACCACTGGGGACCTTTAATGTAGTCGTTATTAGTCGAAATAAAACTGAATACTTTATTTTGACCTCTCAGTGTTCCCAGTACCTCCAAAGTGCAGATACTACTGGCCCAACTGGAGAAGATGACCGGCGACTCCATGGTGAGGGATCCCGAAACGAGCCGGCAGATCACGTCCAAGCTTCTTCATCTCATACAGACACAAGGTGAGCATCAACGCCATAACGTCGGTACACCCTGCGGACATTTAAGCAGGGCGTCGTGTGCACTCACGCAAACACAAATCCGAGCTTCTGGTTTCCCTTGAGCAAGCGGCAACACATGTGAGGCACTTAAAGATATGAATGGAGGTGTGGACGTGTTTACGTGTTGTAGCCATGCCGACCTGAAATAGCGGACACAGATACACACATAGTCACTGATAGTGATCGGAGGCTCTCACGGGGGATACAGACTCACACACACACACACACACACACACAGCCTGGAATAGTGGCTGAAAATAGTCAGCACCAGCTAAGTTGCTAAGCACTGACCTCTAGTGGTGTACACTGTGCATTACAACACAGCAGGGTTGCTCAAAAAATAAAAAAATAAGAAAGTTAAAGATTTGCGAGAATAAATAATAAATAAAAGAATAAAAATACAGCACTGACCTCTAGTGGTGTACACTCTGCATTACAACACAGCAGGGTTGCTCAAAAAATAAAAATTAAGAAAGTTAAAGAATTGCAAGAATAAATAATAATAAATAATAGAATAAAAATACATAAATACTAAAATAATAAAATAATAAAAATAAAAAGAATAAATAAAAATAAGCATTTTTTAAGGTGGAAAAAAGTTATATAAATATAAAGGTTTACTTAGAACGCTATCATAATATTATTATTATTATTTTTATATTATAACCCTGACTATATGATTTTTATATTAATATTAAGGGAAACACTTTTTTGTATTGTAATTTTGTAACCCCCCAAAACAAAATCATCAAAGGATTTTATATTTTTATGTTTTTAAGCAAAAAAAATAAAGAATTATATTTATTTATTTATTTATTAAAAACCAAAGCTTTTGTTTTATTAGTTGCTCGCGCCAAAATTTCAGCCTCTTTTTTTTCCATTTGGCCTCTTTGCTCTGATTTTTTTATTTTTGCTGGGATTTTGGTGTCATTTTATTTTCTAAATGAATTAAATGTATTATTTTATTGTTTATTTTTTAAATACTAAATGTATTACCACAAGCCAATAAAAAAACAGGCTTTTTGCCTCACTTTGGATACTTGCAAGTAGGCGTAAATGTAATATTTTTGCAGTTATGACTCTGAAAATACAGTTTTTAAATATTATTAGAGCCCTTAGACATAATCTGGCATCCCTATAGTTACCTTTAGCACTTTAAAGGATTTTATATTTTGATGTGTTTTTTAGGCCAAAATTTTTTTAAATTTATATTACATATTATATTATATAATATTTATTTATTTATTTAAAAACAAAGCTTTTGTTTTTTTAGCTGCTTGCGCCAAAATTCCAGCTTCTTTTTTTTTTTTCCATTTGGCCCCTTTGCTCTGATTTTCTTATTTTTGCTGGGATTTTGGTGTCATTTTATTTTCTAAATTAATTAAATGTATTATTTTATTGTTTATTTTTTATATACTAAATGTATTACTCCAAGCCAATTAACCCCCCCCCCAAAAAAACCCAAAAAAAAAGACACTTTGGACACTTGCAAGTAGGAGTAAATGTAATATTTTTGCAGTTATGACTCTGAAAATACAGTTTTTAATATTATTAGAGCTCTTAGACATAAACTAGCATCCCTATAGTTACCTTTAGCACTCATATTATGCATTATTATTGTCTCTTATTACTGAAATGTGAGTGATGTACTGTACCTGCTTTAGTCCCCTCTGACAGGAAGTTCCATGTCTTGTTTTTTGGTCATCATTTCGCCATCGAACCGGTACCTTTCTGCGACGCCAACCACACTGCCGGTGTAGAAAAAAAGCACGCTACTCCGACATCGCTTTTCCTGAACATCTCCATTCCTCCTGCATGTAATCCATCTTCCTCTCAGTCCGGAATGTCTTGTGTCCATCTGTCAGCTGTTCCACCCCCCCCCCCATCATCTCACACACACACACACCCACAGGGAGCGTGACGTGGGGCCAGCGGTAACTGTAAACCCCACGCCGGACTTTGCTGTACTCGGGTGGGGTCTCATGTTCAAAGAGGCTCTGAGGAGGGCAAGAACAAGGGCGGCGGCGGTGGCGGTTTTTCCACGGGGAATCTCACTCACGTGTCTCGACAGGAACATCACTCACTTGTCATTTTGGGAAAAAATGTTGTCGGTTTTCTACAGCAAAGGGGGCCGTGTCTTCCAGAGGGGGGTGCGCCGATTACACGGGTCACGGTTCTTCTCCTTGCTCTTTGATTGTTGGCGACACGTTGCTTTGGGACTACAATTAGCAAGAGAATAGTCTTGTTTGAGTTTGACTACCTATGAAATGGAGCACTGCTACAGCAGGGGATACTATGACCGCCGCCCCGACTCTCCAGGTAGGCTTCAGGCTAAAAAAAAAAAATTTTTTCCAATTTTTCGTCATTTATACTCTTTTTATTTACAACATATTGCGCAACTGTAGGGTCTTGAGACACATGCTAACTCGCAAACTAGAGAGCTAGCGACCTAAACGGTAGCCTTCAAGTTATTTCCTTTCAACTTAAATAGCCAAAAACTTACCACTTCCACACGGATAGGGAGGATAACTATTAACAGTTATTTAACCTTTAACATGAACATTAATCAAACGTAATAATTTTTTATGGGTACATGATACCATACAGCATCCATATCAAACTTGCGCGGGCCTCAAACTAGTGTCCTGCGGGCCACATTTCTACCGCTTTTCCTCACGAGGGTAGTTGATATTTGTATTAATATAAATTGGGCATTGCTTTACATTAGAATCATCATAGTAATAGTCATTTTTTTTCTAGTGTTTTTGGCGCCCCCTGGCGGCCACAGCGTCCTTAGCAGCTGCCTACACTACATGCATGCGGTGATGTTTATCCCCTCTTTCGGACTGTTTTTCCTCTTCATTTTTCCAACTATTTCAACTTTGTTCTCGTAAATTTTCTTGACGGAATTCCAACTTTATTCCCTTAATATTTTGACTTTATTTTTGTAACATTATAACTTTTTCCGCCACTTAATTTTCAGAAAAAGATGATCTGAATGATGTTATTTTGTTGTCATAGCAGTATATTGTTATTCTTCTTGTGAGAATATAACCGTTTTCTCTTAATAGTTTGATTTCATGCTTGGAAAATGTCAGTAAATTTTTTTCAATTTTTGCAGTTTTTTTTTGTTAAATTATATTTTGTAATGAGGGCCAAGAAAAAAACAGCGGCGGGCTGCAAATGGCCCCGTGTCCGCACATTTGTAACCCCGAGTGTATACCAACAAGGTTTGAAAAAATTAACGACAATTGTGACATTGTGAAAAATACGGCGGTGGTGGTCTTATATTTGAGAGAATTACAATAAAGGGGTTATGATGGTGACAGTTTGACCCTGGAACAGATTATTTTGAAAAAAAAAATGGTATTGGAATCAAACAGCCTGTGTGCGCTTGTGTGTGCGTTGAAGCTCCTCCTGTTTTTAAGCACCTTAAAAAAAGTCTGGCACGACAGAAATGCTCCAAAAGGTCAACGCGTCAGAGCTGCCCCCCCCCCGTCCCCGTCCCCGTCCCCACACCTAGCCTCCTGAGTGTTTACACACGTCAGTCGTTTTCACTTGACACTTTCCATTTCCTGCAGGTGTCCCGATACATTTGTCTTATTATGAATGTTGGGGATGAAATTCTTACAGTCACATGCTACTAACCGTGCGGTGGTGTAGTGGCGACAGCAGAGCAACAAAACACCTGGGATTGGTGCATAACGGAGCTCCTTTTTGTCTCGTTCTGCAGAGAAGACTGGAAAGGAGGTGATGTCCAAAGGCACCAGCGGCATGGAGGTCATCCTGTCTTCACTAGAGGTCAGTCACTCCTCAAGGGGGGGCGGGGTCTCTTTTTGACCACCAATGTTGTAATAGCGAGCAAATTGTTCATTCATAACACGCTACAAATGCAGCTACTGCCATCTTGTGGCGTTAATAAAAAAAAACCTGTGACCTTTGACAGAGCACCAGGGACGCCCAGACCATCTTGAACATCCTGTGCATACTCAGTGAGCTCCTGACCTTGGGTGAGTACTAAGACCTGCTACCATTGTAGTAGTCAGTTTATTTACATATCAATCTGATGGCGCTGTGCCTAAAGGGAATTGGACACTATTAAAGCTACTACTAGTCCGCAAAAGAGCAAACTCGGCATGGAAACAGGAGTTCAGAACATTCACTATCTCTCCAATGGACATGTCCCAAACGTCTCAGTCTGGCTTCTCTGACTTCATCTCCAATGTCTCTCTGATGGATTAGTTCCTGATCCTATCCATCCCGGTCACTCCCAATGAGAACCTCAGCATCCTCATCCCTGCTACTTCCAGTTCTACTTCCTGTCTTTTCCTCAGTGCCACTGTCTGTAGACCAAACAACATGGTTGGTCTCGGTGGTATCGATGGCGTCGACACGTCGTCCCAGCCCTAGTCCTAGTAGCAAAAGAGCAAACTCGGCATGGAAACAGGAGTTCAGAACATTCACTATCTCGCCTCTGGACATGTCCCAACCATCTCAGTCCGGCCTCTCTGACTTCATCTCCAAGGCCTCTAACATGTAATGTGTCTGATGGATTCGTTCCTGATCCTATCCATCCCGGTCACTCCCAATGAGAACCTCAGCATCCTCATCCCTGCCACCTCCAGTTCTGCTTCCTGTCTTTTCCTCAGTGCCACTGTCTGTAGACCAAACAACATGGTTGGTCTCGATGGTATCGATGACGTCGATACGTCGTCCCATGGAAACAGGAGTTCAGAACATTCACTATCTCTCCTCTGGACATGTCCCAACCATCTGAGTCCGGCCTCTCTGACTTCATCTCCAAGGCCTCTAACATGTAATGTGTCTCTGATGTATTCGTTCCTGATCCTGTCCATCCCGGTCACTCCCAATGAGAACCTCAGCATCCTCATCCCTGCCACCTCCAGTTCTGCTTCCTGTCTTTTCCTCAGTGCCACTGTCTGTAGACCAAACAACATGGTTGGTCTCGATGGTATCGATGACGTCGATACGTCGTCCCATGGAAACAGGAGTTCAGAACATTCACTATCTCTCCTCTGGACATGTCCCAACCATCTCAGTCCGGCCTCTCTGACTTCATCTCCAAGGCCTTTAATAACATGTAATGTGTCTCTGATGGATTTGTTCCTGATCCTATCCATCCCGGTCACTCCCAATGAGAACCTCAACATCCTCATCCCTGCCACCTCCAGTTCTGCTTCCTGTCTTTTCCTCAGTGCTACTGTCTGTAGACCAAACAACATGGTTGGTCTCGATGGTATCGATGACGTTGATACGTCGTCCCATGGAAACAGGAGTTCAGAACATTCACTATCTCTCCTCTGGACATGTCCCAACCATCTGAGTCCGGCCTCTCTGACTTCATCTCCAAGGCCTCTAACATGTAATGTGTCTCTGATGTATTCGTTCCTGATCCTATCCATCCCGGTCACTCCCAATGAGAACCTCAGCATCCTCATCCCTGCCACCTCCAGTTCTGCTTCCTGTCTTTTCCTCAGTGCCACTGTCTGTAATTGGCTCCAGAATCAACCGTCATAGGTGAATTTCCATGTAGTAGGATTTAGTAAATAGAGTATTTTGAGTAAAGAGCAAACTCAGCATGGAAACAGGAGTTCAGAACATTCACTATCTCGCCTCTGGACATGTCCCAACCATCTCAGTCCGGCCTCTCTGACTTCATCTCCAAGGCCTCTAACATGTAATGTGTCTCTGATGGATTTGTTCCTGATCCTATCCATCCCGGTCACTCCCAATGCAAACCTTTATTCATACTCACATTCATACCTATGGACAATTTGGAGTCGCCAATTAACCTAGCATGTTTTTTGTGGGAATGTGGGAGGAAACCGGAGTACCCGGAGAAAAACCCACGCATGCACCGGGAGAACATGCAAACTCCACACAGAGATGGCCGAGGGTGGAATTGAACCCTGGTCTCCTAGCTGTGAAGTCTGCATGCTAACTACTCGTAAGTGTTATCCCTTTGCTCAGTGTTTGATAATAATAAATAATAATAATAATAATACATTTTATTTGTATAGAGCTTGGCTGCACTCGGCGGTGGAGTGGTTAGTGCGCAGACCTCACAGCTAGGAGACCAGGGTTCAATTCCACCCTCTGCCACCCTCTCGCCCGTAGACAGCTGGGATAGGCTCCAGCACCCCCGCGACTCTCGTGAGGAAAAGTGGTAGAAAATGAATGAAGGAATGAATTTGTATAGCGCTTGGCTGCACGGCGGTCGAGTGGTTAGTGCGCAGACCTCACAGGGTTCAATTCCACCCTCGGCCATCTCTGTGTGGAGTTTGCATGTTCTCTCCGTGTTTTCTCCGGGTACTCCGGTTTCCTCCCACATTCCAAAAACATGCTAGGTTAATTAGCGACTCCAAATTGTCCATAGGTATGAATGTGAGTGTGAATGGTTGTTTGTCTATATGTGCCCTGTGATTGGCTGGCCACCAGTCCAGGGTGTACCCCACCTCTCGCCCGTAGACAGCTGGGATAGGCTCCAGCAACCCCAGTGACCCTTGTGAGGAAAAAACGGTAGAAAATGAATGAATGTTTCTCCATTGACCCCCTGGTGTCCTTTCTGTTCCAGGCAAAGGGCGCCGGGTGGGAGTGTTTGTCTCCAAAGGTGGAACGGGAGTCTTGCTGCGTATTCTAATCAGCACCAGTAAAGAGTTTCACCCCAGCGAGGAGCTGATGCTGCAGCTTCACTCCCTGCTGGCTAAGGTGGGCCCGAAAGGTAAGGAGCTCCGTTTCATCAGGACACAACATTAGGGACACCTGCACAATTAAAAGACCTGACAGCCTTTATATGTGTCCCGCATGTTTGTACTCAGACAGGAAGTTGGGCGTGAAAGCGCGTCTCAGCGGCGCTCTGAACATCACCATCAACTTGATCAAGAAGAACCTCCAAAACGTTAAACTGCTTCTACCGTGTTTGCAGGTTCTAAGGGTTTACTCTTCCAACAGTAAGTCCAATGTTACCATAATTTGTTCTACCATTTGTTGTTTGATGCTGTTTTTTTTTTATTTATCCCTGTCCAGTGGTTAACGCCATATCGCTGGGCAAAAGCGGCGCGATCGAGATCATGTTCAAGATTCTGGCGCCGTACAGCAAGAAGAACACCAGCCTGCTCAAGTACGTACATGAAATCTTGAAAAAACGTGAACCCAGCACCCCCTGCAGGCCTCATTCGTTATTACATCTTCTCCTGTGTCTTCTGACTCGGCAGGGTCGCTGTGGATGCACTGGCCGCGCTGCTCAAATCTAGTGAGTATTTGATTGGTGATCTTAAATAAGCTCTGATATCCGCTTGTTGTTCTACATCTTATACAGCAGGGGTGGGCAAACTGCGGCCCAAGGCTACATCCGGCCCGCCAGGCATTTCCAAATTCCTAAATTTTAAACCTTTAACATCGAAACTGTAGCCGGCAACACTAAGTCACTAAGCCATCCAAACAACACAACATCTCAACACACAATGCACAACATTCATATTGCTGGACTACCCAGCATGCCTTGCGGACATTTGGAAATAACAGTTTTTAGTTACATGTTATGTTCAGTGTATCAGGTAGTTAATTTATGTAATGTCTCGCTGTGGATGTATTGTTTTCGTTTTGTTGCACCGTGAGCAAGTATGTTCTGTTTGCTTTAAAATGCTTCATTTAGGCTAAGAATACCTAATGCTTATTCATTCATTCATTTTTCTACCGCTTCTATCTTCACGATGGGAGCCTGTCCCAGCTGTCTTGGGGCGAGAGAGGCGGGGTACACCCTGGACTGGTGGCCAGCCAATCACAGGGCACATATAGACAAACAACCATTCACACTCACATCCATATCTATGGACAATTTGGAGTCGCTAATTAACCTAGCATGTTTTTGGAATGTGGGAAGAAACCGGAGAACCCGGAGAAAACATGGAAACTTCACACAGAGATGCCCAGGCGGAGATTCCAACCCAAGTCTTCCCGATCTCCTGATTTTGTGACCCAGCATGCTAACCACTTGTCCACCGTGCGGCAACCTCCAATTTTCATTAATTAATTTTCTACTGCTTTTCCCCTGGGGTGCTGGAGCCTATTCCAGCTGTCTTCGAGCGACAGGCGGGGTACACCCTGGACTGGTGGCCAGCCAATCACAGGGCACATATAGACAAACAACCATTCACACTCACATTCATACCTATGGACAATTTGGAGTCGCTAATTAACCTAGCATGTTTTTGGAATGTGGGAGGAAACCGGAGTACCCGGAGAAAACCCACGCATGCGCGGGGAGAACATGCAAACTCCACACAGAGATGGCCCAGGGAGGAATTGAAGTCAGGTCTCCAAGATGTGAGGCCTGTGCACTAACCACTATTCCACCGTGCAGCCGAGCTGGAAACCTCATATTACAAATATGTTTGTCTATATGTGCCCTGTGATTGGTTGGCCACCAGTCCAGCGTGTACCCAGCCTCACGCCCGTAGACAGCTGGGATAGGCTCCAGCACCCCCCCCCCGCGACCCTCATGAGGAAAAAGCGGTAGAAAATGAATGAATGAAGATTTCCATTCATATTTTCATCAATAATAATAATAACCGTGGGCGGCACGGTGGTCTAGTGGTTAGCACGCAGACCTCACAGCTAGGAGACCAGGGTTCAATTCCTCCTCGTGCATGCGTGGGTTTTCTCCGGGTACTCCGGTTTCCTCCCACATTCCAAAAACATGCTAGGTTAATTAGCGACTCCAAATTGTCCATAGGTATGAATGTGAGTGTGAATGGTTTGTTTGACAGCTGGGATAGGCTCCAGCACCCCCTGCGACCCTTGTGAGGAAAAAGCAGTAGAAAATGAATGAATGAAGATTTCCATTCATTTTCATCAATAATAATAACCGTAGACGCGACTGGACTCTGACGCTCATCCACTCCCGCAGAAACCAACGCTCGCCGCGCGGTGGAGGCACGCTGCGTGTCCACCCTGCTGACACTCTACATGGACTGGCACCGCAACGACACGTGGCATCGTCACACGGCCATCCGCAAAGGCCTGCTGGGCTGCTTGCGCAACATCACCAACACCAAACTAGGCAGGAAGTCCTTCACCGAAGCCGACGGCATGCGTATCCTCTACAACTCGTCCAGTGTGAGTGAGGCCGGTGCATTTTTTTTTTTTTTGCGATCGTAAAACATCTGATTCGATCTGATTCTTCTGTCTTTTCCCAGGAGTGTCTCACAGTTCGAACCCTGGATCCTCTGGTGAATACATCGAGTCTCATCATGAGGAAGTGCTTCCCTAAGAACCGCCTGCCTCTTCCCACCATCAAGTCCGCTTTCCATTACCAGCTGGACCATGCGTTGGCTTCAGGGCCCGTGGCGCAGTTATACAGCCAGCCACCCGGGGGTGAGACATCCTGCACCAAAACACAACACCCAAGCCCACGAACATGCGCTCGACATTGACCGAAACACGCACACACATTAACAAGTAATACTTGTTAGAGCAACAGCACTCTTGACCATGTTCCCTACAGGAAGAACAAATGCTCACCTCTGCATCGAGCCCTTAAAGAAGGGTAAGACCACTTCTAGTAAGACGTGGACAAATAAACATTTTCCATTCATCACGCTTGCATGCGTCATCATCTAAACGATGATTACACCTGTAATCACGCTTTTAATGCGATACTTCATCCTCACATGTACATAACAGTATCTGGAGATGCTCCATATTGGCTTTCTAAGCGATGTCCGATATTTATAGGTTATCACATGGTTTGTCTGGTATCAGGCCAGGTATCATGCCCCCAAGTGTCTTATTATCACATACTACAGTATTAATTGTGATAATACTTATCACATACTACAGTATTAATTGGCCCTGTACCCTAGAAACCGCCCATGAATGATACGGGAAAAGGCCCAAATGATACTGTGTCAAAACCCAGGGCATTGATACTGATAAAATATAGAGTTTAACCATGTCCAGACATACAGTATTTCCAATTTCTATTGTGTAAACATACTGAGCTAGCAAGCTTGTTGCCGTGTCGTCATGTACGTGCCGATATCATTGTGGGCAGTTCATGAAAGTTCATGAATCGTCATTTTTATGCCAATATCGCCTGATAATATTGGTCAGCTGATATTATCTGACATCCCAATAATTACAAAATAATATTTACAGGATAATAATGCTTTCTGAACACCTGTAATATCACATACAGTCATCCCTCGCTACGTTGTGGTTCCAATATCGCCTATTATTAGTCAAAAAAGATGAAAAGACAAGTTATAGTTATATATATATATATATATAGTAGTTATCATATAGTTATATATATATATATACTATATATAGTTATATATAGTGTTCTGGTCAGTAGGCATCACTAATGTTAGATGACATTACCCTTCACACTGTATGGAATGGAAAAAAAAAGGTTCTCCTCTCATTCTGTGTGGAAGTGGTAAGTTTTGGCTGCTTTCCCACTCCTTTTAAAACACTTTTTTACATTTACAATAACTAAATTGGAGAGGCTAAGTAGTTAGCTTCGTGGCTTGCTAATGTTTGATTACATTACCCTTCACACTGTATGGAATGGAAAAAAAGGTTCTCCTCTCATTATGTGTGGAAGTGGTAAGTTTTGGCTGCTTTCCCACTCCTTTTCAAACACTTTTTTACATTTAGAATAACTAAATTGGAGAGGCTAAGTAGTTAGCTTCGTGGCTTGCTAATGTTCGATTACATTACCCTTCACACTGTATGGAATGGAAAAAAAGGTTCTTCTCTCATTCTGTGTGGAAGTGGTAAGTTTTGGCTGCTTTTCCACTCCATTTGAAACACTTTCTTACATTTACAATAACTAAATTGGAGAGGCTAAGTAGTTAGCTTCGTGCCTTGCTATGCTATAGCGTCAGTTATGTCTCTGAAGTGATACCGTAGCCTGCGCAATGTGACATAAACAAATTATAATAGGAGTGTAACAGTGACTATAGGGGTGTTATTTCATGTCTAGCGGGCTGTAATAATGGTAATTTTCTATACTTTAATAATATAATCAATAATATTGACTCCTACTTTGCGGAAATTCACTTAACGCGCTCGGGTCTGGAACCAATTAACCGCGATAAATGAGGGATGACTGTATATTCATCACTCAATCATATCAGCACACGGGAAAAAAGCCAGTTTTAAGTTGTCATATGTGTGTTCACTCAGTGGACGACGTGGTGGACGACAGCGACGACAACGAGGACACTGAGGCAGACACGGAAAACGACACGGAGAACGAGGAGGACGAGAAGGATTGTCGCTCTTTGGTAATCCTTTGCGTGTTGTTCCCCGTAAATGCTCCAATTTACAGAGTCTACAACAGGGGTCTCAAACTCAATTTACTTGGGGGGCCACTGGAGCTAGGGTCTGGGTGAGACTGGGCCGCATCAGGTTTTCCAAAAAAAAAGAAAAAAGAAAAACGCATTTATTAAAAACAAAAAAATTTAAAAAACTTTGCTTTGGTTCCGATCTTCTACAAGAAAAGCTCTGATAAAAAATTCCACTGTTCTCAAATATCTTACTTTTTATTTTTCTACACAAAATAAGATGAAAAATAAATAAACAAATCAAGAAATCAGTAATAAATAAATATAATAATAATCATAATAAAACGGCAAATAATAAAAACTTAAGAAACCACATATAGTTGGTGGGTAGACAAATTATTTTTTTCAGATTAAAATGAACAAAGCATTATTAGAGCCCTGTAGACATGACAAAACACGACTATAGTCACATTTATACTCTTTTTATTTACAACATATTGCGCAACTGCAGGGTCTTGAGACACATGCTAACTCGCAAACTAGAGAGCTAGCGACCTAAACGGTAGCCTTCAAGTTATTTCCTTTAAACTTAAATAGCCAAAAACTTACCACTTCCACACGGATAGGGAGGATAACTATTAACAGTTATTTAACCTTTAACATTAACATTAATCAAACTAAAAAAATATTTTTTTCTGGGTACATGATACCATACAGCATCCATATCAAATATCTTATTATATGAATATTAAAGAACAATTATGTGTTTTTTGTGTTAGTTGTAATGTGAGAGAAACAAACCAAACAAAATAAAGTTGTAATTTTTGGAAAATTTGGTTGGGGAAAAAATTCAAATATGATGGGAATAAAGTCAAACATTATGGAAATCAATTCATAATATGACAAAAAAAAATTATGAAAATTGTTTAAGCAGAAAGGTGAAATATTTGGAGAAATTAATTGATAAAAAGAACAAAGACCCCAGTTCCTCAGTATACTCTGTTTATTTACAACATATTGGGCAACTGCAGGGTCTTGAGACACATGCTAACTCGCAAACTAGAAAGCTAGCGACCTAAACAGGTAGCCTTCAAGTTATTTCCTTTAAACTTAATTAGCCAAAAACTTACCACTTCCACACGGATAGGGAGGATAACTATTAACAGTTATTTAACCTTTAACATGAACATGAATCAAACGTAATAATTTTTTCTGGGTACATGATACCATACAGCATCCATATCAAACTTGCGCGGGCCGCACTAACATTAAACTTTCATATCAAGGCGGGGGCCTCAAACTAGTGTCCTGCGGGCCACATATGGCCCGCGGGCAGCGTGTTTGAGACCCCTGGTCTAGACCTTTTGTTAGATTAGCATGTTTTAAGTAACAGCTTAATGGCTAAAAAAAGAGCAAAAATAAGTAGACCAATCAAAATAAAGGTTTAAAAGATGTAATAGTGCAGGGGTGGGCAAATTACGGCCCAGGGGCCACATGCAGCCCACCAAGCGTTTGAGTCCGGCCCACCAGCCTCAAACTAGTGTCCGGGCCGCGTGTTTGAGACCCCTGGTCTACAAAGCCAGGGCACAAATTAGCACCAAAAACATTGGCTTTTGACAGCTGTGGCTGTAGGCAACCTCTTGCCCCGGCTGAGCAGTTTACACCTCACGACTGTTCCAACATTGGTTGTGCTGCCGAGTTGTGTTGTGCAACATACTTAAATAACACAAATAACCATGCGGTCATGCAGAGCCTCTTTTTCCTTTTCCACTTTCTCAAGCACCCCAGATCATGATTCAAGTTAAAAAGTGTTATATATGTGTTTTTTCTAATTCAGTGTCCTTTTAACTTTCCTTTTGGCGCTTTCGGTCAATAGAGCAGGTATTCCAGCAGAGGGCGCTATTAAACGTATGTTCCTGCATTCCTGTGGTGTTTGTTCCCCGTTCCACAGAATGACGATATCGAGAAGGACATAAACAAGCTTCATCCTCAAAAGAGCCCAACACGACCTTTTGAAGAGTTACGAGTCTACGAAAGGTTTTTCGTGGAGCTGTCAGAGGACTTCCAGGCCAGTATTTCCAACACCCGTATATTTATTATCGATAGCATAGCATTTTTGAATGAACTGACCACAATATTAGGTACACAATTGATTGTATTGTTACACTAATAATTATGGGCTTGCTCAGTAATGCACGCCCCATAGACTGCTGCTTAGCAGCTGTCTATGGGGATTGCATTACTGAGCAAGCCCATAACAATATGGGCTTGCTCAGTAATGCAAGCCCCATAGACTGCTGGGGAAGTTAAAGGAGGTTAAAGGACAACTTTGGCACTTTCTAAACTTGAGGCTCTCTTGCTAGGTGCTAGCATGGTAGCCGTTAGCATTTAAGCTAATGTACTCATGTCTACAGGCAAATACCCACATGGAATGATGTAGGGATGTTATAGGACGACCTTGGCACTTTCTAAACTTGAGGCTCTCTTGCTAGGTGCTAGCATGGTAGTCGTTAGCGTGTTAGCATTTTAACTAATGTACTCATGTCTAAAGGCAAATACACTCATGGCATGATGTGGGGACACTATGGGCCTGCCCCAAACTTTTCGGGACCTGAAGCTGTCTTGCTAGGTGCTAGCATGGTAGCCGTTAGCATGTTAGCATTTAAGCTAATTTACTAATGTCTAAAGGCAAATAGACACATGGCATGATGTAGGGAGGTTAAAGGACAACCTTGGCACTTTCTAAACTTGAGGCTCTCTTGCTAGGTGCTAGCATGGTAGTCGTTAGCGTGTTAGCATTTTAACTAATGTACTCATGTCTAAAGGCAAATACACTCATGGCATGATGTGGGGACACTATGGGCCTGCCCCAAACTTTTCGGGACCTGAAGCTGTCTTGCTAGGTGCTAGCATGGTAGCCGTTAGCATGTTAGCATTTAAGCTAATTTACTAATGTCTAAAGGCAAATAGACACATGGCATGATGTAGGGAGGTTAAAGGACAACCTTGGCACTTTCTAAACTTGAGGCTCTCTTGCTAGGTGCTAGCATGGTAGCCGTTAGCATGTTAGCATTTAAGCTAATTTACACATGTCTACAGGTAAATACACACATGGCATGATGTAGGGATGTTATAGGACGACCTTGGCACTTTCTAAACTTGAGGCTCTCTTGCTAGGTGCTAGCATGATGACTGTTAGCGTGCTAGCATTTTAGCTAATTTACTCATGTCTAAAGGCAAATACACTCATGGCATGATGTGGGGACACTATGGGCCTGCCCCAAACTTTTCGGGACCTGAGGCTGTCTTGCTAGGTGCTAGCATGGTGGCCGTTAGCATGTTAGCATTTAAGCTAATTTACTAATGTCTAAAGGCAAATAGACACATGGCATGATGTAGGGAGGTTAAAGGACAACCTTGGCACTTTCTAAACTTGAGGCTCTCTTGCTAGGTGCTAGCATGGTAGCCGTTAGCATGTTAGCATTTAAGCTAATTTACTCATGTCTACAGGCAAATACACATATGGCATGATGTAGGGATGTTATAGGACGACCTTGGCACTTTCTAAACTTGAGGCTCTCTTGCTAGGTGCTAGCATGGTAGTCGTTAGCGTGTTAGCATTTTAGCTAATGTACTCATGTCTAAAGGCAAATACACTCATGGCATGATGTGGGGACACTATGGGCCTGCCCCAAACTTTTCGGGACCTGAGGCTGTCTTGCTAGGTGCTAGCATGGTAGCCGTTAGCATGTTAGCATTTAAGCTAATTTACTAATGTCTAAAGGCAAATAGACACATGGCATGATGTGGGGACACTATGGGACTGCATCAACCTTTTCAGTACTTGAGGTTGTCTTGCTTGGTGCTAGCACAGTAGCCGTTGGCACACCGGGCCCGAGGTTCACAGCACAGGTGGCAAGCCCATCAAAATTTCCGCTGGAATTTTCTAGTTTGGTAATATTGTCCCAATCTCTCTCCAATAGGATTATACCTTTGATTGCTCCACCACATCTTCATCATCCTTAGCCCGAACCCCTCGGACAGTCCTTGTACCCACAGCTCAGGCGCTCTCCACGAATGACGTGACCACGCAGACCTCTTCGGTACTCTGCCCCCCTCCCAAAGACCCCCATTACTCTACCCCGGCTCCTCTTCCTCCTCCGGCTCTACAGCTTGACACGCTGCGTTTCAGCAAGGAGCGAAACAAAAGAGAGGAGGTGGCGCAGGATCTCTCACACGCGCTTGAATGCGTCGCCCTTAAAAGCGAGGACTCTTTAAACATGGACAAGCAGAAGGGATCTCCCATCAGCACGCAGAAAGTCGCTCATTCTCCTCTGCTTTTGGAGGGCATCGCTATTCGCTGTTTGGCAGGAGGGGGCGGGGGGTCAGACTGTGGGTCGGAGGGTGCAGAGGATGAAGGAGCCGTGCTGGAGGTACCCGACACGGCCCAGCTCCTCCCGCTGCACGACCTGGACCTTTACGTGGACATGGTGAAGGGGACTCATTCTGTACCTCAGTACACTGAAGTGGCCTACCCAGACTACTTTGGACACGTGGCCCCCACGTTTAGGGAGCCCCTCCTGGAGAGACTTTACGGCGTACAGAGGTGAGACGCTGACACACACGCCGTTTATTCAGCCTCACTTTAAGGTGCTCAAAAATACAGTAGTTAATGAGGAACTAAGGAATAGAGTAGTTACTGAGGACCTAATGACTAAGGTACATCAACTTAGACTTATTAGTTATTGTGAAATTAATAAAGTACTATGAGTAACTCATGAGTAGTTGCCAAGGAACTAAGGCACAGCAATTTAGAGTTGTTACTGAAGAAATCATGAAGAACTAAAGAGCAGAATAGTTACTGAGGAACTAAGGCACATCAATTTATAGTGGTTACTGAAGAACTCATGAGTAGAGTAGTTACTGAAGAACTCATGAGTTACGAATGAGTGGAGTAGTTACCGCAGAGCTAAAGCACATCAGTTTATAGTGGTTACTGAGGAACTAATGAGTAGAGTAGTTCCTGAAGAACTAGGGCACATCAATTTAGAGTAGTTACTGAAGAAATCCTGAAGAACTAATGAGTGGAGTTGTTACCGGAGAGCTAAGGCACATCAATTTATAGTGGTTACTGAGGAACTAATGAGTAGAGTAGTTACTGAGGATTTAAGGCACATCAATTTAGAGTAGTTACTGAAGAAATCCTGAAGAACTAATGAGTTGAGTAGGAACTAAGGAACTAAGACACACCAATTTAGAGTAGTTACTGAGGAACTCAGGCACATCAATTTAGAGTATTTACTGAAGAAATCCTGAAGAACTAATGAGTTGAGTAGGTACTGAGGAACTAATGCACACCAATTTAGAGTGGTTACTGAGGAACTACTTAATAGAGTAGTTATTGAGGAACTAAGGCACATCAATTTAGAGAAGTTACTGAGGAACTCATGAGCTACTAATCAGTGGAGTAGTTACCGCAGAGCTAAGGTACATCAATTTATAGTGGTTACTGAGGAACTAATGAGTAGAGTAGTTACTGAGGAACTAAGGCACATCAATTTAGAGTAGTTACTGAAGAAATCCTGGATAACTAATGAGTTGAGTAGGTACTGAGGAACTAAGGCACACCAATTTAGAGTAGTTACTGAGGAACTACTTAATAGAGTAGTTACTGAGGAACTAAGGCACATCAATTTAGAGTAGTTACTGAATAACTCATGAGGTACGAATGAGTGGAGTAGTTACCGGAGAGCTAAGGCACATCAATTTATAGTGGTTACTGAGGAACTAATGAGTAGAGTAGTTACTGAGGAACTAAGGCACATCAATTTAGAGTAGTTACTGAAGAAATCCTGAATAACTAATGAGTAGAGTAGTTACTGAGGAACTAAGGCACATCAATTTAGAGTAGTTACTGAAGAACTCATGAGGTACTAATGAGTAGAGTAGTTACTGAGTAACTAAGGCACATCAATTTAGAGTAGTTACTGAAGAAATCCTGAATAACTAATGAGTTGAGTGTGTTCTGAGGAACTAAGGCACACCAATTTAGAGTAGTTACTGGGGAACTAAGGCAGATCCATTTATAGTAGTTACTGAGGAACTCATGAAAACTAATGAGTAGTTACCGAGGAACTCATGAAGAACTAACGAGTACTGAGGAACTAAGCCACATTAATTAGGGTAGTTACTGAGGAGGTCATGAAGAACTCTTGAAGAACTAATGAGTAGAGTAGTTACTGAGGAACTAAGGCACATCCGTTTAGAGTAGTTACTGAGGAACTAATTAATAGAGTAGTTTCCTGAGGAACTAAGGCACATCAATTTACAGTAGTTACTGAAGAACTCATGAGGTACTAATAAGAAACTAATGGGTGGAGTAGTTACCAGAGAACTGAGGCACATCAATTAGAGTAGTTACTGAGGAACTCATAAAGAACTAATGAGTAGAGTAGTTACTGTGGAACTAAGGCACATCAATTCAGAGTAGTTATGGAGGAACTCATGAGGACCTCTTGAGTTGAGTAGCTACCGAGGAACAAAGGCACATCCGTTTAGAGTGGTTACTGAAGAACTAAGGCACATCCGTTATCATTGACGACTATCATTGCAGGTCTAAGATATTCCAGGATATCGAGAGGTTGATTCACCCAAACGACATCTTGGATAAAATAGTTTATGACCTCGACATTGCCAGGTGAGTTTTTTTTTAAGTCTTTAAACCAAAAACGTACCACTTCCACACGGATAGGGAGGATAACTATTAAGTTATTTAACCTTTAACATGAACATTAATCAAACGTAATAATTTTTTCTGGGTACATGATACCATACAGCATCCATATCAAACTTGCGCGGGCCGCACTAACATTAGACTTTCATATCAAGGCAGGGGCCTCAAACTAGTATCCTGCGGGCCACATTTGGCCCGCGGGCCACGTGTTTGAGACCCCGGCTTTAAACCCTCATACTTTTGTGAGTAATCTGTCTTTGACGTCGTGCGTTGCAGTTGTCCCGTCATTGAAAGCGACGGCGAGTCGTTGAAATTCAACTCTCAGTTCGAGTCCGGCAACCTCAGGAAGGCCATTCAAATCAGGAAGTAAGCCAACCCTAAAGACGTGACCGCCCATTTTATTCCGTCACTTCCTCTAAAACCGGGCCGTGGCTACGCAGGTACGAGTACGACCTGGTGCTGAATTCGGACATCAACAGCAACCACCACCACCAGTGGTTCTACTTCGAGGTGAGCGGCATGCGCGTGGGAGCCACGTATCGCTTCAACATCATCAACTGTGAGAAGTCCAACAGTCAGTTCAACTACGGTGAGACCCTTTTTGTACAATACCATCACATGAAGTACTTCGTCTGTACTGTACACACGTCTACTCTTATACTTTGTAGGTATGCAGGTGTTGATGTACTCCGTTCAGGAAGCCATCAGCGGGCGGCCTCGCTGGGTCAGGACAGGAGCGGACATCTGTTACTACAAGTAAGTCCAACACAAACTAGACCAGGGGGTCTCAAACTCACGGCCCGCAGGTCAAATGCGGCCCGCCGGACACTAGTTTGAGGCCCCCGCCTTGATATTAAAATTGGTTTTTTTGTTTCATTTGTTTTTTTGATTTGTTTATTTATTTTTCCATCTTATTTTGTGTTGAAAAATAAAAATTAACATTAAACATTTATTTAATAATTTAATAATAAATAAAAATTATTTTTTTTCATTTGTTTTTTGATTTGCTCATTTATTTTTCCATCTTATTTTGTGTGGAAAAATAACAATTAACATTAAACATTTATTTAATAATTTAATAAAAAATAAAAATTAATTTGTTTCATTTGTTTTTTGATTTGCTCATTTATTTTTCCATCTTATTTTGTGTAGAAAAATAACAATTAACATTAAACATTTATTTAATAATTTAATAATAAATAAAAAATTATTTGTTAATTTGTTTCACTTGCTTATTTATTTTTCCATCTTATTTTGTGTTGAAAAATAACAATTAACATTAAACATTTGTTTAATAATTTAATAATGAATAAAAATTAATTTGTTAATTTGTTTCATTTGTTTTTTGATTTGCTTATTTGTTTTTTCATCTTATTTTGTGTCAAAAAATAACAATTAACATTAAACATGTATTTAATAATTTAATAATAAATAAAAATTAATTTGTTTCATTTGTTTTTTGATTTGCTTATTCATTTTTCCATCTTATTTTGTGTCGAAAAACGACAATTAACATTAAACATTTATTTAATAATTTAATAATAAATACAATTTATTTTGTTAATTTGTTTCACTTGCTTATTTATTTTTCCATCTTATTTTGTGTCGAAAAACGACAATTAACATTAAACATTTATTTAATAATTTAATAATAAATACAATTTAATTTGTTCATTTGTTTCACTTGTTTTTTGATTTGCTTATTTTTTTTCCCATCTTATTTTGTGTCGAAAAATAACAATTAACGTTAAACATTTATTTAATTATAAATTAAAAAATCTTTGTTTCATTTGTTTCATTTTGGTTTTTGATTTGCTTATTTATTTTTCCATCTTATTTTGTGTCGAAAAATAACAATTAACATTAAGCATTTATTTAATAACTTAATCATAAATAAAAATTAATTTGTTCATTTGTTTCACTTGTTTCATTAGTTTTTTGATTTGCTTATTTATTTTTCCATCTTATTTTGTGTCGAAAAAAATTAAACATTTAATAATTTAATAATAAATAAAACATAATTTATAATGATTTATAATAATTTAATGTTTTATCAGAGCTTTTCTAAAGAACCAAAGCACTGAAAAAGTGGAGGGTATAGCAGAAGCATTGAAGACTATTATATTATATATATGTTTATTAATATTTAATATAATTAATATTTATTAATATTTTTATCCTATTTTTATTTTTTTCCTGTTTTTACTATATATATGAATATATATAGATTTTTTTTTTTTAACCTGATGCGGCCCAGCCTCACCCAGACCTTAGCTCCAGAGGCCCCCAGGTAAATTGAGTTTGAGACCCCTGAACTAGACGGAAGCGCACTTCTATAAATGGAAAAATTCCATTTTTTTCTATAAATGGAAAAATTCCATTTTTTTTCCCCAGGAATCATTTTGCCAGAAGTTCCATTGCGACAGGCGGTCAGAAAGGGAAGTCCTACTACACCATGACCTTCAGCTCCAGCTTCAGCCATAAGGATGACGTCTGCTACTTTGCCTACCACTACCCGTACACCTACTCGTCTCTTAAGGTGCCATTATCGACATCCCAGAATGCCTTGATACTAATAACCGTGATTGTACTTATTATCACATACTACAGCATAAAATACTGATAAAATATTCAACTCTCTGGCACGTTTACATGATGGATTTTGATGAAATAGTACATGATAATAAAATCATCACCTATAATTCCATCCCACCAACAACGTGCACCAATGTGACATTTTTGTCCCCGCATATTTGATGAAGATGCACCTGTCGAAGCTGGAGGCCATGAGGACTCCCGAGATCTACATGAGACAGGACGTCCTGTGCGAGACGCTGGGGGGGAACAGCTGCCCGCTCCTCACCATCACCGCCATGCCGGAGTCCAACTCCAATGATCACGTCTGCCAGTTTAGTGAGTGAAGCCCAAAAAACTCAACAAATATCAACATGATAGAATGGGTGCTGGTGCTGGGGCTTGCTTGCTTTCTAGTGGTCTACGTTTTCAGGGACTGGGTTGTAGGTCTGGGTCTGCTGGGTGTTTACGATTTGGGGGGCAGCATTCTTTTTATTTGTGTCTTTTATTATTCATATTATTTATTTAAGTCCATTTTGAAGCAACAATTTTTTTTTTTGGGCGTGTGGTTAGTGCGCAGACCTCACAGCTAGGAGACCCGGGTTCAATTCCACCCGCGGCCATCTCTGTGTGGAGTTTGCATGTTCTCCCCGGGTACTCCGGTTCCCTCCCACATTCCAAAAACATGCTAGGTTAATTAGCGACTCCAAATTGTCTGGTCAACTATGAATGTGAGTGTGAATGGTTGTTTGCTGGGATAGGCTCCAGCACCTCTGTGACCCTTGTGAGGATTTTGCTTCAAACCAAAGTAATAATCCTACATTTTTTGACTCTGAGCATTTTTATGGTGATCTATGCACAAATTTGGCTGCACGGTGGTCAAGTGGTTAGTGCATAGACCTCACAGCTTGGAGACCCGAATTCAATTCCACCCGCGGCCATCTCTGTGTGGAGTTTGCATGTTCTCCCCGGATACTCCGGTTTCCTCCCACATTCCAAAAACATGCTAGGTTAATTAGCGACTCCAAATTGTCTGGTCAGCTATGAATGTGAGTGTGAATGGTTGTTTGCTGGGATAGGCTCCAGCACCTCTGTGACCCTTGTGAGGATTTTGCTTCAAACCAAAGTAATAATCCTACATTTTTTGACTCTGAGCATTTTTATGGTGATCTATGCACAAATTTGGCTGCACGGTGGTCAAGTGGTTAGTGCATAGACCTCACAGCTTGGAGACGCGAATTCAATTCCACCCGCGGCCATCTCTGTGTGGAGTTTGCATGTTCTCCCCGGGTACTCCGGTTCCCTCCCACATTCCAAAAACATGCTAGGTTAATTAGCGACTCCAAATTGTCTGGTCAGCTATGAATGTGAGTGTGAATGGTTGTTTGCTGGGATAGGCTCCAGCACCTCTGTGACCCTTGTGAGGATTTTGCTTCAAACCAAAATAATAATCCTACATTTTTTGACTCTGAGCATTTTTATGGTGATCTATGCACAAATTTGGCTGCACGGTGGTCAAGTGGTTAGTGCATAGACCTCACAGCTAGGAGACCCGGGTTCAATTCCACCCGCGGCCATCTCTGTGTGGAGTTTGCATGTTCTCCCCGGGTACTCCGGTTCCCTCCCACATTCCAAAAACATGCTAGGTTAATTAGCGACTCCAAATTGTCTGGTCAGCTATGAATGTGAGTGTGAATGGTTGTTTGCTGGGATAGGCTCCAGCACCTCTGTGACCCTTGTGAGGATTTTGCTTCAAACCAAAATAATAATCCTACATTTTTTGACTCTGAGCATTTTTATGGTGATCTATGCACAAATTTGGCTGCACGGTGCTCAAGTGGTTAGTGCATAGACCTCACAGCTTGGAGACCCGAATTCAATTCCACCCGCGGCCATCTCTGTGTGGAGTTTGCATGTTCTCCCCGGATACTCCGGTTTCCTCCCACATTCCAAAAACATGCTAGGTTAATTGGCGACTCCAAATTGTCCATAGGTATGAATGTGAGTGTGAATGGTTGTTTGCTGGGATAGGCTCCAGCACCCATGTAACCCTCGTGAGGATTTTGCTTCACACCAAAATAATAATCCTACATTTTTTGACTCATTTTTATGGTGTTCTATGCACAAATTTGGCTGCAAGTGGTTAGTGCATAGACCTCACAGCTTGGAGACCCGAGTTCAATTCCACCCGTGGCCATCTCTGTGTGGAGTTTGCATGTTCTCTCTGTGTTTTCTCCGGGTACTCCGGTTTCCTCCCACATTCCAAAAACATGCTAGGTTAATTAGCAACTCCAAATTGTCCATAGGTATGAATGTGAGTGTGAATGGTTGTTTGTCTATATGTGCCCTGTGATTGGCTGGCCACCAGTCCAGGGTGTACCCCGCCTCTCTCGCCCAAAGACATACACCCTGGACTGGTGGCCAGCCAATCAATTTGGAGTCGCTAATTAACCTAGCATGTTTTTGGAATGTGGGAAGAAACCGGAATACCCGGAGAAAACCCACACAGGGAGAACATGCAAACTCCACACAGAGATACCCGAGAGTGGAATTGAACCCTGGTCTCCTATCTGTGAGGTCTGTTGCGCCACCCACAATAAAAACAGTCATTGCAATTAAATAAAACTAAATCTAAACAAAAATGATGTGAGATGTAATAATGGAATACAACCCTTATTAAAATTATTGAAGCCAACCAGAACCAGAACAACAAAAATTATTCCAATTTACAATTCCAGAATAAATCAACCAAGTAGTAATAGTCTAAAAATAGTCTAATTTTTCATAATGCAATTCTTTGTTGTGAAATTATGTTTTTTTTAGGGATAAAATGAACACATGGACGTAAAAATTGCAATGGTTTTGATAATATTCTAACGCTTGTGATGTTCTTGTTGGGTTCTCCCTCCAGGAAATCGTCCTTTGATCTTCCTGTCGGCCAGAGTGCACCCGGGAGAAACCAACGCCAGCTGGGTGATGAAGGGCACGCTGGAGTTCCTGATGAGCGCCAGCCCGCTAGCGGCCAGCCTGAGAGAAGCCTACATCTTCAAGATAGTCCCCATGCTCAACCCCGACGGAGTCGTCAACGGAAAGTGAGCGCGGCGATGACGCGGCGAGATCGACGAGATCGACGTCACACGTGTTTCTTCTCTCGTCTGTCCAGTCATCGCTGTTCTCTGAGCGGGGAAGACTTGAACCGCCAATGGCAGAACCCCAACGCTGAGCTCCACCCGACCATCTACCACACCAAGAGCCTGCTGCAGTACCTCGCACACACGCAAAGAGCACCGCTGGTACGACACCCCCCACCCCCCACCCCCCACCACCCCCAATTTGCATCTTATTTAGGGTCTTCTTGCACGTCTAAGGTGTTCTGCGACTACCACGGCCATTCCAGAAAGAAGAACGTCTTCATGTACGGCTGCAGTCTAAAGGAAACAATCTGGCAATCTAGCATCAGCGCCGCGTCCAGTGAATTGCACGAGGACCTGGGATACAGGGTGAGCACGGATTTTCACCACGGATGTCCGATTTTTTATTTTTTTTTTTTGCCAATATCTCAACTCTCATTTTCTGATACGGATATCAGCCCATGCCGATATATGTGTCACATGACACATCTCCTGTGGTGGAATGAACACATATGTTTTGGATACAGCATATTTATATGTACTTTTCAAAAAAAAAAAAAAAATCCGATAGTGATATCAACCGATATTGCATTTTTATGCTGATATCAGGCCGATGATAATCGGTAATGATAATTAGTAGACAGCCCTAGTTATTTTAATAAATATATAAAATAACAAATATATTAAACAAAATTAATACATGAATCTGGATGGAATGATGGATTTAAAAAAAAAATTCTGGTTTAATAAATATATAAATTTAAAAAAAAAATACTATTCTATTATAATAATATTTTTTAGACTTTTTTCAAAACATTTGTTTATTATTTCACCCTATATTTTCTAAAGTATAGATGTAATTTTTTTTCTGGTTTAATAGATATATAAAATAATACAAAATATAAGTATTAAATTAATCTTTCACATATTTAAACATTTTAAAATGCTGATAAAAATATTTATTGTAGCTCAAAAATATACTCAAGAATATTTAGATGAATAAAAACTACTACTCTAAAAATATACTTTATATACTTTATACTTATATTTTATACTTTTTTTTCAAAACATTTGTTTATTATTTTACCCTATATTTTCAAAAATATAGATGTAATTTTTCTGGTTTAATAAATATATAAAATAATAAAAAATATATTAAATAAATCTTTCCCATATTTAAACCTTTTAAAATGCTGATAAAAATATTTATTGTAGCTCAAAAATATACTCAAGAATATTTAGATTAATAAAAAACTACTACTGCAAAAATATACTTTCTATGTAATATGTTTTTACAATAATTTACAATAATAATAATATAATATAAAAATAATGTAGCTCAAAAATATAGAAAAAATATTTAAATTAATAAAAAAACAGTACAAAATAATATTTCATGTTTTGACTTTTTAAAAATATACTTTCTATGTAATAGGTTTAGTATTAAATAAATCTTTCACATATTTAAACTTTTTAAAATGCTGATAAAAATATTTATTGTAGCTCAAAAATATACTCAAGAATATTTAGATTAATAAAAAACTATACATAGACTTTTTAAAAATATACTTTCTAATGTAATATGTAATTACAATAAAGCTAGGTTTGACTACCTGACTAACATTTGTTTATTATTTTACCTTATATTTTCAAAATATATTTTTTTATTTTCTGTTTTAATAAATACATAAAATAAACAAATATAACAAAATTATGAAATTAATCTTTCACATTTTTAAACTTTTTAAAATGCCGATAAAATATTTTTTGTAGCTCAAAAATATACTAAAAAATATTTAAATTCATAAAAAACTGTACAAAATAATATTTAATATTTTGACTTTTTAAAAATATGCTTTCTATGTAATAAGTTTTTAGAATAAAGCTAGGTTTGACTAACTGCAAACATTTGTTCATTATTTCACCTTATATTTTCAAAATATAGATGTAATTTTTTTATTTTCTGGTTTAATAAATATATAAAATAAAAAATATATTAAACAATATTATTAAATGAATCTTTCACATATTTAAACCCTTTAAAATATTGATAAAAATATTTATTGTAGCTCAAAAATATAGAAAAATATTTAAATTAATAAAAAAACAGTACAAATAATATTTCATATTTTGACTTTTTAAAAATAATATTTCATATTTTGACTTTTTAAAAATATGCTTTCTATGTAATAAGTTTTTAGAATAAAGCTAGGTTTGACTAACTGCAAACAATTGTTTATTATTTTACCTTATATTTTCAAAATATAGATGTATTTTTTTTATTTTCTGGTTTAATAAATATATAAAATAAAAAAATATATTAAACAATATTATTACATGAATCTTTCACATATTTAAACCCTTTAAAATGCTGATAAAATATTTATTGTAGCTCAAAAATATAGAAAAATATTTAAATTAATAAAAAAACAGTACAAATAATATTTCATATTTTGACTTTTTAAAAATATGCTTTCTATGTAATAAGTTTTTAGAATAAAGCTAGGTTTGACTAACTGCAAACAATTGTTTATTATTTTACCTTATATTTTCAAAATATAGATGTAATTTTTTTTTCTGGTTTAATAAATATATAAAATAAAAAATATATTGAACAAAATTATTAAATGAATCTTTCACATATTTAAAGCCTTTAAAATGCTGATAAAAATATTTATTGTAGCTCAAAAATATAGAAAAAATATTTAAATTAATAAAAAAAACAGTACAAATAATATTTCATATTTTGACTTTTAAAAATAATATTTCATATTTTGACTTAAAAAAATAATATTTCATATTTTGACTTTTTAAAAATATACTTTCTATAAAAACCTTTTGCATTGAGCTCCACGGCATGATACTTTAACATCAGATGATATAGAAATATGGAAATACCTGTGTTTTGTAGGCGCTTCCAAAGATCCTCTCCCAGATCGCTCCGGCCTTCAGCATGGCCAGCTGCAGCTTTGTGGTGGAACGCTCCAAAGAATCGACGGCCCGCGTGGTTGTGTGGCGGGAAATCGGAGTCCAGCGCAGCTACACCATGGAGAGCACCGTCTGTGGATGTGACCAGGGAAAATATAAGGTCATGTCATATACGGCGTCCATGTTTAATGATGTTTAACAAGTTGTATAACACCATTAGAGGTTGAACAGTGATAGTGCATGTCCACCAGGTGGTGCTGTTTTCCAATATTGAGCTCTTTTTGTTTGGAATCCAATACAGACAGAGGAAGTGTTGTGAGGCAGTTTTTGACATTCAAAAGCTTTGCCCTCCCGTTTTTTGTGCATGAAAGCGTTTGTCCAGATGTGCAGGAACACACAAATCTCTTCCAAGTTAAGGACTTCCTGCAAAGGGAGCGAACAAAAAGCTCTTTTTGTGACCGTGTGACCAGTTTCTACTCTTCTGAGACTTGAAGGGTTCATGCACGCGTCTGCACTTCCTGTAAAAGGAGATACATATGATCATGTACTGATATCACAGTGTTATTGCTGGACATCCTCACGCCGGTTCTAATTCAACGAACACATGAACGTATCATTTCATGTTGTCCTGCAGGGATATCAGATTGGCACCAGGGAGCTGGAGGAGATGGGGGCCCAGTTCTGCGTGGCCCTGCTGAGGCTGAAGAGAATGACGGGCCTCCATAACCACCAACACCTGCTGGACCTGGAGAGCGACCTCATCGGGACGCAGCCCAAAGTGGTCAGGTGAGAAACGGGACCCGAACAAAATTATTAAATGAATCTTTCACATATTTAAACCCTTTATGCTGATAAAAATGCTGATAAAAATATTTATTGTAGCTCAGAAATATACAAAAAAATATGTAAATTAGAATAAAGCCAGGTTTGACGAACTGCAAACATTTGTTTATTATTTTGCCTTATATTTTCAAAATATAGATTTTTTTTTATTTTCTGGTTTAATAAATATATAAAATAAAAAAATATATTAAGCAAAATTTATAAATGAATCTTTCACATATTTAAACCCTTTAAAATGCTGATAAAAATATATATTGTAGCTCAGAAATATACAAAAAATATTTAAATTAGAATAAAGCCAGGTTTGATTAACTGCAAACATTTGTTTATTATTTTACCTTATATTTTCAAAATATAGATTTTTTTTCTGGTTTAATATAAAAAAATAAAAAATATATTAAGCAAAATTTATAAATTAATCTTTCACATATTTAAACCCTTTAAAATGCTGATAAAAATATATATTGTAGCTCAGAAATATACAAAAAAATATTTAAATTAGAATAAAGTCAGGTTTGACGAACTGCAAACATTTGTTTATTATTTTACCTTATATTTTCAAAATATTGATTTTTTATTTTATTTTCTGGTTTAATAAATATATAAAATAAAAAATATATTAAGCAAAATTTATAAATTAATCTTTCACATATTTAAACCCTTTAAAATGCTGATAAAAATATATATTGTAGCTCAGAAATATACAAAAAAATATTTAAATTAGAATAAAGCCAGGTTTGACGAACTGCAAACATTTGTTTATTATTTTACCTTATATTTTCAAAATATTGATTTTTTATTTTATTTTCTGGTTTAATAAATATATAAAATAAAAAATATATTAAGCAAAATTTATAAATTAATCTTTCACATATTTAAACCCTTTAAAATGCTGATAAAAATATATATTGTAGCTCAGAAATATACAAAAAAATATTTAAATTAGAATAAAGCCAGGTTTGACTAACTGCAAACATTTGTTTATTATTTTACCTTATATTTTCAAAATATTGATTTTTTTTTTATTTTCTGGTTTAATAAATATATAAAATAAAAAATATATTAAGCAAAATTTATAAATTAATCTTTCACATATTTAAACCCTTTAAAATGCTGATAAAAATATATATTGTAGCTCAGAAATATACAAAAAAATATTTAAATTAGAATAAAGCCAGGTTTGATTAACTGCAAACATTTGTTTATTATTTTACCTTATATTTTCAAAATATAGATTTTTTTTCTGGTTTAATATAAAAAAATAAAAAATATATTAAGCAAAATTTATAAATTAATCTTTCACATATTTAAACCCTTTAAATGCTGATAAAAATATTTTTGTAGTTCAAAAATATACTAAAAATATTTAAATTAATAATAAATAATATTTAATAAAAATATACTTTGTATGTAATAAGTTTTTAGAATGAAGCTAGGTTTGGCTAACTGCAAACATTTGTTTATTATTTCACCTTATATTTATATTTTCAAAAATAGATGGATTTTTTTTTATTTTCTGTTTTAATAAATATATAAAATAAAATACATATATTACACAAAATTAATTAATGAATCTTTCACATATTTAAACCCTTTAAAATGCTGATAAAAATATAAATTTTTTTAATTAATAAAAAACTATACAAAATAATATTTTTAAAAATATACTTTCTATGTAATAAGTTTTTAGAAAAAAGCTAGGTTTGACTAACTGCAAACATTTGTTTATTATTTCACCTAATATTTTCAAAATATAGATGTAATTTTTTTAATTTTCTGGTTTAATAAATATATAAAATAAAATATGTATTAAACAAAATTAATAAATGAATCTTTCACATATTTAAACCCTTTACAATGCTGATAAAAACATTTTTTGTCGCTAAAAATATACTAAAAAAATATTTACATTAATAAAAAAAACGGTACAAAATAATATTTCATATTTTGACTTTTTAAAAATATATTATATAAATATATATATAAGTATTTTTTTGGGTTTAATAAATAGGTAAAATAAAAAATATATTAAACAAAATTAATAAATGAATCTGGATGGAATAATGGATTTTTTTTTTCATTTTCTGGTTTAATAAATATATAAAATAAATAAAACAAAATTATTAAATGATTTTTCAAAATATAGATGGATTTTTTTTCTGGATTAATAAATATATAAAATAAAAAATATATTAAACAAAATTATTAAATGACCCTAAAATGACCCATAAACCCTTTAAAATGCTGATAAAAATATTTTTGTAGCTCAGAGCAGAGGCCACCGTTAGCTACTCCAACTGGTGCTTGCGGTTCCTTTCCCAGTAACATGAAATGACCAACGGTTAGCAAGAAGCCGCTTGTTTATTTATTCATTTGGATGTTGTCTGTTAAGACGGCGAATTGCTTTTTATTCTCCAAACCACTTAACGCTCCCCCCGCACTCTGACTGGTATCGATAGGCGTTCATTCATCATTGATGTCTTATGTATGAAATATATTCAACAAAATTATTAAATGAATCTTTCACATATTTAAACCCTTTAAAATGCTGATAAAAATATTTTTTGTAGCTTAAAAATATAGTAAAAAATATTTAAATTAATAAAAACTGTACAAAATAATATTTTGGAGCATTTTCTGGATAAATAAATATATAAACTAAAAAATATATTAAACAAAATTATTAAATGAATCTTTCACATATTTAAACCCTTTAAAATGCTGATAAAAATATTTATTGTAGCTCAAAAATATACAAAAAAATAAAAATAAAAAACTGTACAAAATAATATTTTCTAGCGTTTTCTGGATTAATAAATATATAAAATAAAAAACATATTAAACAAAATTGCTAAATGATTTTTTTGTAGCTCAAAAATATACTAAAAAAAATTAAATTCATAAAAAACTGTACAAAATAATATTTTGGAGCGTTTTCTGGATGAATAAATATATAAAATAAAAAATATATTAAACAGAATTATTAAATCAATCTTTAACATTTTTAAACCCTTTAAAATGCTGGTGAAAATATTTTTTGTTGCTCAAAAATAAACTAAAAAAATATTTAAATTCATAAAAAACTGTACAAAATATTATTTTGGAGCGTTTTCTGGATTAATAAATATATATACATAAATATATAAAATAAAAAATAAAACAAAATTATTAAATTAATTTTATTTTCAAAATATAGATGGATTTTTTTTTATTTTCTGGATGAATAAATATATAAAATAAAAAATACATTAAACAAAATTATTAAATGAATCTTTCACATATTTAAACCTTTAAAATGCTGATAAAAATATTTTTTGTAGCTCAAAAATATACAAAAAAATATTTAAATTCACAAAAAACTGTACAAAATAATATTTTTTAGCGTTTTCTGGATTAATAAATATATAAAATAAAAATATATTAAACAAAATTATTAAATTAATTTTTTGTAGCTCAAAAATATACTAAAAAAATATTTAAATTCATAAAAAACTGTTTAAAATAATATTTTTTTGCGTTTTCTGGATTAATAAATATATAAAATAAAAAATATATTAAACAAAATTATTAAATTAATTTTTTGTAGCTCAAAAATATACAAAAAAAAATTTAAATTCATAAAAAACTGTTTAAAATAATATTTTTTGCGTTTTCTGGATTAATAAATACATAAAATAAAAAATATACTCAACAAAATTATTAAATGAATCTTTCACATATTTAAACCCTTTAAAATGCTGATAAAATATTTTTTGTAGCTCAAAAATATACTTAAAAAAATTAAATTCATAAAAAACTGTACAAAATAACACTTTTTAGCGTTTTCTGGATTAATAAATATATAAAATAAAAAATATATTAAACAAATTTATTAAATGAATCTTTCACATATTTAAACCCTTTGAAATGCTGATAAAAATATTTTTTGTAGCTCAAAAGTATACAAAAAAATATTTAAATTCACAAAAACCTGTACAAAATAATATTTTTTAGCGTTTTCTGGATTAATAAATATATAAAATAAAAAATATATTAAACAAAATTGTTAAATGAATTATTTGTAGCTCAAAAATATACTAAAAAAAATTAAATTCATAAATAACTGTACAAAATAATATTTTTTAGCGTTTTCTGGATTAATAAATATATAAAATAAGAAGCCGGTTGTTTATTTATTCATTTGGATGTTGTCTGTTAAGACGGCGAATTGCTTTTTATTCTCCAAACCACTTAACGCTCCCCCCGCACTCTGACTGGTATCGATAGGCGGTCATTCATCATTGATGTCTTTGATCATTAAGGGACTTGAAAATGTTCTATCTGGTCCTCCTCTGAGATTGGATGCTCTCAAGCAGGCCGTCTTATGCTAGCACTTAGCATTTAATAGGTCATCATTGCAATGATATCGTGGCCATCGGGAGCGTCTGCCAGTATGTAAAAGGCTAGCTAGTGTGTAGATGTAAATGATGTGTTACACACTAAAAGGGTGTTCGGAAAAAGAGATATCGAAACCCAAAGAAAAGGACATTTCCTGCTGTCATTATCCGTTCGGGCGCAGCATCAGCATCATCATTACACGCACTGACGCGCCATTTCTGGGTCCCGCTTGCGAGAGCGATGCCCCCGCGATCGACTGTCTACCCCCCCCGGGGATCGCATTTCAGACCATTAACACCATTAGAAAGCCACTAAAGCCACTAAAAAAACAAAAAAAAAAACTCAAAAGACGAAGCGAGTATTTCAACCATTAGGACATCATCGCTTTGCTCTGATGGCCGCCATCTTGTTGGCTTTTTTTATGGATAACATTCAAAAGTTGGTACAGCGTATTAAAATCATGTTTGTTTGCCTCTTACAATTAGAGATGTCTGATTAATCGGTAACCGATAATGCAGATTCTGGAAAATCTCAAGTTTTCTGTGTGGGTTATTGTGTGTAGCTGCTCTATAGGACACCATCACTCCATACAAAGGATCGAAAAAAATGAGCAAAATAGGTCCCCTTATATATAAATATTTTGATTTGTAGTTTTTTGAATACATTGTATTTAGAGATGGCCGATTAATCGGCAACCGATAATCATGAAAACTAATCTTTAAAAAATGTTGTATACAATCATCGGTTGATATCCAATATATACCGATGAGTTGTATACAATATTTTAAAAAAATGATTATATATGAATATAAATAATATAAAAAATATTATATTTCTTTAAAAAAATGTTGTATACAATATTTTTTAAAGAAATATAATATTTTTTATATTATTTATATTAATATATAATAATTTTTTTAAAATATATATCAATATTTTTTTTTAAGAAATATAATTTTTTTTATATTATGTATATTAATATATAGTCATTAAAAATATATTGTATACAACATTTTTTAAAGAAATATAATATTTTTTATATTATTTATATTAATATCTAATCATTTAAAAATATATATATTGTATACAACTCATCGGTTGATAAAAAAATGATTATATATTAATATAAATAATATAATATTTTTTAAAGAAATATAATATTTTTTATATATTCATATTAATATATAATCAATTAAAAAAATATTGTATACAACTCATTGGTTGATATCCGATATATCAACTGATGAGTTGTATACAAAAATTTTAAAGAAATATAATATTTTTTATATTATTTATATTAATATATAATCATCTTTTTTATATTGTATACAACTTATTGGTTGATATCCGATATATCAACCGATGAGTTGTATACAATATTTTTTAAAGAAATATAATATTTTTTATATTTTTTATATTAATATATAATCATTTTTTAAAAATATATATAATTTTTTTTAAAGAAATATAATATTATTTATATTATTCATATTAATATATAATCAATTTGAAAAAAATATTGTATACAATTTTTTTTTTAAAAATATAATATTTTTATATTATTTATATTAATATCTAGTCATTTAAAAATATATATATTGTATATAACTCATCGGTTGATAAAAAATGATTATATATTAATATAAATAATATAATATTTTTTAAAGAAATATGATATTTTTTATATTATTCATATAATATATATATATAATATTTTTTAAAGAAATATAATATTTTTTATATTATTCATATTAATATATAATCAATTTAAAAAATATATTGTATACAACTCATCGGTTGATATCCGATATATAAACCGATGAGTTGTATACAACATTTTTTAAAGAAATATAATATTTTTTATATTATTTATATGAATATATATATATATATATATATGTATTTAAAAAACTACAAATCAACATATTTATATAAGGGGACCTATTTTGCTCATTTTTCGATCCTTTGTATTGAGTGGTGGTCTCCTATAGAGCAGCTACACACAATACAACCCACACAGAAAACTTGAGATTTTCCAGAATCTGCACCTATTCCAGCTGGATTTCCTTGGATTTGTGCTCCCTGCCAAAATGCAGTGTTTTAATTTATTCCACGCATGCCCACTAAGCTGTGATAGGAATGGTTGTGTGACCAAACTATGATCCATATAAGGAGTCTGCCCCTCTGTGACATCACAAAGGAACTGTTTTAACCACGCCTTTTCAAACTGAGCGTTTTGTGCAAATGTGCAAACCTCATTATTTGAAACTTAACTGTTTTAAGTTAGCATTGTATGCTAGCCACTCAATAATTGCGTTTGTAATATTTTTCCCCCCCCGAGGTCATATTTTGGGTGGCGAATAATCTTTACCGTTTTTTTGCGGCGCAGCAGCTGCCCCACCACCTACGTGATGGACGAGGATGAGCCCTCCTTCCTGGAAGCCGTCGACTACAGCGCCGAGAGCAACGACGAGGACGGCGAAGCCGACAACGAGGCCGGCGCCGGCAGCAGAGAAATCCCGGAGACTCCCGACTTGCGTCCGGAGCGTCCGTCGGACCCGGAGAGCGGTCACGGGGCCTGGAAATGCGGGCCTGTCGCCAGCCAGTGACTTTCAGTTTTTTTTTTTTTTTTTTTTACTTTATTTGTTTTAAGCTGAAGTTCAACCCCCCCCCCCCCAAAAAAAGGACCCCTTATCCCATATTTTTGCTTGTTTTGTCCCACATTTTTTCATATGCAGTAATCATGGAGCTAAGAAGAAGGGAAACAACCATAATGACCTGGGAGGGGGGGTGGCATCGGAGGCTCACACCGACCTCCCATTTTGGATCCAAAGCTATCTGAACCCCCCCCTGAACGTCTTGACAGACCGCCATTAAAGTCACCCCCCCCACTTGCCTTCTCGGTCTCACCCTGCACTTTAACTTTTTTTTTTTAAACTCTTCCAACAAGGAAGTGGGAGCGGGGGCGAGGACGCTTGTTTTAGTGACCCGGTCGTCCCGTTTGGACGAACGACACCTGACCTCACATACTCTTTGTCTCTTTTCTGCAACACCCCCCCACTCCCTTCTTGAAGTGCAATGCACGATACCGTACAGTGGAACCTCTAGAGTCGTCTGTCACGTCTCATAAGTACGTAGTGTAGCGGCCATAATGGTACAGTTGCTCCAGACTATAGTCCTTGTGTTTTGCTTTTTATTTGTTTTTTAATGTGACGTTTACCCCCCCCCACCCCCCCAAGCTTCTAGGCCGGCATTTCTGTATGACGTCCGTAATACAGTGAACCTCAAGCACTGGGGGTCCAAAGTGTGGCACCAGGGGCCATTCGGAAATTATCATTTTAACAAGGACACAAAAACACCAAACAGCAAAAAAGGGAGAAATCAATCCAAATATTCATTCATTCATTTTCTACTGCTTTTTTCTCACGAGGGTTCGCGGGAGGGAGTGCTGGAGCCTATCCTAGCTGTCTTCGGGCGAGAGGCGGGGTACACCCTGGACTGGTCGCCAGCCAATCAGTCCAAATATGAAGAGGAAAAATAATAAAAATAATTTTAGTAGAATTGAACTTAAATGATGGGGCGGCACAGCGGACGAGTGGTTAGCACACAGACCTCACAGCTAAGAGACCAGGGTTCAATTCCACCCTCGGCCGTCTCTCTGTGTGGAGTTTGCATGTTCTCCCCGTGCATTCGTGGGTTTTCTCCAGGTTCTCCGGTTTCCTCCCACATTCCAAAAACATGCTAGGTTAATTAGTGACTCCAAATTGTCCATAGGTATGAATGTGAGTGTGAATGGTTGTTTGTCTATATGTGCCCTGTGATTGGCTGGCCACCAGTCCAGGGTGTACCCCGCCTCTCGCCCAAAGACAGCTGGGATAGGCTCCAGCACCCCCGCGACTCTCGTGAGGAAAAAGCAGTAGAAAATGAATGAATGAACTTAAATGATGTGTACTATCTTTACACACTATTTAATCCGTAGTAGAACATAGGTAAGTTTCAGGAAAATATCAGTTCCCAACTATAAAAGGAAGCTTTTTGTGAAAAGCAGCTTATCAAAATATAAACGAATATAACACCAGGAACTGTTACTGTTACACAATTTAAACTTTCAGTTCATTTGCAGCAGTTCAGTCATACAAATGTATAAAATTGTGTCTTACTTATATTTTTGTTCACAAAACACAGCAAAAAAGGGACATACTTCACATACAGTTCAATAAAAGAGTGGTTGACTTCTTTTTACACTTGTTTTTTAGAAGAAACCGACCATTTTAGATCATTTTGCCTGGCACACAGAATATTTTCTTCTGTAGCTGTGTAGAAAAGTTTTTTTTCTACCTTTTATACGTTATTATTCTTTAGTAATCCGCAGTAGAACATAGGTAAGTTTCAGGAAAATATCAGTTCCCAACTATAAAAGGGAGAAATTTAGCTTTTTGTGAAAAGCAGCTTATCAAAATATAAACGGATATAACACCAGGAAGGGGGGCACGGCGGTCTAGTGGTTAGCGCGCAGAACTCACAGCTCACAGGGTTCAATTCCACCCTCGTCCATCTCTGTGTGGAGTTTGCATGTTCTCCCCGTGGGTTTTCTCCGGGTACTCCGGTTTCCTCCCACATTCCAAAAACATGCTAGGTTAATTAGCGACTCCAAATTGTCCATAGGTATGAATGTGAGTGTGAATGGTTGTTTGTCTATATGTGCCCTGTGATTGGCTGGCGACCAGCGACCGCCACCCTCATGAGGAAGCGGTAGAAAATGAATGAATGAATGAATAACACCAGGAACTTTTTATCTTCGTTAAAATTGCATAACCTTCTGCACGCTACACTCCTCCACGCTCTTCCACTTCCTGTGTGTTTTTACACTCATGCTAAGCTCTTATCAAGTGCAATTCTGCATTCTTGTGATCATTTTTATGGCTCAAAACGGCTCCAAAAGTGACATAGTTTAGTGCGCAATTGCGTCATCACCTCTTTGTAAGTATAAGGGATAATTTTGGGGGGGTTATAAACGCATATAAATACGTTTTTGAGCATAGTCAGAGGTTCTACTGTACTTTGTTTACCTGGCTGAATCCAAAAAGGTGTTGATGAAACAACACAAATATTGAATGTTGAGACAAACATGGCGGTTCATGATGAGCAACACAAACAAGGTCACAAGGTCACGCCACAGGTCACTCCTTGCAGTCTAGCATCTATTATCAACTTTATAGTTCATTTTTTTGCACTTTTGAAAAAGGTCACGTTTTCACCTGTAGCGCCACCTCCAGCTCACGTTGCTATAATGTCTCCCAAGTTTGTACCTTTATACTCCACCGTGTACAGTATAGAGTATACTGTATATAGTACCTAGTGTATGTACTGTACTGTATTGTGTGCTAGATACACCAGGTCCGACATGACATGGTGGTTTTTTTTTATTTCATTCTTTATCTTTCATCTATTTATTTATATTTTGCATTTACCCTTCCCTCTTTGCTTTTTATGTTCTAATTTATTGAATGTTATGTTTCTGGGATGCAATCTTTGTGTGTGTGTGTGTGTGTGTGTGTGTTGTGTCCAACTTTTAAGTTATTCCATTATTCAAGCTGTGCTAATGTGTGTTCCCCTCTCTTCTATTTGATTACACCCCTCTGCATCTTAAGCTTCTCCATCTTTTTAAAAAAAAATCTTCTACTGGCTTTTTAGTTCACTCAAAAGTGACCGTGTGTGTGTGTGTGTGTGTGTGTGAGAAAGAGAGAGAGAGAGAAAGAGAGACGGTAAAAAAACAAAAGTGGAGATTTATTATCAGTGTTTATGCAAAAGAATTGAAGCAAAAGTGACAAATAAAATGTGAAAGTGATCAACTTTCCCCCTTGACTGTTTTTTTTTTTTTTAATGAAAAAATAAATATGTACAATATTTACAAATAGAAATTAATTGGTTCCGGACCTGAAAACTAGGATTCAATATTAATAAATGCAATATGTTTGTAGTTATGGCATAGAAAACCTGTTTTTTGGTTATCTAAATGTGTTTTTGAACATGATTAGAGCCCTCTAGACAGAAAATAACACCCCTATAGTCACATTCACATTAGTATTACCCAATATCGGAGAAAATAAGACATGTTAGACATAAATAAGATGGACTCACCTATTAGCAGTGGCTATTGTCTTATTAATGTATTGTAATAGCAGCTTTAAACTCATATTAACCAATATAGTAAATAAGCCATTTAAGACGTAAATAAAACTCCTGCATGTGTGTGTCACAGTAAATGTGTTCCCTGGAGGACCTTAAGCCACTTTTCAGAAAAAAAAACATCCCAACAGTAAAATATAGTGGAGGTAGTGTGATGGTCTCGGGCTGTTTTGCTGCTTCAGGACATAGAAGACTTGCTGTGATAAACAAAAACTGAACTTTTTGGATAATCTGGCATAAAAGTAAAGCCACTTTTCAGAAAAAACATCCCAACAGTAAAATATGGTGGAGGTAGTGTGATGTTCTGGGGCTGTTTTGCTGCTTCAGGACATGGAAGACTTGCTGTGATAAACAAAAGCTGAACTTTTTGGATAATCTGGCATAAAAGTAAAGCCACTTTTCAGAAAAAAAACATCCCAACAGTGAAATATGGTGGAGGTAGTGTGATGGTCTGGGGCTGTTTTGCTGCTTCAGGACCTTGAAGACTTTCTGTGATAAACAAAAGCTGAACTTTTTGGATAATCTGTCATAAAAGTAAAGCCACTTTTCAGAAAAAACATCCCAACAGTAAAATATGGTGGAGGTAGTGTGATGTTCTGGGGCTGTTTTGCTGCTTCAGGACATGGAAGACTTGCTGTGATAAACAAAAGCTGAACTTTTTGGATAATCTGGCGTAAAAGTAAACCCACTTTTCAGAAAAAAAACATTACAACAGTAAAATCTGGTGGAGGTAGTGTGATGGCCTGGGGCTGTTTTGCTGCTTCAGGACCTGGAAGACTTGCTGTGATAAACAAAAGCTGAACTTTTTGGATAATCTGTCATAAAAGTAAAGCCACTTTTCAGAAAAAAACCATCCCAACAGTAAAATATGGTGGAGGTAGTGTGATGTTCTGGGGCTGTTTTGCTGCTTCAGGACATGGAAGACTTGCTGTAATAAACAAAAGCTGAACTTTTTGGATAATCTGGCGTAAAAGTAAACCCACTTTTCAGAAAAAAACATTACAACAGTAAAATCTGGTGGAGGTAGTGTGATGGCCTGGGGCTGTTTTGCTGCTTCAGGACCTGGAAGACTTGCTGTGATAAACAAAATCTGAACTTTTTGGATAATCTGGCATAAAAGTAAAGCCACTTTTCAGAAAAAAAACATCCCAACAGTAAAATATGGTGGAGGTAGTGTGATGGTCTGGGGCTGTTTTGCTGCTTCCGGACCTGGAAGAATTGCTGTGATAAACAAAAGCTGAACTTTTTGGATAATCTGTCATAAAAGTAAAGCCACTTTTCAGAAAAAAAGCCATCCCAACAGTAAAATATGGTGGAGGTAGTGTGATGTTCTGGGGCTGTTTTGCTGCTTCAGGACATGGAAGACTTGCTGTAATAAACAAAAGCTGAACTTTTTGGATAATCTGGCGTAAAAGTAAACCCACTTTTCAGAAAAAAACATTACAACAGTAAAATCTGGTGGAGGTAGTGTGATGGCCTGGGGCTGTTTTGCTGCTTCAGGACCTGGAAGACTTGCTGTGATAAACAAAAGCTGAACTTTTTTGGATAATCTGGCATAAAAGTAAAGCCACTTTTCAGGAAAAAAACCATCCCAACAGTAAAATATGGTGGAGGTAGTGTGATGTTTATTATGTATATTGTATGAATCCCTATGGAGGCTGAGTGTTGCTCTTCGCGTATTCATGGTGAATTGCAATGAGATCAAGCAACTTTGGACATGTCTCCGCGATGAAAAAATGTCCCCCACAAAACACACACACACACACAGACACACACATTCCAGGCTTGTCGGTGTGTGCGTTTGTCAGCTTTCTTCCTTGTGGACTTTGTAGCTTCTCACAGGAGCCATTGTGTCCCTCAGCAGGACCACCACCAGAGAGCTTGACAGGCAGCCAGGTCGGACTCGAGAGCGGGACAATGGCGCTCTAATTGGCTGCGAGCTGCACCAAGACCAGCCTTCACTTTTACATGATGACATCAAAAACAGCTCATTAGATGCCTGGTGGTTGTGGGGGGTGTTGGAGTGGGGGGGCGGCTTTGTTTAATACACTTCATAACTGATTTGACTGACGGAAAGACCAGGAAGTGATGCTGTGCTAATGAGTCTTCTTTTTTTGTAGACATTTGGTTCTGCTTTGTTACGTCCCCTCTAGTTCAGGTTTTCTTTATCACAGCAAGTCTTCCAGGTCCTGAAGCAGCAAAACAGCCCCAGACCATCACACTACCTCCACCATATTTTACTCTTGGGATGTTTTTTCTGAAAAGTGGCTTTACTTTTATGCCAGATTATCCAAAAAGTTCAGCTTTTGTTTATCACAGCAAGACTCCCAGGTCCTGAAGCAGCAAAACAGCCCCAGACCATCACACTACCTCCACCATATTTTACTCTTGGGATGTTTTTTCTGAAAAGTGGCTTTACTTTTATGCCAGATTATCCAAAAAGTTCAGCTTTTGTTTATCACAGCAAGACTTCCAGGTTCTGAAGCACCAAAACAGCCCCAGGCCATCACACTACCTCCACCATATTTTACTCTTGGGATGTTTTTTCTGAAAAGTGGATTTACTTTTATGTCAGATTATCCAAAAAGTTCAGCTTTTGTTTATCACAGCAAGTGTTTCCGGTCCCAAAGCAGTAAAACAGCCCCAGACCATCACACTACCTCCACCATATTTTACTGTTGGGATGTTTTTTTTTTCTGAAAAGTGGCTTTACTTATTGCCAGATTATCAAAAAAGTTCAGCTTTTGTTTATCACAGCAAGACTTCCAGGTTATGAAGCACCAAAACAGCCCCAGGCCATCACACTACCTCCACCATATTTTACTCTTGGGATGTTTTTTCTGAAAAGTGGATTTACTTTTATGACAGATTATCCAAAAAGTTCAGCTTTTGTTTATCACAGCAAGACTTCCAGGTTCTGAAGCACCAAAACAGCCCCAGGCCATCACACTACCTCCACCATATTTTACTCTTGGGATGTTTTTTCTGAAAAGTGGATTTACTTTTATGCCAGATTATCCAAAAAGTTCAGCTTTTGTTTATCACAGCAAGACTTCCAGGTTCTGAAGCACCAAAACAGCCCAGACCATCACACTACCTCCACCATATTTTACTCTTGGGATGTTTTTTCTGAAAAGTGGCTTTACTTTTATGCCAGATTATCCAAAAAGTTCAGCTTTTGTTTATCACAGCAAGTCTTCCTGGTCCTGAAGCAGCAAAACAGCCCCAGGCCATCACACTACCTCCACCATATTTTACTCTTGGGATGTTTTTTCTGAAAAGTGGCTTTACTTTTATGCCAGATTATCCAAAAAGTTCAGCTTTTGTTTATCACAGCAAGACTTCCAGGTTCTGAAGCACCAAAACAGCCCCAGACCATCACACTACCTCCACCATATTTTACTCTTGGGATGTTTTTTCTGAAAAGTGGCTTTACTTTTATGCCAGATTATCCAAAAAGTTCAGCTTTTGTTTATCACAGCAAGACTCCCAGGTCCTGAAGCAGCAAAACAGCCCCAGACCATCACACTACCTCCACCATATTTTACTCTTGGGATGTTTTTTCTGAAAAGTGGCTTTACTTTTATGCCAGATTATCCAAAAAGTTCAGCTTTTGTTTATCACAGCAAGACTTCCAGGTTCTGAAGCACCAAAACAGCCCCAGACCATCACACTACCTCCACCATATTTTACTCTTGGGATGTTTTTTCTGAAAAGTGGCTTTACTTTTATGCCAGATTATCCAAAAAGTTCAGCTTTTGTTTATCACAGCAAGACTCCCAGGTCCTGAAGCAGCAAAACAGCCCCAGACCATCACACTACCTCCACCATATTTTACTCTTGGGATGTTTTTTCTGAAAAGTGGCTTTACTTTTATGCCAGATTATCCAAAAAGTTCAGCTTTTGTTTATCACAGCAAGACTCCCAGGTCCTGAAGCAGCAAAACAGCCCCAGACCATCACACTACCTCCACCATATTTTACTCTTGGGATGTTTTTTCTGTAAAGTGGCTTTACTTTTATGCCAGATTATCCAAAAAGTTCAGCTTTTGTTTATCACAGCAAGACTTCCAGGTTCTGAAGCACCAAAACAGCCCCAGGCCATCACACTACCTCCACCATATTTTACTCCTGGGATGTTTTTTCTGAAAAGTGGATTTACTTTTATGCCAGATTATCCAAAAAGTTCAGCTTTTGTTTATCACAGCAAGACTCCCAGGTCCTGAAGCAGCAAAACAGCCCCAGACCATCACACTACCTCCACCATATTTTACTCTTGGGATGTTTTTTCTGAAAAGTGGCTTTACTTTTATGCCAGATTATCCAAAAAGTTCAGCTTTTGTTTATCACAGCAAGACTTCCAGGTTCTGAAGCACCAAAACAGCCCCAGGCCATCACACTACCTCCACCATATTTTACTCCTGGGATGTTTTTTCTGAAAAGTGGATTTACTTTTATGCCAGATTATCCAAAAAGTTCAGCTTTTGTTTATCACAGCAAGACTCCCAGGTCCTGAAGCAGCAAAAAAGCCCCAGACCATCACACTACCTCCACCATATTTTACTCTTGGGATGTTTTTTCTGAAAAGTGGCTTTACTTTTATGCCAGATTATCCAAAAAGTTCAGCTTTTGTTTATCACAGCAAGACTTCCAGGTTCTGAAGCACCAAAACAGCCCCAGGCCATCACACTACCTCCACCATATTTTACTCCTGGGATGTTTTTTCTGAAAAGTGGATTTACTTTTATGACAGATTATCCAAATAGTTCAGCTTTTGTTTATCACAGCAAGTCTTCCAGGTCCTGAAGCAGTAAAACAGCCCCAGACCATTACACTACCTCCACCATATTTTACTGTTGGGAAGACTTTTTTCTGAAAAGTGGATTTACTTTTATGCCAGATTATCCAAAAAGTTCAGCTTCAGATTATTTTTTAAATAATATAATATACATAGTCATACAATAATAATAATAGTAGTAATTATTATAATTATTCATACAATATACATATTAAACCCATAATAATAATAAACACAATGATTACAATGATTACGATCTTTGTACTCGGGCCCTAATTAAATATAGTTTTTTTTAAATAATATAATATACACAGTCATACAATAATAATAATAGTAGTAATTATTACAATTATTCATACAATATACACAATAAACCCATAGGCTGGGTCTTTGTGTATATATAGTTTTGTATATACATTTTTTATTATATAAATATAGTTTTATAGTAAATATAGTTTTAATATATATAGTCATACAATAATAATAATAGTAGTAATTATTACAATATACATAATAAACCCATAATAATAATAAACACAATGATTACGATGATTACGATCTTTGTACTCGGGTCCTAATTAAATATGGTTTTATTATTTTTGAAATAATTTAATGTACATAGTAATACAATAATAATAGTAGTAATTATTACAATTATTCATACAATATAAATAATAAACCTATAATAATAATACATACAATGATTACAATAGGACCTACATTTTGTTATTATATAAATATAGTTTTATAGTAAATATAGTTTTATTATTATTTATTCAATAATATAATATATATAGTCATACAATAATAATAATAATAGTAGTAATTTTTACAATTATTCATACAATATACATAGTAAACACATAATAATAATAATAATAATAATAATAATAATAATAAACACAATAGGCCCAAATAAAAAATGTAAAATATAAATATAAAATTAATAATAATGAAATAAAAAATATAATAACATTTTCGCATTATTATAAATATTATGATGATGATTTTTGTAACTCATTGGATAGTGCAGGTAGTATTATACGGTGAATATTGATACTTATTGTAATACTTATGATATGACCTACGTCTTGTCTTGGCAGCCATTTTGGTGTCCTCATGTGCCCCCCCCCCAACGTCAGGAGGCTCTCCTCCCCTCCGCCACGACTGTGTTTGATGGGCGGCTTGAAGCGAGCATGTTCCCATCAAGATGGCTGCATGTGCCCCTCACATGGGGCGCCTTTGCATATCTATGGAGCCCGATAGTACACACACACACACAAATAATGACTTACGTACAGAGCGGGGCCAACTTGCACCTCTCGTTGCCGTGGCAACCAGGGAACCTGATTTTTTTTTTTCTTTCTTTCTTTTTTGTCCAAGCACTCTCATCTCACATCCTGTGGGTTATTCACTTGTTTGTTCATTCATCGCCTCTTTTTACGCACAACTCCTCCACCCGCTTTTCAAACCGGTTCAATTCCCACCTCTCGTCCAATGAGATGCCCTCTTTTTTCAACATGCACATGCAAATGAGGCCGGCTCACACCAATTAAAAGACACTGAATAACTAACATTCTTGATGTGACCTCAGCAGGTCGCTGGATGATGCTGGAATAGACTACACGCTCATTGGCAGGGGATTGGATTACATACTTTACTGCAGTGGTGGTCAAACTTTTTTCCACCAAGGGCAACGTATTGAAAAAAACAAACAACCATTCACACTCACATTCATACCTATGGACAATTTGGAGTCGCTAATTAACCTAGCATGTTTTTGGAATGTGGGAGGAAACCGGAGTACCCGGAGAAAACCCAGAGATGGCCGAGGGTGGAATTGAACTCGGGTCTCCTAGCTGTGAGGCCTGCACGCTAACCACTCGTCCATCGTGCAGCCTGTTTTAAGTTACATTAATTAATTCATCTTATCCTCACGAGGGTCGCGAGGGGGGGTGCTGGAGCCTATCCCAGCTGTCTTCGGACGGTACACCCTGGACTGGTGGCCAGCCAATCACAGGGCACATATAGACAAACAACCATTCACACTCACATTCATACCTATGGACAATTTGGAGTCGCCAATTAACCTAGCATACCCTGGAGAAAACCCAGAGATGGCTGAGGGTGGAATTGAACTCGGGTCTCCTCGCTGTGAGCCCTTCATGCTAACCACTCGCCCATCGTGCAGCCCGTTTTAAGTTACATTCATTCATTCATCTTCTATCGCTTAGGTGCTGGAGCTTATCCCAGCTGTCTTCGGACGAGAGGCGGGGTACACCCTGGACTGGTGGCCAGCCAATCACAGGGCACATATAGACAAACAACCATTCACACTCACGTTCATACCTATGGACAATTTGGAGTCGCTAATTAACCTAGCATGTTTTTGGAATGTGGGAGGAAACCGGAGTACCCGGAGAAAACCCACGCATGCACGGGGAGAACATGCAAACGCCCTGGTCTCCTAGCTGTGAGGTCTGCTCGCTAACCACTTGACCGCCGTGCAACCAAGAAACATAGTTATGTAAAGAAATAATTTGATAAACCTTAAGGTCATTATCAATAGGGATATCCGATAATTATCGGTACCAATAATTATTGGCATAAAAGTATGACACAACAAGAGATATGGTATGTGTGATCCAAGATGGCCGGTATTTTGAACTCTAAAAAAAGCCAAGGCAAAACATTTGGTTGTTAACCAAAAAAGGCACTAACCGGGGCGGATGTTAACCGAGTCACGTTGCCAACTATTGGCCTGAGAAAAGGTTGTTCCCTGAAGGTTAAACTTTTGTTGTCATGAAACCTAGAAGATTCCTGCCCCCTCCCCGGCCCTCACGTTCCTCTCCAGGGTGTATCACATTATCATTGGCTAGCAAAGCTTCCAAACAGGAAGTAGTGTATATGCAGTATAAGCTGCAGCATAGACACTTTGGAAGTCACATCCCCCCTCCTTCTTGCAGAGCCCCTGTCATGTATATTTGTGCAAATGTATGTTCTGTGTATGTAGATGTTTATGTTAGAGCAGAAATCATAATAATAGTAGTAATTATTACAATTATTCATACAATATACATAATAAATCCATAATAATAATAAACACAATGATTACAATGATTACGATCTTTGTACTCGAGCCCCAATTAAATAAAATTTTATTTTATTTTTTAAAATAATATAATATACATAGTCATACAATAATAATAATAGTAGTAATTATTACAATTATTCATACAATATACATAATAAATCCATAATAATAATAAACACAATGATTACGATGATTACGATCTTTGTGCTCAGGCCCTAATTAAATATAGTTTTATTATTATTTTTTAAATAATATAATATGCATAGTCATACAATAATAATAATAGTAGTAATTATTACAATTATTCATACAATATACATAATAAACCCATAATAATAATTAACACAATGATTACGATGATTACGATCTTTGTGCTCAGGCCCTAATTAAATAAAATTTTATTTTATTTTTTTAAATAATATAATATACATAGTCATACAATAATAATAATAGTAGTAATTATTACAATTATTCATACAATATACATAATAAACCTATAATATTAATAAACACTATGATTACGATGATTACGATCTTTGTACTCGAGCCCCAATTAAATAAAATTGTATTTTATTTTTTTAAATAATATAATATACATAGTCATACAATAATAATAATAGTAGTAATTATTACAATTATTCATACAATATACATAATAAACCCATAATAATAATAAACACAATGATTACGATGATTACGATCTTTGTACTCGAGCCCCAATTAAATAAAATTTTATTTTATTTTTTTAAATAATATAATATACATAGTCATACAATAATAATAATAGTAGTAATTATTACAATTATTCATACAATATACATAATAAACCCGTAATAATAATAAACACAATGATTACGATGATTACAATCTTTGTGCTCACGCCTTAATTAAATATGGTTTTATTATATATTTTTAAATAATATAATATACATAGTCATACAATAATAATAATAGTAGTAATTATTACAATTATTCATACAATATACATAATAAACCCGTAATAATAATAAACACAATGATTACGATGATTACGATCTTTGTGCTCGGGCCCTAATTAAATAAAGTTTTATTTTATTTTTTTAAATAATATAATATACATAGTCATACAATAATAATAATAGTAGTAATTATGACAATTATTCATACAATATACATAATAAACCCGTAATAATAATAAACACAATGATTACGATGATTACGATCTTTGTACTCAGGCCCTAATTAATTAAAGTTTTATTTTATTTTTTAACCAATATAATATACATAGTCATACAATAATAATAATAGTAGTAATTATTACAATTATTCATACAATACACATTATAAACCCATAATAATAATAAAAATTACAATGATTACAATGATTACAATCTTTGTGCTCACGCCTTAATTAAATATGGTTTTATTATATATTTTTAAATAATATAATATACATAGTCATACAATAATAATAATAATAATAGTAATATTACAATTATTCATACAATATACATAATAAACCTATAATATTAATAAACACTATGATTACGATGATTACGATCTTTGTACTCGGGCCCTAATTAAATATAGTTTTTTTTTAATATTATAATATACATAGTCAATCAATAATAATAATAGTAGTAATTATTACAATTATTCATACAATATACATAATAAACCCATAGGCTGGGTCTTTGTGTATATATAGTTTCATATATACGTTTTGTTATTATATAAAGTTTTACAGTAAATATAGTTTATGTTAGAGGAGAGATCATAAGAGTGAGGAGGTTATGGAAATGACATGTTAGAATCCTGTGTCAGCGTCCACTCGAACCCACCGTGAGGAGGCGACATGACCGATGTGTCAATGAGCGGATAGACGCCAGCCAGGCCAAACCGCCGTGACCTTCAAGTTATATGGGGCTACTTTACACGCCATTTCACCGCCGGCGTAATAGCGGCAAAAGCCCTGCTGATGGGACGCCATGAAGACGTGGAGGCAGACAGAGTGGAGCAAACACAAATGGCCACCCAAGGACCGTAAATCTATTCAAGACCATAACCAGCCTAGTCTGGATTTCTATTTAACCGCCATACTGTATTTTAGTTGTTTTTTTTTACCAATGCACATTTAATTTGTAAAATTATTTTATTGTTTTTATTGACTTTTTCCCTTTGATGTCTGCTTCAATATTTTCTTTATATTTTGATTACAATTTGTTATTGATTTTTTTCCATCCTATTTAGTCTTTATTTTTATTTTTAAATGTAGGATGTTTATAATTTTTTTTGAATTTTTTCCAATATTTGAAAGTTAGTTGAATAAATTTGCCATTTTTATTATTTTTATTTTTTTAATTTAGTATGTTTATAATTTTTTTTGAATTTTTTTCTCACCTAAAATTCTTCTTTGTTTAGTATTTCAAATTTTATTGAATGTAATGTATTTAAGATTTTAGCGGTTATCCTTTTTGGTCTGTACTTTCTGCCTTAATTTTTTTTTCCTGTACTTTCTGCCTTAAAATTTTTTTTCCAATATTTGAAAGTTAGTTGAATAAATTTTGACATTTTTATTATTTTTAAAAATAAAAAAAATAATAATAATAATAATAATAATAATAATAATAAAAAAGCGGTTATTCTTTTTGGTCTGTACTTTCTGCCTTTAATTTTTTTCCCAATATTTGAAAGTTAGTTGAATAAATTTTGACATTTTTATTATTTTTATTTTTAAAGTTAGTATGTTTATAATTATTTCTTTGAATTTATTTTCTCACCTAAAATTCTTCTTTGTCTAGTATTTCAAATTTATTTGAAATTATTTAAGATTTTAGTGGTTATTCTTTTTGGTCTGTACTTTCTGCCTTGAATTTTTTTTCCCAATATTTGAAAGTTAGTTGAATAAATGTTGACATTTTTATTATTTTTAATTTTAAATTTAGTATGTTTATAATTATCTTTTTGAATTTATTTTCTCACCTAAAATTCTTCTTAAATTCTTTTTCTTTGAAATTTAATTGAATGTAATATATTTAAGATTTTATTTATTTATCCTTTTTGGTCTGTACTTTCTGCTTTAAATTGTTTTTTTTTTCCAATATTTGAAAGTTAATTGAATATATTTTAAGTTTTAGCTATATTAATATATTTGAGATTTTAGTATGTTTTTTTTTTTTTACTTTTTTGGTCCGTGCATGTAGTAAGTATGTGTCCATGTACATGCATTTACAGTATCACAAGTTAATTTGTTACTACATTAGATAGGACAATGAGATACTACTAAAGCTGTCACTTGTGAGACGTTTGATGGACAGATCCATTTAAGAAAAGAAGATTCTTCAACGGTGGTCGGCCACTCCAATAATTCTTCAACATATTCTTTGATTTTAGAGGCTCTGTGGTTCTCCTGAACCCGGGCTACCCTTGTATATTTTCCCCGATGCTAACAGCTAAATATAGTACTACAATACCAGCCTCCAAATGAAGACAAATACAATGCATATGTAATAAATACAGTATGCAAAACGTTGTTTTGCATCTGTGGCTCCGTCCATCTAATTACGTCATAACGGCGCTCACTTCCTGCATCCAAAACAAATCAACATTTAGGCCCTAATTAGTCACTGTGACCGTCATCATGAATCTCACACACACACACACACACACACACACACACACACACAGAGTGGTGCCCCCTCAGGATGAGTCAATTGGTAAGCGCCCTAAGAAGAAGTGTTTTGAATTGATTATCACGGTGGGTGGAATAATTGAGTTGTTTTCATCGCAGATACAGTATGTGAAGTATGGCGTGCATGAAAGAGGAGATAGTGAACATTGAGGTACACGTGAAGAACAACAAGAGGAGAGGAGGAGGAGAACTCCAGAAAGAAAGTATTTGAGATCTATCAGTGTGGGAAAAGGTTATAAAACCATTTCTAAAACTTTAGGACTCCAGCCAACTACAGTGAGAGCCATTATCCACAAAGCGCAAAAATATGGAACGGTAATGAACCTTCCCAGGAGTGGATGGCCGACCAAAATGCCCCCAAGGACTCATTCAGGAGGTCACAAAAGACCCCACAACAACAAAGAACTGCAGGCCTCACTTGCCTCAATTAGGGTCAGTGTTCATGAGAAAGACAGCATGGCAGACTTCCAAGATCAAAACCATTGCAAATAAAATGAACATTAGGGATCGTCTCAATTTTGCCAGAAAACATCTCGATGATCCCAACAGTAAAATATGGCGGAGGTAGTGTGATGGTATGGAGCTGTTTTGCTGCTTAAGGACCTGGATAACTTGCTGTAACAAACAAAATCTGAACTTTTTGGATAATCTGGCATAAAAGTAAACCTACTTTTCAGAAAAAAACAACCCAAGAGTAAAATATGGTGGAGGTAGTGTGATGGTCTGGGGCTGTTTTGCTGCTTCAGGACCTGGAAGTCTTGCTGTAACAAACAAAATCTGAACTTTTTGGATAATCTGATGTAAAAGTAAAGCCACTTTTCAGAAAAAAAGCCATCTCAACAGTAAAATATGGTGGGGGTAGTGTGATGGTCTGGGGCTGTTTTGCTGCTTCAGGACCTGGAAGTCTTGCTGTAACAAACAAAATCTGAACTTTTTGGATAATCTGATGTAAAAGTAAAGCCACTTTTCAGAAAAAAGCCATCTCGACAGTAAAATATGGTGGAGGTAGTGTGATGATCTGGGGCTGTTTTGCTTCTTCAGGACCTGGAAGACTTGCTGTGATAAACAAAAGCTGATTTCTTTTGATAATCTGATGTAATAGCAAAGCCACTTTTCAGAAAAAAGTCATCCCAACAGTAAAATATGGTGGAGGTAGTGTGATGGTCTGGGGCTGTTTTGCTGCTTCAGGACCTGGAAGTCTTGCTGTAACAAACAAAATCTGAACTTTTTGGATAATCTGATGTAAAAGTAAAGCCACTTTTCAGAAAAAAGTCATCCCAACAGTAAAATATGGTGGAGGTAGTGTGATGGTCTGGGGCTGTTTTGCTGCTTCAGGACCTGGAAGACTTGCTGTGATAAACAAAACCTGACATTTTTGGATAATCTGATGTAAAAGTAAAGCCACTTTTCAGAAAAAAGCCATCCCAACAGTAAAATATGGTGGAGGTAGTGTGATGGTCTGGGGCTTTTTTGCTGCTTCAGGACCTGGAAGACTTGCTGTGATAAACAAAAGCTTTTTTTTTGGATAATCTGATGTAATAGTAAAGCCACTTTTCAGAAAAAAAGCCATCCCAACAGTGAAATATGGTGGAGGTAGTGTGATGGTCTGGGGCTGTTTTGCTGCTTCAGGACCTGGAAGTCTTGCTGTAACAAACAAAATCTGAACTTTTTGGATAATCTGATGTAAAAGTAAAGCCACTTTTCAGAAAAAAGCCATCTCAACAGTATAATATGGTGGAGGTAGTGTGATGGTCTGGGGCTGTTTTGCGTCTTCAGGACCTGGAAGTCTTGCTGTGATAAACAAAAGCTTTTTTTGATAATCTGATGTAATAGTAAAGCCACTTTTCAGAAAAAAAGCCATCCCAACAGTGAAATATGGTGGAGGTAGTGTGATGGTCTGGGGCTGTTTTGCTGCTTCAGGACCTGGAAGACTTGCTGTGATAAACAAAAGCTCAATTTTTTTGGATAATCTGATGTAATAGCAAAGCCACTTTTCAGAAAAAAGTCATCCCAACAGTAAAATATGGTGGAGGTAGTGTGATGGTCTGGGGCTGTTTTGCTGCTTCAGGACCTGGAAGACTTGCTGTGATAAACAAAACCTGACATTTTTGGATAATCTGATGTAAAAGTAAAGCCACTTTTCAGAAAAAAGCCATCCCAACAGTAAAATATGATGGAGGTAGTGTGATGGTCTGGGGCTTTTTTGCTGCTTCAGGACCTGGAAGACTTGCTGTGATAAATGGAAGCATGAATTCTGCCGTCAGGCCAACAATTCTGCAAAGACGAGTGAGCCAAAATTGCTGTAAGAGACTCATTGCAAGTTATCACAAACGCTTGATTGCAGTTGTTGCTGCTTAAGGGCGGCCCAAACATTTATTAGCTTTAGGGGGCAATCACTTTTTTCCAGCTTTCATTGAAAAACCGCATTTTGTGTTCAGTTGTGTTGTCATTAACTGCTCCACAGAGGCCTTTTGAGGTTCAAACCCTCAACGGCACCACTGGTCCACTTTACCAAGACCACAAGTCCCTGCTGCCAACACTATGACACAGCAACAAGGGCACAGTACATTACAGTACATTACAGTACATTACAGTACATGTCATTCATAGCAAGGCAAACTTGGTGCCTGACTACTGGGGCTACATTATTGATGGTCTTGTATATGTTGCCTCTCTCTGCCCCCCCCCCTCCCCCCGCCCCCTTAAAAGCATTTAGCAATCTGGCAATTAGTTAGAGCTTAATGTGGGATGTCAAAACAGCGCTATTGATCCGAGCAGCAACAATTGATCAGTCAACTCATTACGTTAGCTGGCGCTAGGCCGTCATAAACACTTCGCCCGAGACTCCATCAAAAGCCCATCCGTTTGCTCGCTCCCTCGCCGATAGCCGCGCGCTTTGTCTCCCGATGCTCGATGGCGCTGTCTGCGCCCGCTTTTAATTCGAGCTATCTTTTTTTTTTATGCTGTTTATTTTGCTTGTCGTCTTTGCCCTTTATTGGATGGATGCTTTTTTCCTACACCCCCCCCCCCCCGCCTTCGCCTTCCCCCCATACATGCTTCCTTGTTTTTTTCTTGTCCTCATCAATATCGTTGAACAAGATCCGTTCTGGCACGACTGACCTCCTTGCTTGGTTGGATTTAGAAACCATTTCCACCATAGGAAATAATAGAAATTGTCTGTTCCAGGGTCAAACTGTTGCTATAAAGTGTAACAATAAGTCAAACCACTTGAAACAAGCTCAAATTATATTAAAACCAGATGCAGAAAATTCTGCCAATGGGCTAAGGAGAATTTCTTTGGATAGAACTGGAATATTTCAGGCGGTCGAGTGGTTAGTATGCAGACCTCACAGCTAGCAGACACGGGTTCAATTCCACCCTCGGTCATCTCTGTGTGGAGTTTGCATGTTCTCCCCGTGCATGCGTGGGTTTTTTCTGGGTATTCCGGTTTCCTCCCACATTCCAAAAACATGCTAGGTTAACATGCTAGTTTTTTTTCTCATGACTTTTAAAGCTGCTTTTCACAAGAAGAACATCATCCCAACAGTGAAATATGGTGGAGGTAGTGTGGTGGTCTGGGGCTTTTTTGCTGCTTTGGGACCTGGAAGACTTGATGTGATAAACAAAAGCTGGAATTTTTGGATAATCTGATGTAAAAGTAAAGCCACTTTTCAGAAAAAAAGCCATCCCAATAGTAAAATATGGTGGAGGTAGTGTGATGGTCTGGGGCTGTTTTGCTGCTTCATCACCTGAATAACTTGCTGTAACAAACAAAATCTGAACTTTTTGGATAATCTGGCATAAAAGTAAAGCCGCTTTTCAGAAAAAGAACGTCATCCCAATAGTAAAATATGGTGGAGGTAGTGGGATGGTTTGGGGCTGTTTTGCTGCTTCAGGACCTGGAAGTCTTGCTGTAACAAACAAAATCTGAACTTTTTGGATAATCTGGCATAAAAGTAAAGCCGCTTTTCAGAAAAAGAACGTCATCCAAACAGTGAAATATGGTGGAGGTAGTGTGATGGTCTGGGGCTGTTTTGCTGCTTCAAGACCTGGAAGACTTGCTGTGATAAACAAAAGCTAAAATTTGTGGATAATCTGATGTAAAAGTTAAGCAACTTTTCAGAAAAAAAGCCATCCCAACAGTAAAATATGATGGAGGTAGTGTGATGGTCTGGGGCTGTTTAGCTGCTTCAGGACCTGGAAACAAAATCTGAACTTTTTGGATAATCTGGCAGAAAAGTAAAGCCGCTTTTCAGAAAAAGAACGTCATCCAAACAGTAAAATATGGTGGAGGTAGTGTGGTGGTCTGGGGCTGTTTTGCTGCTTCAGGACCTGGAAGACTTGCTGTAACAAACAAAATCTGAACTTTTTGGATAATCTGCCTCTTTTCAGTACTCGATAGATATATATTTACTCATTCCATATAGTACGTATTTATACGGTGATGATGAAACACCACAATAGAAGAAAGCATGTTTGGCGCAGTGATCAGTAGTCGGAAAACAGCCCAAAAATGGAATGGAATGGCCTTTATTGTCATTATACAAGATGTACAACAAAATTGGAGAAAACAATTAATTAATAAAAATTAATAAAAATTAATAAAAACTAATAAAAATTAATAAAAAATTAATAAAAATTAATAAAAAATTATAAAAATTAATAAAAATTAATAAAAATTAATAAAAATTAATAAAAATTAATAAAAATTAATTAATTCATTTTCTACCGCTTATCCTTCATTCATTTTCTACCGCTTATCCTTACGAGGGTCAAGGGAATGGGGGGTGGGGGGGTCTTTAACAGGCCCGAAGCCATAATGAAGGCAATGCAAGGACACGGCAAACAGATCGGCGAATCAAGGAGCCAGGCACCACCCCCCCCCCCACTGGACCCGGCCCCAAGAGTAAGGACTGGGAAGGCTGGCTGGAACAAGGACAAAGAGCATAATTAGCTAGTGGGAAAAAAAATGACTCTTACGGCCAAGTTTTTTTTTTTTTTTCTCATGACTGCTTGTGTAACTCTTCCACTCCTGAGACGCCGACCATGTGACCATCGACTGTAACTTTGCAGGATACGTATGCTAGCATGCTTCATAGAAAATGGCGTCCGAGGCTGCCATGGCGAATAGCAACCTTTTGAGATTTTAATCCTTTTCCGTGTTTTATCTTATTTGGAAGCTTCCACAGTGGGAAAAATCATAAAGATAATGTTGATGTTTTTCGGATGAAGTGCACACATCTGTTCCTACGACAACCGACCCGTCTCTTAACCGATTGTCATCCTCGCCCTCTCTCGCTCTTGCTCTCGCTCGCTACCGTCTTCCTCTTCCTCGCGGGCCCCAACAAGTGTCTTATATTTCCAAGTGATGATTTAGCTCATAAATCTTGATAAAGCCACTGGCTGTTCCGTTTGGCCGGAGCAGGAAACTCGAAGTAAGGAGAGAATGGAGGATGAGGAATGGCTCCCCGTTCACGACGCCGTCCTCTTTTTCTGTCGTTTTCCATTTGGACCGTGTCCTCTGGGAGAGTTCACTCTTGTGTATCAAGAGCGCTTTTACAGCCGTGCAATCCTATATTGTTTTGTAATATGCTCCATATTTCTTCAGCTATCATTATAGTTGCCTATTTATCTTTTGGTCCCATTGGACTCCCTTTTACAATATTGTAATAACATCCTAATAATAACACCTTAATGACACATTTTACATTCACTGACTCCTGACTCAGTTTACATTGAATGTTTCATGTTGCAATTCATAATTGCACATACTCTGAAAAGGAGTAGGAAGAAGCAGAGCTAATAGATGCCATATATCACATACAACAATGTAACATTACACTGACTCAGTCCTCACTGACTCCTGACTCAGTTTACATTGAATGTTTCATGTTGCAATTCATAATTGCACATACTCCCGAAAAGAAGTAGGAAGAAGCAGAGCTAATAGATGCCATATATCACATACAACAATGTAACATTACACTGACTCAGTCCTCACTGACTCCTGACTCAGTTTACATTGAATGTTTCATGTTGCAATTCATAATTGCACATACTCTGAAAAGGAGTAGGAAGAAGCAGAGCTAATAGATGCCATATATCACATACAAGAATGTAACATTACACTGACTCAGTCCTCACTGACTCCTGACTCAGTTTACATTGAATGTTTCATGTTACAATTCATAATTGCACATACTCCCGAAAAGAAGTAGGAAGAAGCAGAGCTAATAGATGCCATATATCACATACAACAATGTAACATTACACTGACTCAGTCCTCACTGACTCCTGACTCAGTTTACATTGAATGTTTCATGTTGCAATTCATAATTGCACATACTCTGAAAAGGAGTAGGAAGAAGCAGAGCTAATAGATGCCATATATCACATACAACAATGTAACATTACACTGACTCAGTCCTCACTGACTCCTGACTCAGTTTACATTGAATGTTTCATGTTGCAATTCATAACTGCACATACTCTGAAAAGGAGTAGGAAGAAGCAGAGCTAATAGATGCCATATATCACATACAACAATGCAGCGACAGGTTTGGTGCTCATCAACAGGCTGTAAGGTCACATGACTGCTAGCATCTCTTTAAAATGTCACATTTACATAACAGTGGAGCTCGTTCATTAAATATCGGAACAGAAGTTCTGTTGGGCTTTAAAACCACCATTGCTCACACTTAAGTCGAAATTCAAATATAAGTATAACATTCCACAAAGACGACATTCGAGCCGAAGAAAGGAGGCGAGCAAGGAGGTTTGAGTCCGACAAGTGCGCTCGTGCAAAGCCTCGGTGACGCGGATGCTAACTATAGCCTGTCTCTGCTTTAATTCCACACTAGCGTCTCATCTCGAAAAGATGTGAGAGCAGAGAGGAAGAGCAACTGTTGCTGGCAGGAAGTGTGTGATTATTACACAAAGGGCTGCCTTAACACACACACACACACACACACACAACACACACACAAGAGTGGAGTTTGGGTAAAAGAAGACGGCCTAACCGTGATGACGCGTGGCTCAACGGCAGGCAGGTGGTTATTAGTGGTTAATCACCCCCAGCTGCACCTGTGGGTGACATCATCGCCACCACAGGGGGTCGTGTTTCACCGTGTGTGTTTCCACTTCCTGTAGTCTGATGACAATAAGCTGTGGATGCACAGCACCAAACCGTTGCTGTTATTTAGGATTGGGAATCGATGGGAACACTACCTTTCCGTCTATGATATCAATAATATTTTTATTTGTTGTCATCTATTTATTCAGCACGTTATTATTATTTATTATTATACGGGAGCCAGGCAACGACATTTGGTTGGCAATTTCACTGCTGTGTTATTGTGCAATGGCAATAAAGGAAGTCTATCTATGAGAAATATAATAGCAAAGCAAGCTAAATATTTTTGCATTATATTTTGCTTGCTTTGCTATTATATTTTTGATATTTTTTGCTCTTTACTGTATTTGCTATTTGTACCTTATTTTATTTTATTTATTTATATTATATTTATTTATTATATTTATTTATATTATTTATTATATTTATATTTATATTTATATTTATATTTATATTTATATTTATATTTATATTTATATTTATATTTATTTTTTTTTATATCACATACAACAATGTAACATTACACTGACTCAGTCCTCACTGACTCCTGACTCAGTTTACATTGAATGTTTCATGTTACAATTCATAATTGCACATACTCCCGAAAAGAAGTAGGAAGAAGCAGAGCTAATATTTATATATTTTTTGCATTATATTTTGCTTGCTTTGCTATTATATTTTTGATATTTTTGCTCTTTACTGTATTTGCTATTTGTACCTTATTTTATTTATATTTATATTTATATTTATATTTATATTTATATTTATATTTATATTTATATTTATATTTATATTTATATTTATATTTATATTTATATTTAGCAAGCAAAATATTTTTGCATTATATTTTGCTTGCTTTGCTATTATATTTTTGATATTTTTGCTCTTTACTGTATTTGCTATTTGTACCTTATTTATATTTATATTTATATTTATATTTATATTTATATTTATATTTATATTTATATTTATATTTTTATTTATTTATTTATTTATTTATTTATTTATTTATTTATTTATTTATTTATTTATTTATTTATTTCATAGTACCATTCCCTTATTCTCCATGCCCCGGTGTTTTCCTGAGAATTTCTCTTGGAGATGAATAAAGTATCCAAAGTATCCATCCATCTGTCTGTCCGTCCATCCGTCCGTCAAAAGAAACAAATTAAACTTTCATATCAAGGCGGGGGCCTCAAACTCACGGCCCGCGGGCCGCATTTGGCCTGCGGGCCGTGAGTTTGAGACCCCTGGTATAGAGTATAATGTAGTCATCCATACACACACACTAAAGTGTACTCTATGCCGTCTTGTGACTTCTACCCTCCCTTTGCAGAGGTGTTTTTATGAACAATAACTCGGTGGGAAAAAAACCCAAAACATTTTAACGACATGAGGGATTTCGGATGTCCTCTCCTGTCCAATTAGCTTCCATAAAGAAGAAAACCTTCAGCCAGCCCGCCTCTAATCTTGCAAAGGCAGTTTTCCTGTTCCTGCGGAGCCCTTGCACTTCTATTAGCATTAATAGGACAGCAGAGATGCGGCGTCACTCAGACACTTCAGCTGGGGAATTAAGTTGAGCATATTTGTGCTGTCTGTTGTCCTGGAGCTGCCTGAGAGTGACCCCCCCGCACCCCCCCCCCCCCCTTCTCTAATGTCAACCCATACTTTCTTTGGACAATTAATTACGGGCTGCTTGAGGAAATGATGCAATCATCATTGGCGCCGTGACTTGCGCTGATTGTTTTGTGTACGTGGGCCTCAAAACAACAACAACCCGCATAAGGTTCACACATTAACGCCGACAATTTGAATATGACCACAATGTAGTTCAATTAGTTTGGTTTTTTTTAGTTTTCCACTTCTAATACTAAACAGTACCAGGTGGCATTGAATGCATCACTTCCAACAGTAAGAAACCTGGAGGAGAATGACCATCTCCTGTATTTACTTGGAAAGAACCTCGTTTGGTCCAGGAGGAGGAGTTAAGTACAGTAGTATTTACTTTTCTTTATGTTGGACACATGAAGGAGACAAGTTTTATCCAACAGGAGACTAAGGGCAGAAAGAAAACCAGCCCCTTTCAGCCAACTAGACTGTGGAGTACAATATGTCAATTCAATAATTTTTGTACATCGACATGCAGGACAAGACGACCAAGTTTTATCCAAGCAGAGACTGAGGGCAGCAAGAAAATAGCGCACTGCAGAAAATTGGCGACTACGGAGTAAGCTACAGCAGCATTTACATACTTCTCTGAATGTTGGACGACAGAAGGAGACAAGTTTTATCCAACAGGAGACTAAGGGCAGAAAGAAAACCAGCCCCTTTCAGCCAACTAGACTGTGGAGTACAATATGTCAATTCAATAATTTTTGTACATCGACATGCAGGACAAGACGACCAAGTTTTATCCAAGCAGAGACTGAGGGCAGCAAGAAAATAGCGCACTGCAGAAAATTGGCGACTACAGAGTAAGGTACAGCAGCATTTACATACTTCTCTGAATGTTGGACGACAGAAGGAGACAAGTTTTATCCAACAGGAGACTAAGGGCAGAAAGAAACCCAGCCCCTTTCAGCCAACTAGACTGTGGAGTACAATATGTCAATTCAATAATTATTGTACATCGACATGCAGGACAAGACGACCAAGTTTTATCCAAGCAGAGACTGAGGGCAGCAAGAAAATAGCGCACTGCAGAAAATTGGCGACTACGGAGTAAGCTACAGCAGCATTTACATACTTCTCTGAATGTTGGACGACAGAAGGAGACAAGTTTTATCCAACAGGAGACTAAGGGCAGAAAGAAAACCAGCCCCTTTCAGCCAACTAGACTGTGGAGTACAATATGTCAATTCAATAATTATAGTACATCGACATGCAGGACAAGACGACCAAGTTTTATCCAAGCGGAGACTGAGGGTAGCAAGAAAATAGCGCACTGCAGAAAAGTGGCTACTACGGAGTAAGGTACAGCAGCATTTACTTCTCTGAATGTTGGACAACAGAAGGAGACACATTTTAACCAACAGGAGACTAAGGGCAGAAAGAAAACCAGCCCCTTTCAGCCAACTAGACTGTGGAGTACAATATGTCAATTCAATATTTATTGTACATCGACATGCAGGACAAGACGACCAAATTTTATCCAAGCGGAGACTGAGGGTAGCAAAGAAATTGAGCATGATACCAATATTGAGACTGAAGTAAAGTACGGCAGTATTTACTTCTTTGTACGTTGGATGTATGAAGGAGACCAAATTTATCCAAGAAGAGACTGAGGGCAGCAAGAACAAATTTTATCCAACAGGAGACTAATGGCTGCCAGAAAACCAGCCAATTTCCGCAAAGTAGACTGCGGAGTAAAGAATGGCAATACGTATGGTACATCTCAACATGCTGGACAAAATGACACAAATTTTATCCTAGTGGAGATTGAGGGCAGCAAGAAAACCAGCCCATTGCAGCAAAATAGACTGTGTAGTAAAGTATGGCACTATATACTGTACATCTCGGCATGCTGGACTCAATAAGGAGACACATTTTTATCAAAAAGGAGACTGAGGGCAGTAAGAAATTGGAGCACTGCAGCAATATTGAGACAGTGGAGTAAAGTACAGCTGTATTTACGTCTGTGTACGAGGGACACTTTAAGGAGACACATTTTATCCAAGAGGAGACTGAGGGCAGTAAAAAAAATCTTGTCCAGGTTGTAAGCTAACATTAGCATTTGTGTGAATTGTGATAATTTCTTGCATTGTATCCTCGAAGCTTACGAGCTAATGAGTACAGCAGTGCCAAATAGAGTAGATACCACACAGTGGAAATGGGCTGCTTTTCTTGCTGCCCTCAGTCTCCTGTTGGATAACAATAGTCTCCTTCTGTTGTCAAAATCTTAGCCGGTCCATGTAATCTATGTATATAGCCTATGTCCGAATACTTGCCCCTTTCCAAAAATATTACTGTCGGTACCCGAAATGAAACCCCGATATCCATCTTCACTTCCACGACAGCTCCGCCATGCCTAGCTAGAGTCCTAGCCTCATACATGTTATGTCTATGGAAGTTGACCCAAATAGACAGATTTCTTATTGAGCCCAAACAGTGTAAACAATATATCATAGTGTAATATATCATATTGCTGATATACTGTATGGCCAAAAAGGCTTTAATAAGTTGCTAAGCTAAAGCAGCCATAGCGGTCATAATACTCCTCCAGGAGGTCGTTTATCATAAAGTGGTGATCAATGACAACAAATCAATTCCAGATTTCGCTCAGTGGAAGCACACACACACACACACACACACACAGCTTTTCCTGGTGTATAGGAACAAACCTTTGGAAGGTCACTTGTCGGGAGGGCCACTGGAAGAGTGTGAAAAACCGATAACTTAGCAGCATCAACTGCAATCAAGCGTTTGTGATAACTTGCAATGAGTCTCTTACAACCCACTCGTCTTTGCAGAATTGTTGTCATTCAGCCACATTGGAGGCTTTTCCAGCATGTAGGGTTTTCGGATTTTCCAGCATGTAGGATTCAGGTCTGGACTTAGACCTGGCCACTTCAAAGTCTTCATTTGGGTTTTCCTTCAGCCAATCAGAGGTGGACTTGCTGGTGTGTTTTGGATCATTGTACTGCTGCAGAACCCAAGTTGGTTTCAGTGTGAGGTCACCAGCAGAAACTCATGCAAGACTTTCAGGTCCTGAAATAGCAAAACAGCCCCAGACCACCACACTACCACCACCATATTTTACTGTCGGTATGATGTTCCTCTCCTGTTACTTTTAGTAACTATACAAGGGTTTTCCTGGCAAAACAGCCCCAGACCACCACACTACCACCACCATATTTTACTGTTGGTATAATGTTCTTTTCCTGTTACTTTTAGTAACTACATGAGGGTTTTTTTCTGGCAAAACAGCCCAGACCACCACACTACCACCACCATATTTTACTGTTGGTATAATGTTATTTTCTTGTTACTTTTAGTAACTACATGAGGATTTTTTTTTGGCAAAACAGCCCCAGACCACCACACTACCACCACCATATTTTACTGTTGGTATAATGTTCTTTTCCTGTTACTTTTAGTAACTACATGAGGCTTTTTCTGACAAAACAGGCCAGACCACTACACTACCACCACCACATTTTACTGTTGGTATAATGTTCTTTTCCTGTTACTACATGAGGTTTTTCTTCTGGCAAAACAGCCCAGACCACCACACTACCACCACCATATTTTACTGTTGGTATAATGTTCTTTTCCTGTTACTTTTAGTAACTACATGAGGCTTTTTCTGGCAAAACAGCCCGAGACCACCACACTACACCACCTTTTACTGTTGGTATAATGTTCTTTTCCTGTTACTTTTAGTAACTACATGAGGCTTTTTCTGACAAAACAGGCCAGACCACTACACTACCACCACCACATTTTACTGTTGGTATAATGTTCTTTTCCTGTTACTACATGAGGTTTTTTTTCTGGCAAAACAGCCCAGACCACCACACTACCACCACCATATTTTACTGTTGGTATAATGTTCTTTTCCTGTTACTTTTAGTAACTACATGAGGCTTTTTCTGGCAAAACAGCCCAGACCACCACACTACCACCACCATATTTTACTGTTGGTATGATGTTCTTTTCCTGTTACTTTTAGTAACTACATGAGGATTTTTTTCTGGTAAAACAGCCCCAGACCACCACACTACCACCACCATATTTTACTGTTGGTATAATGTTCTTTTCCTGTTACTTTTAGTAACTACATGAGGTTTTTTCTGGCAGAACAGCCCCAAACCACCACACTACCACCACCATATTTTACTGTTGGTATAATGTTCTTTTCCTGTTACTTTTAGTAACTACATGAGGGTTTTTTTTCTGGCAGAACAGCCCCAGACCACCACACTACCACCACCATATTTTACTGTTGATATGATGTTCTTTTCCTGTTACTTTTAGTAACTACATGAGGGTTTTTTCTGGCAAAACAGCCCCAGACCACCACACTACCACCACCATATTTTATTGTTGGTATGATGTTCTTTTCCTGTTTCCTTTTTCTTTTCCTGTCAGCAAAACCGAGATCAGTCTGAATGTTCTTTTGTTCAGCAGTGGTTTTTCGTCTTGGAACTCATTTTTTCCCCCCAGTGTTTTTCTTATGGTGGAACACTGACCTTAACTGAGGCGAGTGAGGCATGCAGGTCTTTGCCGGCTGTTGTGGGGCTTTTTTGTGACCTCCTGTATGAGTGGTAGCTGCTCTCCTGGGGTCATTTGGGTTGGCCGGCCACACATGGGAAGGTTCCATGTTTTTGCCATTTGTGGATAACGACTCTCACTGTGGTTGGCTGGAGTCCCAAAGCTTTAGAAATGGCTTTCCAATATTTTCCACATTTATTGATCTCAATTAATGTCAGCATTTTGTGTTAGTATATGATTTGTTTGATCATTTGAAACATTCAAGTGCGACAAACATGCAAAAAAAAAAAAATCAGGAAGCGGGTATTGTGTATTTGTGCGTCGCTGCGAGTTAGACAAAGGAGTGATATGAAGAATGACAAAAGTGACACAGTCTCGGACACAGTGAGCAACTCTTTGTTTCTTCCAGCAGCTTATTCACATTTGTACAAGTTTTGTGTTTTGTTTTTTTTTTTGTTCAATCCCCAATACGTTGTTTCCCTTTACAATTAAAAAACAAGAAGAAGAAAAAGAAGCACTTCTAGAGAGCAAAGTTGAAGACTATCACGTACAGTATAGGCAGCATAGAAGAGGAAAGAGCCTATGGTACAGTAGGACACTTGAATAATAAGAGAAAAAGTTCAAAGTCTGTGATTGTCAGTCCCTCACGTTCATACAGTTGTTTTTTTTTTTTTGTCCTTTTTTTCACTCATTCTGTCGGACATGTTTGTTCCTCAGAGAGCTCCACATTTGTGCTGGCCAATCATCACCAGTTCCCCCTTTGTCCATAGGTTGGAAAACACAGCGTCCGTCCCGCTTGATTGAATAAAAACAGAACAAACTAAATTGTCCCTCCGTGGGGCAAAAGCCCTCTGCCAAGGTTGAACTGTTAACAAAAGTGAAGCTCGCCACATTTCTGTTTGCTTGTCCCGTCTCGTATCGTAGCCGCCCACTTCCTGGTTCATGGAGCATGACATCAACGAACGGGACTGTAATATTTTTGAATCGGGCTTAGGGAGGGTCAGTTCTATTTTTGACTTAAACAAGAAAAATGGCCCAAAAAAAGCTACATCCTGGTTCGTGAGAGAAGATTAAGAAGGTCCCTTGGATGTCCAGAACCAGAAAACAAATTCCGAATGCCGTTTTCATGTCTGTCCATTTTTTTTTTTTTTTTGAAGGTAGCAGCCTACTTCCTGGTTCGTGAAATATGAAGCGTAAGGACTGTACCAGTAACTGTACCATGGTTGATTCTTGGGATGAACACATTAAAAAAATCTATATACCGTATTTTCTGGACTATATATAAGTCGCACAAGGCCCGAAATGCATAATTAGGTCGAAAAAAAACATACATAAATCGCACTGGAGTATAAGTCGCATTTTTTGCAGGTAATTTATTTGAACTATTTGACCAAAACACGTCCTCTTGGAAGGCAAGTTCTAACATTAACAAAATAATAGGCTTAAATAGGTGTAAGATATGCTAACGCAATGCTTATTATTCAGCTACAAAAAAATAAAATAAACATGAACAAAAAGATGTCCAATGTTTATATAACATACACAGTTTTTTTCATTTATAAGTCGCTCTGGAGTATAAGTCACAGGAACAGCCAACCTATGAAAAAAAAGTGCGACTTATAGTCCGGAAAATACGGTATAATTTAACAAATGTGGGAACAAATGTTTTTTCATTTATAAGTCGCTCTGGAGTATAAGTCACAGGAACCGCCAACCTATGAAAAAAAAGTGTGACTTATAGTCCGGAAAATACGGTATAATTTAACAAATGTGGGAACAAATGTTTTTTCATTTATAAGTCGCTCTGGAGTATAAGTCACAGGAACAGCCAACCTATGAAAAAAAAGTGCGACTTATAGTCCGGAAAATACGGTATAATTTAACAAATGTGGGAACAAATGTTTTTTCATTTATAAGTCGCTCTGGAGTATAAGTCACAGGAACCGCCAACCTATGAAAAAAAAGTGTGACTTATAGTCCGGAAAATACGGTATAATTCAACAAATGTGGGAACAAATGTTTTTTCATTTATAAGTCGCTCTGGAGTATAAGTCACAGGAACCGCGACTTATAGTCCGGAAAATACGGTATAATTCAACAAATGTGGGAACAAATGTTTTTTCATTTATAAGTCGCTCTGGAGTATAAGTCACAGGAACCGCCAACCTATGAAAAAAAAGTGCGACTTATAGTCCGGAAAATACGGTATATTTTAACAAATATGGGAAAAAAATAGTCATATATCAACAGAACGTACTATTGTTACTTGTATTGTATCAAAAAAAGTACATTTCTTGAATAAACTTGGAATATAAAGAAATATTGTCAAGCCTTTTGTTGGTTCCAGGCTACTTCCTGATGTATGAAGACGTTTCGGCCAGTCAAACCAAATTCCTCCAAATTTGCACCACATAACATAACAGCTTCTTCCTTCATCCCGATGCTAAATTTGTGCTGATTTGGCGTCATCAAGGCCGCTAGCAAACAAGTCTTATGCACACAGCAGGTAAACAAAGTGAGAGTGAGTTGCCAGCTACACAAACAGGGACGCTCAAAAAAACACCTCATTTAAAAATTAGCCTTCCTCAGTTTTAGCGCTGCAAAGGGGTACAAAATGCGTCTCGAATATATAGAAATCAAAACGACTACAAAAAAAAAAACACCCCAAGAAAAACATTTCACAAACATCAATAACCATCGAGTGCTGTTGTCATTAATTAACCTCAAATTCCACATCTTATTATTATTATTATTAAGTGAAGATTTTGGACTCACAAAATAAATAACTTTTTTTTGCCCTTTAGTGTAAAATAATAAAAATCTGTTCATGCATGTTGTATTTACAGTGTGAGCCACTACAGTGTCGCCGAGATGGAAAAAAAGATGGAGGGAGGGGGGGGGCGCTACACTGATGTTGTGTCTTGTGGAGCATCTGCAAGCTGCCGGAATGATGAATGCCAACTCTCGCTCGCTCCCCGGAGGACATCCGCCATCCCACAATGACACCCCCGCCCCCCCCCCCTGTACCATCTGACCCCCACAACATCTCCCCCACTATGTGCATTACGGCCTCCCATTGCTTCTCCATCCTTTCCTTTTGTTTTTTTGTCTGCCATAAAACAATAAGTCTTGAATGTCTGTGAGGAGACTGTGCTAATGGAGCCCATTAGGCCGTAATGAAATATACATTACACCATTATACAGAGCACGGGGATTGGGGTGTGGTGGTTGGGGGGGGGGGGGGGTGGGGGTAGACTCAAGCGTTGCAGCGCTCAAATAATAAAACATGCACAATTCAATTTCCTTCTCGGACCTTCATGAGTGTCTTTCAGCAAAGATGGAGGGACGGCGTGGGATGGGAGGAGACATAAACAGTTTGTCTAAGTCCCCCCCCCCCCCCTCACCACCCACCCCTCCCAAAACCCACACATGCATAATTCTGAAGCGGTACTAAGAGGTGTTACGATTTAAAATGGGTTGACCAGAAAAACCGCACCTTCCACCGCTTTGCACCGTCCACCCCCCACAACCGCCCACCCTCCTTTTAGCCCCAAGACCCTTGAACATGGTACAGCTGTGGCCGAGTCAATCAATTGACCCTGAAGATGAGCCGAAGTGAAGCATCTGTTAGCGTTTCAGGATGTTAGCTTTGGGTAGGCATCGTGTTACCCTGTGTACAAAAAGTGGACAAGGTACTCGAGGTACTCGAACAATACTGTGTGCATAGCAAGCGCTGCGGGTCGGTTACGCGTTTCAATGACTGGAATTAGGAATGTTTATTTGAGGTGTGTATTCTGTCAATGGAGTGTACCACTTTTTTTGCAAAAATATATATTCATTCATTTTCTACGCTGGAGCCTATCCCAGCTGTTTTCGGGCAAGAGGCGGGGTACACCCTGGACTGGTGGCCAGCCAATCAGAGTGCACATATAGACAAACAACCATTCACACTCACATTCATACCTATATGGACAATATGGAGTCGCTAATTAACCTAGCATGTTTTTGGAATGTGGGCGGAAACCCGGAGTAGCCGGAGAAAACCCACGCATGCATGGGGAGAACCGAGGCCGAGGGTGGAATTGAACCCTGGTCACCTAGCTGTGAGGTCTGCGCGCTAACCACTCGACTGCTGTGCCGCCCCCAATCATAATTAACGACTCATTACTAATAAGTCATATTATTAGATATTCCACTAATTTGCTTTGTTGCACGGCGGTTGAGTGGTTAGCGTGCAATATATATATATATTAAGTTGATATATCGGTTATTATCGTCATCTGATTTTTTTCCCGATCATGAAAACCGATATAAAAAATGCAACACATGTGTTCCTTCCACAACAGGAAATATGTCATGTTACACATATCGGTATCGGAAATTGATAAACAATAACGGCATATCGTTTTTCATCAAAAAAGCCAATATCGGGCATCCCTAATATTAAAATATACTATATTGAGAATACATCACTCAGTGGATTAATAAGACGACAATAACAATAGCGCCATGTACGCTCAACTGAGAATGCATGCAAACTAAAGCAAAAACATGCTAACCGGGGCAGACGCTAACTGAGGTTCTAATGTGTCTTTAAAAAACAAACAAACACTCAATTGTACGATTGAGTGAGTCGTCAAATGCCTAGTCCGTTCTTCTTAATGAGAAAGCTGCCGAAACGGGCTGCTGAATGGGGTTAGCTCTGAGCTACAGGTTCATCTTCCTGTTCAATTTCATTTAAGTTTATGTTTCTTGGTTAAAATCATGTATCTCCTTAACTTTGATACCGTATTTGTAGCTGCCCGACTGTCATTTTTACATATTGACATGCTAATCTGTCAAGAATCCAAGAGGAAAGGGGTTAGCTCTGAGCTACAGGTTCATCTTCCTGTTCACTTTCATTCATGTTTATGTTCATGGTGGTTGAAGTTAAAAAAAATAGTAGTTGTTAATAGTTGTTAGGCTATTCTGAAAGCTACAAAAGTAAATGAGTGATGTTCCCCAGTGTGGAAAAGTTAGCTCGTTAACATATCCAACTGCTTTTAAGTTTGATTCTGTACATTTTTAGCTGCCCGACTGTCCTTTTTACATATTGACATGCTAATATGTCAAGAATCCGAAGGGAAAGGGGTTAGCTCTGAGCTACAGGTTCATCTTCCTGTTCACTTTCATTCATGGTTATGTTCATGGTGGTTGAAGTAAAAAAAAATAGTAGTTGTTAATAGTTGTTCGGCTATTCTGAAAGCTACAAAAGTAAATGAGTGATGTTCCCCAGTGTGGAAAAGTTAGCTCGTTAACATATCCAAGTGCTCTTAAGTTTGATTACGTACATTTTTAGCTGCCCGACTGTCATTTTTACATATTGACATGTTAATATGTCAAGAATCCGAGAGGAAAGGGGTTAGCTCTGAGCTACAGGTTCATCTTCCTGTTCACTTTCATTTATGTTTATGTTCATGGTGGTTGAAGTAAAAAAAAATAGTAGTTGTTAGGCTATTCTGAAAGCTACAAAAATAAATGAGTGATGTTCCCCAGTGTGGAAAAGTTAGCTCATTAACATATCCAACTGCTTTTAAGTTTGATTCCGTACATTTTTAGCTGCCCGACTGTCATTTTTACATATTGACATGCTAATATGTCAAGAATCCGAGAGGAAAGGGGTTAGCTCTGAGCTACAGGTTCATCTTCCTGTTCACTTTCATTCATGGTTATGTTCATGGTGGTTGAAGTAAAAAAAAATAGTAGTTGTTAATAGTTGTTGGGCTATTCTGAAAGCTACAAAAGTAAATGAGTGATGTTCCCCAGTGTGGAAAAGTTAGCTCGTTAACATATCCAAGTGCTCTTAAGTTTGATTACGTACATTTTTAGCTGCCCGACTGTCATTTTTACATATTGACATGTTAATATGTCAAGAATCCGAGAGGAAAGGGGTTAGCGCTGAGCTACAGGTTCATCTTCCTGTTCACTTTTATTTATGTGTATGTTCATGGTGGTTGAAGTAAAAAAAAAATAGTAGTTGTTAATAGTTATTAGGCTATTCTGAAAGCTACAAAAGTAAATGAGTGATGTTCCCCAATGTGGAAAAGTTAGCTCCTTAACATATCCAACTGCTTTTAAGTTTTATTCCGTACATTTTTAGCTGCCCGACTGTCATTTTTACATATTGACATGCTAATATGTCAAGAATCTGAGAGGAAAGGGGTTAGCTCTGAGCTACAGGTTCATCTTCCTGTTCACTTTCATTTATGTTTATGTTCATGGTGAAGTAAAAAAAAATAGTAGTTGTTAATAGTTGTTAGGCTATTCTGAAAGCTACAAAAATAAATGAGTGATGTTCCCCAGTGTGGAAAAGTTAGCTCGTTAACATATCCAAGTGCGCTTAAGTTTGATTCCGTACATTTTTAGCTGGCCGACCGACTCAAACAACATTATTTTGCATAGATCGATATGCTAATGTTTGAAGAATACTCGAGTATAGAGTTTAGCTTGACGGTTCCGGTTCCTTTTCCCGTCTGTTCAGAGTTTAATGTTAAGGATATTCCGGGTGGGGCTACATCGGAAAGGAAATTTCGGACATGATTAAATTCTTACTTCTTTAAGAGATAGAATTACAGTCGTCCCTCGTTTATCGCTGTTAATTGCTTGCATACTCGACTGTGATGAGTGAATTTCCATTAAGTAGGATTCAATATTAATAAATAGAATATTTTTTAAGTTTTTTTTTTTAATAACATCCCTATTGTCACCTTCAATTCATACCCCTTTGTTAATAGCACACTGCACAATACAAATGGAGTAAGGTTCCCCAGGCCGGGAAAGTTAGCGCAAGACTTAACTTTGATACTTATTGGAGTGTTTTTAGCTCGTTAGACTGTTTTCACATGCTAATATTTGATCAGCAGGAGCAGGGATGTCCAAACTTTTTCTACCGAGGATCCAACCCGAATATCGATATTTATGTATTTTTTTAAATTTTGCAAAATAACTTAAAATAACTTTAAAAAAAATTATTAGTTATTTGTATCAACAATTCAGCTGTTTGTTTTTACTTTTTGCTCTATTTTCCCCCATGTTTGGACACCCCTGAGCTGGAGCAAAATGGTTAGCTCTGAGCTTCAGGTTAATATTCCTGTCTTTTGACTTACTGTCAAAGCATGTTTAATAGTTAAGAGAATTTTTGGATTACAATTTCTTCTCGGAATACACACTTCCGAGTGGGATTACACGGTTTCTTCAATATTATGAATAAATAGTAATAAATTCACAAAAATCATAATTTTTTTCAGCGTGATACTGTGACACATGCATGGTGTTGAATGTAATGTGGGCGGGGTTAATTTAAGTGTGGGTGTGGTTAACCGTGTCATTAGGGCTCAACAGCACATATAGCCAAATCCTGGCCCAAAAAAAAAAAAAAAAAACTAAAATACTTTCATAAAGTCTCATATTTACAAGAAAAATCTTGTGGCTCCAAGAAGCGCTCCCAAAATTCCGGTTGCTGAAATGAGTCAGTTTTTTTTTTTTCTTCCACGAGGGAGTGCTGAGTCACGGAACATGAAGTTCCGTCATGAAGTCCAGCCTGGCTTGGTTGAAAGGCGCTTTTCCCTCATAAGTAGCGTCTCTTCGGGAAGGATATGAGGAGGTCAAATGGAAAGAAAATCAGGAGGGAATTTTTTTTTGTTTTTTTTGATTGCCTTTAAAAGTTTGTTTCCTGTACAGCGACACTTTTAATACACACACACACACACACACACAGTCATCCGTGTTCATCCCAGTATATCCAGGTAAACGGGCGATGCTTTAGCCAGGTTGAGGAGCAGGCCGTGGATTTCTTTAATGTTGAGTCTCATGTGGGGCTCCCTCTGCCAGCAGCCCAGCATCAGGTCGTACACCTCTTTGGGGCAGGTCCTGGGGCGCTGGAGCACCCTGCCCTGGGTGATACACTCTATCACCTGCAGAACGGGGAAGAGCAAACGTACGTGAACATTCTGCTCGGTGAAAGGCGCTAGCATTAGCTAGCATAAGTGAGTCTTTGCAAGCTAATCAACATGTTATAAGACTAAATATTAACATTCATTAATTTTCTACCGCTTTTTCCTCACATTTTCAAGATAATCATTATGTTCTCACAAGAATTTTGTGAAAAATTGCAAAAAACCCACAAATATTACAAGAAAATTAACTATTTTACAGCAACATTAGCTAGCATAAGTGAGTCTTTGCAAGCTAATCAACATGTTATAAGACTAAACATTAACATTCATTAATTTTCTACCGCTTTTTCCTCACATTTTCAAGATAATCAATATGTTCTCGCAAGAATTTTGTGAAAAAATGCAAAAAAACCACAAATATTACAAAGAAATGAACTATTTTACAGCAACATTAGCTAGCATAAGTGAGTCTTTGCAAGCTAATCAACATGTTATAAGACTAAATATTAACATTCATTCATTTTCTACTGCTTTTTCCTCACATTTTCAAGATAATCAATATGTTCTCATGAGAATTTTGTGAAAATTTAAAAAAAAAAACAAATATTACAAGGAAATTAACTATTTTAGAGCAACATTAGCTAGCATAAGTGAGTCTTTGCAAGCTAATCAACATGTTATAAGACTAAATATTAACATTCATTCATTTTCTACCGCTTTTTCCTCACATTTTCAAGATAATCAATATGTTCTCACAAGAATTTTGTGAAAAATTTCAAAAAAAACAAATATTACAAGAAAATTAACTATTTTAGAGCAACATTAGCTAGCATAAGTGAGTCTTTGCAAGCTAATCAACATGTTATAAGACTAAATATTGACATTCATTCATTTTCTACCGCTTTTTCCCACATTTTCAAGATAATCATTATGTTCTCACGAGAATTTTGTGAAAAATTTCAAAAAAAAACAAATATTACAAGGAAATTAACTATTTTAGAGCAACATTAGCTAGCATAAGTGAGTCTTTGCAAGCTAATCAACATGTTATAAGACTAAATATTAACATTCATTCATTTTCTACCGCTTTTTCCTCACATTTTCAAGATAATCAATATGTTCTCGCAAGAATTTTGTGAAAAAATGCAAAAAAAACACAAATATTACAAAGAAATTAACTATTTTACAGCAACATTAGCTAGCATAAGTGAGTCTTTGCAAGCTAATCAACATGTTATAAGACTAAATATTAACATTCATTCATTTTCTACCGCTTTTTCCTCACATTTTCAAGATAATCAATATGTTCTCGCAAGAATTTTGTGAAAAAATGCAAAAAAAACACAAATATTACAAAGAAATTAACTATTTTACAGCAACATTAGCTAGCATAAGTGAGTCTTTGCAAGCTAATCAACATGTTATAAGACTAAATATTAACATTCATTCATTTTCTACTGCTTTTTCCTCACATTTTCAAGATAATCAATATGTTCTCATGAGAATTTTGTGAAAAATTAAAAAAAAAAACAAATATTACAAGGAAATTAACTATTTTAGAGCAACATTAGCTAGCATAAGTGAGTCTTTGCAAGCTAATCAACATGTTATAAGACTAAATATTAACATTCATTCATTTTCTACCGCTTTTTCCTCACATTTTCAAGATAATCATTATGTTCTCACAAGAATTTTGTGAAAAATTTCAAAAAAAACAAATATTACAAGAAAATTAACTATTTTAGAGCAACATTAGCTAGCATAAGTGAGTCTTTGCAAGCTAATCAACATGTTATAAGACTAAATATTGACATTCATTCATTTTCTACCGCTTTTTCCCACATTTTCAAGATAATCAATATGTTCTCATAAGAATTTTGTGAAAAATTGCAAAAAAAACACAAATATTACAGGGGCACTTTACTATTTTACAGTAACATTAGCTAGCATAAGTGAGTCTTTGCAAGCTAATCAACATGTTATAAGACTAAATATTAACATTCATTCATTTTCTACCGCTTTTTCCTCACATTTTCAAGATAATCATTATGTTCTCACAAGAATTTTGTGAAAAATTTCAAAAAAAAACAAATATTACAAGGAAATTAACTATTTTAGAGCAACATTAGCTAGCATAAGTGAGTCTTTGCAAGCTAATCAACATGTTATAAGACTAAATATTAACATTCATTCATTTTCTACCGCTTTTTCCTCACATTTTCAAGATAATCATTATGTTCTCACAAGAATTTTGTGAAAAATTTCAAAAAAAAAACAAATATTACAAGAAAATTAACTATTTTAGAGCAACATTAGCTAGCATAAGTGAGTCTTTGCAAGCTAATCAACATGTTATAAGACTAAACATTAACATTCATTCATTTTCTACTGCTTTTTCCCACATTTTCAAGATAATCAATATGTTCTCGCAAGAATTTTGTGAAAAAATGCAAAAAAAACACAAATATTACAAAGAAATTAACTATTTTACAGCAACATTAGCTAGCATAAGTGAGTCTTTGCAAGCTAATCAACATGTTGTAAGACTAAATATTGACATTCATTCATTTTCTACCGCTTTTTCCTCACATTTTCAAGACAATCAATATGTTCTCATAAGAATTTTGTGAAAAATTGCAAAAAAAGCACAAATATTACAAGGGCACTTTACTATTTTACCGCAACATTAGCTAGCATAAGTGAGTCTTTGCAAGTTAATCAACATGTTATAAGACGAAATATTAACATTCATTCATTTTCTACTGCTTTTTTCTCACATTTTCAAGATAATCAATATGTTCTCGCAAGAATTTTGTGAAAAAATGCAAAAAAAACACAAATATTACAAAGAAATTAACTATTTTACAGCAACATTAGCTAGCATAAGTGAGTCTTTGCAAGCTAATCAACATGTTATAAGACTAAATATTGACATTCATTCATTTTCTACTGCTTTTTCCTCACATTTTCAAGATAATCAATACGTTCTCATGAGAATTTTGTGAAAAATTGCAAAAAAAACACAAATATTACAAGGGCACTTTACTATTTTACAGCAACATTAGCTAGCATAAGTGAGTCTTTGCAAGCTAATCAACATGTTATAAGACTAAATATTAACTTTCATTTATTTTCTACCGCTTTTTCCTCACATTTTCAAGAAAATCATTATGTTCTCATGAGAATTTTGTGAAAAATTTCAAAAAAAAAACAAATATTACAAGGAAATTAACTATTTTAGAGCAACATTAGCTAGCATAAGTGAGTCTTTGCAAGCTAATCAACATGTTGTAAGACTAAATATTAACATTCATTCATTCATTCATTCATTTTCTACAGCGTTTTCCTCACATTCTCAAGATAATCAATATGTTCTCGCAAGAATTTTGTGAAAAATTGCAAAAAAACCCACAAATATTACAAGGGCACTTTACTATTTTACAGCAACATTAGCTAGCATAAGTGAGTCTTTGCAAGCTAATCAACACGTTATAAGACTAAATATTAACATTCATTCATTTTCTACCGCTTTTTCCTCACATTTTCAAGATAATCAATATGTTCTCATAAGAATTTTGTGAAAAATTGCAAAAAAAACACAAATATTACAAGGGCACTTTACTATTTTACAGTAACATTAGCTAGCATAAGTGAGTCTTTGCAAGCTAATCAACATGTTATAAGACTAAATATTAACATTCATTCATTTTCTACCGCTTTTCCCTCACATTTTCAAGATAATCAATATGTTCTCACAAGAATTTTGTGAAAAATTGCAAAAAACCCACAAATATTACAAGGAAATTAACTATTTTACAGCAACATTAGCTAGCATAAGAGAGTCTTTGCAAGCTAATCAACATGTTATAAGACTAAATATTAACATTCATTCATTTTCTACCGCTTTTTCCTCACATTTTCAAGATAATCAATATGTTCTCGCAAGAATTTTGTGAAAAAATGCAAAAAAAACACAAATATTACAAAGAAATGAACTATTTTACAGCAACATTAGCTAGCATAAGTGAGTCTTTGCAAGCTAATCAACATGTTATAAGACTAAATATTGACATTCATTCATTTTCTACCGCTTTTTCCTCACATTTTCAAGATAATCAATATGTTCTCATGAGAATTTTGTGAAAAGTTAAAAAAAAAAACAAATGTTACAAGGAAATTAACTATTTTAGAGCAACATTAGCTAGCATAAGTGAGTCTTTGCAAGCTAATCAACATGTTATAAGACTAAATATTGACATTCATTCATTTTCTACCGCTTTTTCCTCACATTTTCAAGACAATCAATATGTTCTCATAAGAATTTTGTGAAAAATTGCAAAAAATGCACAAATATTACAAGGGCACTTTACTATTTTACAGCAACATTAGCTAGCATAAGTGAGTCTTTGCAAGCTAATCAACATGTTATAAGACTAAATATTGACATTCATTCATTTTCTACCGCTTTTTCCTCACATTTTCAAGACAATCAATATGTTCTCATAAGAATTTTGTGAAAAATTGCAAAAAAACCACAAATATTACAAGGGCACTTTACTATTTTACAGCAACATTAGCTAGCATAAGTGAGTCTTTGCAAGCTAATCAACATGTTATAAGACGAAATATTAACATTCATTCATTTTCTACCGCTTTTTCCTCACATTTTCAAGACAATCAATATGTTCTCATAAGAATTTTGTGAAAAATTGCAAAAAAAACACAAATATTACAAGGGCACTTTACTATTTTACAGCAACATTAGCTAGCATAAGTGAGTCTTTGCAAGCTAATCAACATGTTATAAGACTAAATATTAACATTCATTCATTTTCTACCGCTTTTCCCTCACATTTTCAAGATAATCAATATGTTCTCACAAGAATTTTGTGAAAAATTGCAAAAAACCCACAAATATTACAAGGAAATTAACTATTTTACAGCAACATTAGCTAGCATAAGAGAGTCTTTGCAAGCTAATCAACATGTTATAAGACTAAATATTAACATTCATTCATTTTCTACCGCTTTTTCCTCACATTTTCAAGATAATCAATATGTTCTCACAAGAATTTTGTGAAAAATTTAAAAAAAAAACAAATATTACAAGGAAATTAACTATTTTAGAGCAACATTAGCTAGCATAAGTGAGTCTTTGCAAGCTAATCAACATGTTATAAGACTAAATATTAACATTCATTCATTTTCTACTGCTTTTTCCTCACATTTTCAAGATAATCAATATGTTCTCGCAAGAATTTTGTGAAAAAATGCAAAAAACCCACAAATATTACAAAGAAATTAACTATTTTACAGCAACATTAGCTAGCATAAGTGAGTCTTTGCAAGCTAATCAACATGTTATAAGACTAAATATTAACATTCATTCATTTTCTACTGCTTTTTTCTCACATTTTCAAGATAATCAATATGTTCTCGCAAGAATTTTGTGAAAAAATGCACAAAAACCACAAATATTACAAAGAAATTAACTATTTTACAGCAACATTAGCTAGCATAAGTGAGTCTTTGCAAGCTAATCAACATGTTATAAGACTAAATATTGACATTCATTCATTTTCTACCGCTTTTTCCTCACATTTTCAAGACAATCAATATGTTCTCACAAGAATTTTGTGAAAAAATGCAAAAAAAACAAATATTACAAAGAAATTAACTATTTTACAGCAACATTAGCTAGCATAAGTGAAAATTTGCAAGCTAATCAACATGTTATAAGACTAAACATTAACATTCATTCATTTTCTACTGCTTTTTCCCACATTTTCAAGATAATCAATATGTTCTCGCAAGAATTTTGTGAAAAAATGCAAAAAAACCACAAATATTACAAAGAAATTAACTATTTTACAGCAACATTAGCTAGCATAAGTGAGACTTTGCAAGCTAATCAACATGTTATAAGACTAAATATTGACATTCATTCATTTTCTACCGCTTTTCCCTCACATTTTCAAGATAATCAATATGTTCTCGCAAGAATTTTGTGAAAAAATGCAAAAAAACACAAATATTACAAAGAAATTAACTATTTTACAGCAACATTAGCTAGCATAAGTGAGTCTTTGCAAGCTAATCAACATGTTATAAGACTAAATATTGACATTCATTCATTTTCTACCGCTTTTTCCTCACATTTTCAAGACAACCAATATGTTCTCATAAGAATTTTGTGAAAAATTGCAAAAAAAGCACAAATATTACAAGGGCACTTTACTATTTTACAGCAACATTAGCTAGCATAAGTGAGTCTTTGCAAGCTAATCAACATGTTATAAGACTAAATATTAACATTCATTCATTTTCTACCGCTTTTTCCTCACATTTTCAAGATAATCATTATGTTCTCACAAGAATTTTGTGAAAAATTTCAAAAAAAAAACAAATATTACAAGGAAATTAACTATTTTAGAGCAACATTAGCTAGCATAAGTGAGTCTTTGCAAGCTAATCAACATGTTATAAGACTAAATATTGACATTCATTCATTTTCTACCGCTTTTTCCTCACATTTTCAAGATAATCAATATGTTCTCGCAAGAATTTTGTGAAAAATTGCAAAAAACCCCACAAATATTACAAGGGCACTTTACTATTTTACAACAACATTAGCTAGCATAAGTGAGTCTTTGCAAGCTAATCAACATGTTATAAGACTAAATATTAACATTCATTCATTTTCTACCGCTTTTTCCTCACATTTTCAAGATAATCAATATGTTCTCGCAAGAATTTTGTGAAAAAATGCACAAAAACCACAAATATTACAAAGAAATTAACTATTTTACAGCAACATTAGCTAGCATAAGTGAGTCTTTGCAAGCTAATCAACATGTTATAAGACTAAATATTGACATTCATTCATTTTCTACCGCTTTTTCCTCACATTTTCAAGACAATCAATATGTTCTCACAAGAATTTTGTGAAAAAATGCAAAAAAAACAAATATTACAAAGAAATTAACTATTTTACAGCAACATTAGCTAGCATAAGTGAAAATTTGCAAGCTAATCAACATGTTATAAGACTAAACATTAACATTCATTCATTTTCTACTGCTTTTTCCCACATTTTCAAGATAATCAATATGTTCTCGCAAGAATTTTGTGAAAAAATGCAAAAAAACCACAAATATTACAAAGAAATTAACTATTTTACAGCAACATTAGCTAGCATAAGTGAGACTTTGCAAGCTAATCAACATGTTATAAGACTAAATATTGACATTCATTCATTTTCTACCGCTTTTCCCTCACATTTTCAAGATAATCAATATGTTCTCGCAAGAATTTTGTGAAAAAATGCAAAAAAACACAAATATTACAAAGAAATTAACTATTTTACAGCAACATTAGCTAGCATAAGTGAGTCTTTGCAAGCTAATCAACATGTTATAAGACTAAATATTGACATTCATTCATTTTCTACCGCTTTTTCCTCACATTTTCAAGACAATCAATATGTTCTCATAAGAATTTTGTGAAAAATTGCAAAAAAAGCACAAATATTACAAGGGCACTTTACTATTTTACAGCAACATTAGCTAGCATAAGTGAGTCTTTGCAAGCTAATCAACATGTTATAAGACTAAATATTAACATTCATTCATTTTCTACCGCTTTTTCCTCACATTTTCAAGATAATCATTATGTTCTCACAAGAATTTTGTGAAAAATTTCAAAAAAAAAACAAATATTACAAGGAAATTAACTATTTTAGAGCAACATTAGCTAGCATAAGTGAGTCTTTGCAAGCTAATCAACATGTTATAAGACTAAATATTGACATTCATTCATTTTCTACCGCTTTTTCCTCACATTTTCAAGATAATCAATATGTTCTCGCAAGAATTTTGTGAAAAATTGCAAAAAACCCCACAAATATTACAAGGGCACTTTACTATTTTACAACAACATTAGCTAGCATAAGTGAGTCTTTGCAAGCTAATCAACATGTTATAAGACTAAATATTAACATTCATTCATTTTCTACCGCTTTTTCCTCACATTTTCAAGACAATCAATATGTTCTCATAAGAATTTTGTGAAAAATTGCAAAAAAAGCACAAATATTACAAGGGCACTTTACTATTTTACCGCAACATTAGCTAGCATAAGTGAGTTTTTGCAAGTTAATCAACATGTTATAAGACGAAATATTAACATTCATTCATTTTCTACTGCTTTTTTCTCACATTTTCAAGATAATCAATATGTTCTCGCAAGAATTTTGTGAAAAAATGCAAAAAAAACACAAATATTACAAAGAAATTAACTATTTTACAGCAACATTAGCTAGCATAAGTGAGTCTTTGCAAGCTAATCAACATGTTATAAGACTAAATATTGACATTCATTCATTTTCTACTGCTTTTTCCTCACATTTTCAAGATAATCAATATGTTCTCACAAGAATTTTGTGAAAAATTAAAAAAAAAAACAAATATTACAAGGAAATTAACTATTTTAGAGCAACATTAGCTAGCATAAGTGAGTCTTTGCAAGCTAATCAACATGTTATAAGACGAAATATTAACATTCATTCATTTTCTACTGCTTTTTTCTCACATTTTTAAGATAATCAATATGTTCTCATAAGAATTTTGTGAAAAATTGCAAAAAAACCCACAAATATTACAAGGGCACTTTACTATTTTACAGCAACATTAGCTAGCATAAGTGAGTCTTTGCAAGCTAATCAACATGTTATAAGACGAAATATTAACATTCATTCATTTTCTACTGCTTTTTTCTCACATTTTTAAGATAATCAATATGTTCTCATAAGAATTTTGTGAAAAATTGCAAAAAAACCCACAAATATTACAAGGGCACTTTACTATTTTACAGCAACATTAGCTAGCATAAGTGAGTCTTTGCAAGCTAATCAACATGTTATAAGACTAAATATTAACTTTCATTTATTTTCTACCGCTTTTTCCTCACATTTTCAAGATAATCAATATGTTCTCATAAGAATTTTGTGAAAAATTGCAAAAAAACCACAAATATTACAAGGGCACTTTACTATTTTACAGCAACATTAGCTAGCATAAGTGAGTCTTTGCAAGCTAATCAACATGTTATAAGACGAAATATTAACATTCATTCATTTTCTACTGCTTTTCTCTCACATTTTCAAGATAATCAATATGTTCTCATAAGAATTTTGTGAAAAATTGCAAAAAAAAACCACAAATATTACAAGGGCACTTTACTATTTTACAGCAACATTAGCTAGCATAAGTGAGTCTTTGCAAGCTAATCAACATGTTATAAGACTAAATACTAAAATTCATTCATTCACCTCACTGGCTTACAAAAAAATGTCACGCCGCATGAATTATTCACCCGCCTGATGAAGTCGGACGTGATCTGAAGTGACAGGCACACAGATCCGACATTCCGGGGGGTGAGAAAATGTTCAAAGACGCTTTGAAAGGCATGTTAGGCCATTTGGTCCACCTGCAAAGCTACGATCCAAAACAGCAGCTGTGTCTTAAATAATCTTCACAAAGACCATAACGACTCAGTGAAACACGTGTTTTTAAGATAATTAACTGACAGTGTCAATCAAAATGATCCAGCATATGGACTGCAGCTCTGGCACTGGATCTCATGAGATTACGTAAGTGTACCTAATAATGTGGGGCATCCAAAAGAAGCTCTTTGATACATGTAGATATGCTCGGAAGTTATATTTATTTAAAAACAGCATCTCAGCTTTGTGATGTACCATAAATTCCAACGTATACGCTGTTATTTTTTACTTAAATTTTGAAATGTGCCTCCTAGACGTCAATGTGGCTAATTTGTGGCTAAATTGTTACATCAAGTCCTGTGCAAATTAAAAATCGTGACCTCTAAATTCATCACACAACAACTTAACACGCAAAAGGTGTACAACAACAAATATATACAAACATGTATCGGTACGAAATAAAAAAAACACAGCTTTGCCATAATCCATTACGTCTGAGAAATTAATGAATTGGGTGCTGCAATGACGTCAGCCTCCCTCTGAACTCTGAGTTTTCTAGCTCTCTCTGGTGAAACAAAGCATTTTGAGCCTTCACAAACTTCTTTCAAGGCTCACTTCCAAATACAAAAACGTCATTATCTAAAACTTTGGCATGGTTTAACACCAGAATACAACATTCTAACTACATTTATTGGTCCAAAAAACAGCTTTAAAGTTTTGCCATAATCCATTACGTCTGAGAAATTAATGAATTGGGGTGCTGCAATGACGTCAGCCTCCCTCTGAACTCTGAGTTTTCTAGCTCTCTCTGGTGAAACAAAGCATTTTGAGCCTTCGAAACTTCTTTCAAGGCTCACTTCCAAATACGAAAACGTCATTATCTAAAACTTTGGCATGGTTTAACACCAGAATACAACATTCTAACTACATTTATTGGTCCAAAAAACAGCTTAAAAAAGTTTTGCCATAATCCATTACGTCTGAGAAATTAATGAATTGGGGTGCTGCAATGACGTCAGCCTCCCTCTGAACTCTGAGTTTTCTAGCTCTCTCTGGTGAAACAGAGCATTTTGAGCCTTCACAAACTTCTTTCAAGGCTCACTTCCAAATACGAAAACGTCATTATCTAAAACTTTGGCATGGTTTAACACCAGAATACAACATTCTAACTACATTTATTGGTCCAAAAAACAGCTTTAAAGTTTTGCCATAATCCATTACGTCTGAGAAATTAATGAATTGGGGTGCTGCAATGACGTCAGCCTCCCTCTGAACTCTGAGTTTTCTAGCTCTCTCTGGTGAAACAGAGCATTTTGAGCCTTCGCAAACTTCTTTCAAGGCTCACTTCCAAATGCGAAAACATCATTATCTAAAACTTTGGCATGGTTTAACACCAGAATACAACATTCTAACTACATTTATTGGTCCAAAAAACAGCTTAAAAAAGTTTTGCCATAATCCATTACGTCTGAGAAATTAATGAATTGGGGTGCTGCAATGACGTCAGCCTCCCTCTGAACTCTGAGTTTTCTAGCTCTCTCTGGTGAAACAGAGCATTTTGAGCCTTTGCAAACTTCTTTCAAGGCTCACTTCCAAATGCGAAAACGTCATTATCTAAAACTTTGGCATGGTTTAACACCAGAATACAACATTCTAACTACATTTATTGGTCCAAAAAACAGCTTTAAAGTTTTGCCATAATCCATTACGTCTAAGAAATTAATGAATTGGGGTGCTGCAATGACGTCAGCCTCCCTCTGAACTCTGAGTTTTCTAGCTCTCTCTGGTGAAACAAAGCATTTTGAGCCTTCACGAACTTCTTTCAAGGCTCACTTCCAAATGCGAAAACGTCATTATCTAAAACTTTGGCATGGTTTAACACCAGAATACAACATTCTAACTACATTTATTGGTCCAAAAAACAGCTTAAAAAAGTTTTGCCATAATCCATTACATCTGAGAAATTAATGAATTGGGGTGCTGCAATGACGTCAGCCTCCCTCTGAACTCAAGAGTTTTCTAGCTCTCTCTGGTGAAACAAAGCATTTTGAGCCTTCGCAAACTTCTTTCAAGGCTCACTTCCAAATGCACAAACTTCATAATCTAAAACTTTGGCATGGTTTAACACCAGAATACAACATTATAACTACATTTATAGGTCCGAAAGAGTAAAAAGTCCCCTTTAAGATAAGAGTTATGTTAAAGAAAAAAGATAATTTAACTTTTAATTTCCCCAGGTTCAACGCCAGAGCTCCCTCAATGAATTACTGACAAATGTCACAAGTTTATCGTCTGGCCTCATTGCAGACAAACGATGGCTATCGCTACACAATCTCCACATCCTGCGCAGATGCTCGGCAGGTCAGGAGGTGAGCTGATGGGCCGGTTAGGAGACATTGGATAGATGGAAAAATGGCAAGATCGGGGGCTACAAGGTTACATTTGGATGTAACCAGAGTGAGTCGAACAGGCACAAAATAACAGCTGAGAGGTCAGAAAAGTTGAAGGTCAGGTTAAAGAACTCAATATAGCACCCCCCCCCCTTCAGCCCTCGCCACCGCCACTTCCCCTTCTCCCGGAAAATGGGTCAAAGGAAAAGGAGATTTGTAAATCCTATTAAATATTGAAAAGACAGTCCATTTCTTATTTTATTTATTTACTGTCTTGCTGAAACAGGACAGCTTCTCATTTTTTATTTTTATTCATCTAATATCCAGTCAAAAAGCACAATGCACAAATTTAGCAAAAAATTAAATAAAATTAAAAAAATAAAAAAATTAAAATACAAAAGGAGTACGATTTTGTTGAAACGGCGCTAGCCAGGGCGAGCTTGTTAACATTTTCTCGGCAAAATTTGCATGGAAATTATATGAAAACATCACTTATTACACTGAAACCGCACTATTATAAGTATTATAATATTAAATATTAACATTTTTAAAGTAATCAATATGTTCTCATAAGATTTTTGTGAAAAATTGCAAAAAAACATTATCATAAATTGTATGAAAACATAACTTTCAAAAAAAAATTTGCAAAAATGCTAATTCGTCTTCGTCATAGAAGAATTTTGTAGCAAATTATACAAAATCACAAAAAAAATACATTCAAATGGGGTATTTTAAAAAGACATCGGCATAGGCGAGCCTTAGCTAGCTCATCAACACATTCTCATGAAATTGTATGAAAACATTTATTACATTGAAACGGGACTATTTTCGAGAAATGGGTGCCTGTAAGCTAGCTAAATAAAAGCACTAAAAATGCATTCAAGTCAAATTAGCATAGGCAAGTTTTTGTAAGCTCACAAAAATTTTGAGACCATGAAAACATTATTACGTTGAAACGGGCCTATTGTCGAGAAATATTAGTAAAAACATTAATGAATTGAAAAGATAATTTTCAAAAAAATATTAGCAAAAATGCTAATTCGTCTTCGTCATAGAAGAATTTTGTAGCAAATTATACAAAATCACAAAAAAAAAAAATCAAATGGGGTATTATAAAAAAACATTGGCATAGGCGAGCCTTAGCTAGCTCATCAACACATTCTCATGAAATTGTATGAAAACATTTATTACATTGAAACGGGCCTTTTGTCGAGAAATATTATAAAAAAATTAATTTCCAAGCTCGTCAGTATGATTTGATAAGAATTTTATAGCAAATTATGCAATAGCACTAACGATACATGGTCGAACTATGGTCGCGACGATAATTATTGGTGAGCTATCAGCATAAAAATTTGATATCAGTTGATATCTGTATCGGATTTTTTCCTGATCATAAAAAACTATATTTAAAAAATGGTATTGGCCGATATTGTTATCGGAAATTATACGAAAACATTACTTATTACATTAAAACTGCGCTATTTGACACATTTTCGCAAAAATGGGCATCTGACCTTACAAGAATTTAGGCGCAAATTTTGGAGAAAGTCGCAAAAGCAAGCCTTAGCGAGCTAATCAAATATGGTCTCACAAAAAATATACTATGCAACTGTATAAAATGATATTTTAAAAAGACATCGGCATAGGCTAGCCTTAGCTAGCTCATCAACACATTCTCATGAAATTGTATGAAAACATTTATTACATTGAAACGGGACTATTTTCGAGAAATGGGTGCCTGTAAGCTAGCTAAATAAAAGCACAAAAAATGCATTCAAGTCAAATTAGCATAGGCAAGTTTTTGTAAGCTCACAAAAATTTTGAGACCATGAAAACATTATTACATTGAAACGGGCCTATTGTCGAGAAATATTAGTAAAAACATTAATGAATTGAAAACATAATTTTCAAAAAAATATTAGCAAAAATGCTAATTCGTCTTCGTCATAGAAGAATTTTGTAGCAAATTATACAAAATCACAAAAAAAAAAATCAAATGGGGTATTATAAAAAGACATTGGCATAGGCGAGCCTTAGCTAGCTCATCAACACATTCTCATGAAATTGTATGAAAACATTTATTACATTGAAACGGGCCTTTTGTCGAGAAATATTATAAAAAAATTAATTTCCAAGCTCGTCAGTATGATTTGATAAGAATTTTATAGCAAATTATGCAATAGCACTAACAATACATGGTCGAACTATGGTCGCGACGATAATTATTGGTGCGCTATCAGCATAAATTTTTTTTATATCAGTTGATATTTGTATCAGATTTTTTCCTGATCATAAAAAAACTATATTTAAAATATGCTGTACACAAAACATATTCTATATGTCATGTTACACATTTTGGTATTGGCCGATATTGTTATCGGAAATTTGAATTTGGAAAAAAATTTGAAAAAAAATGCAGGAAAAATATTCTGAAATGTACAAACCCACAAAAATAATATTAAAAAAACATTCTCTCTTAAAAATAAAACAGAAAGCAAATCATAATAGTTATGAGAATACTGTGCAAAAGCTTTTATCAGTTTGAACTGGACCAGAATTAGCATAAGTCCACATGTGAGAGCTTTAAAAAAAACATGTTCCCTCATTTATAAAAATGCTACTATATTGAACCATATTATCAGAGCACTTAGGGTTACGGGTTCGTGCATATTATTTTCATAATAATATTTTTATTTAGTGGCCTTTCATGCTGCTTCACTGATCTTCATGTAGCCTAACCCGTACCTCATTATTGGAGAGCTGGTACCACGGCTGTTTGCCATAAGTGAAGATCTCCCACAGGACCACCCCCAGACTCCACACGTCACTCTCCGTGGTGAACTTTCTGTACATGATGCTCTCGGGGGGCATCCAGCGGATTGGCAGCATGGTGTGGCCCCCCACCTGAGGGCCAAAAAAAAACCATAATTAGATGAGGTTGAATTAAACATGAAAATAAATGAGTGATACATTTTTAATAACAAATACTCTCTATGTTAGTGGTGTTCAAAGTGCGGCCCCGGGGGGGCTATTTGCGGCTTGCAGATGTTTTTTTCAATGGCATTCAGCGTATTCTACAAATATAATATAACAAGGAAAAAACAACAGCAGCAAAAATGGAAAAATAAGCAGTCATTTTAAAAGAATATGTATTTTTACAAGAACTAGGAAAAAATGTATTTCATTTTAGTTGTATAAAGTTTAATATTAAAAATAATAATTTATGAGAAATAAGACAAATTAAATTGTAGGAAAAATGAGATTAAAATCTAAATATTGTGGCAATAAAGTCATAATTGTGAGATGAAAAATTTTAATGAACAGACTTGTTGAAAAATATAGCAAAAATATTACATTTTAAAAGACTGTATTTTTACAAGAACAATGTAATATGATGAGAAAAAAAATGTCATTTTAGTTGTATAAAGTTTAATATTTAAGAAAAAAAATATTTATGAGAAATAAAACAAATTAGATTGCAGGAAAAATGACATAAAAATCTAAATATTGTGGCAATAAAGTCATAATTGTGACATGAAAATTGAAATGAACAGACTTAAAATAGTTGGATTTTTTTTTTAATTTTAAAAGACTATGTATTTTTACAAGAACAATGTAATATATGAGAAAAAATGTCATTTTAGTTATATAAAGTTTAATATTTAATAAAAAAATATTTATGAGAAATAAAACAAATTAGATTGCAGGGAAAATGACATAAAAATCTAAATATTGTGGCAATAAAGTCATAATTGTGAGATGAAAATTTAAATCAACAGACTTGAAATAGTTTTTAAAAACAGCAAAAATTTTACAAGAATATGTATTTTTACAAGAACAATGTAATATTATGAGGAAAAAATGTAATTTTAGTTGTATAAAGTTTAATATTTAAGAAAAAAAATTTATGAGAAATAAAACAAATTAGATTGCAGGAAAAAATGAGATAAAAATCAAAATATTTTGGCAATAAAGTCATAATTGTGAGATGAAAATTTTAATGAACAAACTTAAAATAGTTGGAAAAATTTCAAAATTTTAAAAGACTGTGTATTTTTACAAGAAGAACAATGTAATATTATGAGAAAAATCTCATTTTAGTTGTGTTAAGTTTAATATTTAAGAAAAAAAACAATTTATGACAAATAAAACAAAATAGATTGCAGGAAAAATGAAATTAAAATCAAAAAATCATGCTAGGTTAATTAGCGACTCCAAATTGTCCATAGGTATGAATGTGAGTGTGAATGGTTGTTTGTCTATATGTGCCCTGTGATTGGCTGGCCACCAGTCCAGGGTGTACCCTGCCTCTCACCCGAAGACGGCTGGGATAGGCTCCAGCACCCCCGCGACCCTTGTGAGGATAAGCGGTAGAAAATTAATTGATTGAAGGAATTAATATATCTCGGGCTGCACGGTGCAGAAGTGGTTAGCGCCTCACAGCTAGGACACCCGAATTCAATCCCACTCTCGGCCATCTCTGTGTTGGAGTTTGCATGTTTTCCCTGTGTTTTCTCCGGGTACTCCTCCCACATTCCAAAAACATGCTAGGTTAATTAGCGACTCCAAATTGTCCATAGGTATGAATGTGAGTGTGAATGGTTGTTTGTCTATATGTGCCCTGTGATTGGCTGGCCACCAGTCCAGGGTGTACCCCACCTTTTGCCCAAAGACAGATTTTTTTAGTCTATAAAAAACAAGATGTGGGACTTTGAACACCCTGGATCCAATTTAGAAATACGGTTCCTACCAAGACTATCTCTTGGTCTTCATTTGCATTCGATTTCCTCGGAGCACATATTGGTTTCTGCTAAATCTCAACTCATTATCATAATGTTATCAAGTCTAGACTTTAATCTGAGTCTTTTGTCTTGCAGTAACAAGGGAATGGGCCGTGCCTGGTCAATTAACCTCCTGTGAGCGGTGGCGCTTCAGTGTACTCCGCATATAAAAATGGCTATCATTCCGGAATGGTAAATGTCATGTTTTTCGGGAAAACCTCTTAAATTAAAGCTGAAACGTCTATATTTCATTCTCATGTGGATTGCTTTTGGACCTGAGTCTATCTATTTTATGACAGGCAATATGAAGACGCTTGCTTGTTCTTAAACCTGCACAAAAGTGAATTGAAGCGGTCGTGCCAACATGAATCTCCCGGGGGCCGTCCTCGCTCCATCGCGCCCCACAGATAGTACGGTCCATTCTGGGAGGTTTATGTCTGTTATTAATGGCCTGCTAGCCGCACTTGGCCTGTTTCTGTGCTAGTCAGCGGCTTATTTAATGGCGTCATAAAACGTGAAGCGTCACATAGATAGCCATCGACTTTGGTCTGGGATCTGCTTCTGGTTCCAATCCCTGGAACCTTTCTTCTTCTTCTTCTATCGTCTCACTTTGTTTCTCATCTTACTGCGGCGTTTTTTATTACTCGTGTTATTTGTTTACATTTGTAAAGTTAGTTTAGTGGCGGCACGGTGGTCTAGTGGTTAGCGTGCAGACCTCACAGCTAGGAGACCAGGGTTCAATTCCACCCTCGGCCCGTGCATGCGTGGGTTTTCTCCGGGTACTCCGGTTTTATCTCCCACATTCCAAAAACATGCTAGGTTAATTAGCGACTCCAAATTGTCCATAGGTATGAATGTGAGTGTGAATGGTTGTTTGTCTATATGTGCCCTGTGATTGGCTGGCCACCAGTCCAGGGTGTACCCCGCCTCTCGCCTGAAGACAGCTGGGATAGGCTCCAGCACCCCCGCGACCCTTGTGAGGATAAGCGGTAGAAAATTAATTAATTGAAGGAATTAATATAACTCGGGCTGCACGGTGAACAAGTGGTTAGTGCCTCACAGCTAGGACACCCGAGTTCAATCCCACTCTCGGCCATCTCTGTGTTGGAGTTTGCATGTTCTCCCCGTGCGTTTTTTATTACTTGTGTTATTTGTTTACATTTGTAAAGTTAGTTTAGTGGCGGCACGGCGGTCTAGTGGTTAGCGCGCAGACCTCACAGCTGGGAGACCAGGGTTCAATTCCACCCTCGGCCATCTCTGTGTTGGAGTTTGCATGTTCTCCCCGTGCGTTTTTTTATTACTTGTGTTATTTGTTTACATTTGTAAAGTTAATTTAATGGCACGGTGGTCTAGTGGTTAGCGCGCAGAGACCACAGCTAGGAGACCAGGGTTCAATTCCACCCTCGGCCATCTCTGTGTTGGAGTTTGCATGTTCTCCCCGTGCATGCGTGGGTTTTCTCCGGGTACTCCGGTTTTTCCTCCCACATTCCAAAAACATGCTAGGTTAATTAGCGACTCCAAATTGTCCATAGGTATGAATGTGAGTGTGAATGGTTGTTTGTCTCTCGCCTGAAGACAGCTGGGATAGGCTCCAGCACCCCCGCGACCCTTGTGAGGAAAAAGTGGTAGAAAATGAATGAATGAATGAAGTTAGTTTAGCTTGGACATCCGCTTCTTCTTTGGGAAGGAATCGGAATGGAATATTTTACCGCACTAACATGATGCGTTCATTGTCTTACCAAGTGATATTCGCTCCTGCTTCTTCTCAAATAACATTTTATTCACTTACGTGTCTCAAACTGGTGGCGCCCATTAGATGTTTTGTTTTATTCATCACGGCTGATCATTTCCCCTGAAGGTCTGAAATATTAATATCGGCCTCTGAAGTGCTCCACCGCTTGTTTTAATGTTTCTTACGGAAGAGGTTACATTTGTTTTCGATGTATGGATGTTACCAGCAGAACTCCACAAGACTTCCGGCAAACGCTTAGAGGGATGCGGAACGGGCCAACGAACATTCATTCATTCATTTTCTACCGTTTATCCTCACAAGGGTCGTGGGGGGTGCTGGAGCCTATCCCAGCTGTCTGCGAGAGGCGGGGTACACCCTGGACTGGTGGCCAGCCAATCACAGGGCACATATAGACAAACAACCATTCACACTCACATTCATACCTATGGACAATTTGGAGTCGCTAATTAACCTAGTAGCGCCTTTTGTAGCGCCCCTTATGGCAAACTACGGCCCGGGGGCCACATCCGGCCCGCCAAGTGTTTGACTACAGCTTTTCCAAAGTATTTAATTTCAACTTAACATCCAACCTGGCATCATGGTACAACCTTGTGATGGGACAAACGATAGACGGGATAGATGGGATGGACGGGATAGACGGGTAGGTGGGATAGATGGGATAGATGGGGTAGGTGGGATAGACGGGTAGGTGGGATAGATAGGGTAGGTGGGATAGACGGGTAGGTGGGATAGATAGGGTAGGTGGGATAGACGAGGTAGGTGGGATAGACGGGTAGGTGGGATAGACGGGTAGGTGGGATAGACGGGTAGGTGGGGTAGATGGGATAGACGGGTAGATGGGATAGATGGTGTAGGTGGGATAGACGGGTAGGTAGGATAGACGGGTAGGTAGGATAGACGGGTAGGTGGGATAGACGGGTAGGTAGGATAGACGGGTAGGTGGGATAGACAGGTAGGTGGGATAGACGGGTAGGTGGGATAGACGGGTAGGTGGGGTAGATGGGATAGACGGGTAGATGGGATAGATGGTGTAGGTGGGATAGACGGGTAGGTAGGATAGACGGGTAGGTAGGATAGACGGGTAGGTGGGATAGACGGGTAGGTAGGATAGACGGGTAGGTGGGATAGATGGTGTAGGTGGGATAGACAGGTAGGTAGGATAGACGGGTAGGTGGGATAGACAGGGTAGATGGGATAGACGGGTAGGTGGGATAGACGGGTAGGTGGCATAGATGGGATAGACGGGTAGGTGGGATAGACGGGGTAGGTGGGATAGATGGGGTAGGTAGGATAGACGGGTAGGTGGGATAGATGGGATAGACGGGTAGGTGGGATAGACGGGTAGGTGGGATAGAAGGGATAGATGGGGTAGATGGGATAGACGGGTAGGTGGAATAGACGGGAAGTTGGGATAGACGGGTAGGTAGGATAGACGGGTAGGTGGGTTAGACGGGTAGGTGGGATAGACAGATAGACAGATGGATACTTTATTCATCTCCAAAAGAAATTCCGAGGAAAACACGGGGGCATGGAGAATAAGGGAATGGTACTATGAAATAAATAAATAAAATAAATAAAATATAAACAAAAATAAAATATAAGTAAAATAAATAAAATTTAAATAAAAAATAAAATAAAAAATAAAAAATAAAAAATAAAAAATAAAAAATAAAAAATAAAAAATAAAAAATAAAAAATAAAAAATAAAAAATAAAAAATAAAAAATAAAAAATAAAAAATAAAAAATAAAAATAAAAAATATATAATATATAATATAAATAAATAAAATAAAGAGCAAAAATATCAAAAATATAATAGCAAAGCAAGCAAAAATATTTTGCTTGCTTTGCTATTATATTTCTGATAGATCGACCCACAAGTTAGAACTACAATCCTCCTACAAGCAGAAACGTGCATACATTTCTACCTCCGTCTTTTTATTTGTCCAAAAATCGAGGAATAATGACGCCTGTAGTGGATCCATCTATCATTTCTACCGTTCCCGTCTTCCCCTCATCACCTTCTCATGCTCTCTCCCTCCCTTATAAATATGCATGCTTTCAACCTGACTGCCTAAGTGTTCCAAGAGTGACTAAAAAGAAAAAAAAAAGATAGCGGAAGGGGTGGGGGGGGGGGGGGGGAGTGGGTCAAATAAAGCAGAAGAGGTTGTTCTGTGGTGACCACCTGGAGGCTGCCGTATCCATGGCAACTCGGCCAGTCAAAAAAGAGAGCGAAATGATGTAGTGTAGGTGGGGCTTATGTGACTAACTCCACCCACTCCTTGATACACTGGAACCTTAATTGCACTCTGTGTTGCCATGGGAACAAAAACTAGTGAATCTTTTTTTTGTGTGTGTGTGTGTGCTGGGAGGGATCTCTCTCCTCGCTGACTTAGACGCACTCAATTAATATTCCGATTATTCTTTACACAAACCGGAATGGGAAAAAAAAAAAACAGATCCTGTATATTTTATGTAGCAGCCGGCGGAAGATTAAATCCACAATCTTAATGAGTGTAAATCTCTATCATTGAATGAGGTGAAGAAAAAAAAATAAAACCAATTAAAAAGCGATTATCACAAAGAAGGCAAACGCAATTAGTTACAAAACTCTTTAAGCTTTGTAAAACGATTGCTTAACATGCGTAAATACACACGCTTAAGTGTTCCCGTGTTGTGAATGTGTCATGTGCTTGACAGCATTACAAGCTCTGTGCATACGCGCCCTTATTCTGAAGGGATAAGTGCCGCAGTTCTCCTTCCAGTCTCCATTAGAATAATGTTTCTTTGCCTTGTTAAAAAAAAAAAACTTATGTTTTTATTTTGTTACCAGGAAGAGGCAACACAACCAAAGCAGACATAGCACAGCGGTCTAGTGGTTAGCACGCAGGCCTAACAGCTAGAAGACCAGGGTTCAATTCCACCCTGGCCATCTCTGTGTGGAGTTTGCATGTTCTCCCCGTGCATGCGTGGGTTTTCTCCGGTTTCCTCCCACATTCCAAAAACACGCTAGGTTAATTAGCGACTCCAAATTGTCCATAGGTATGAATGTGAGTGTGAATGGTTGTTTGTCTATATGTGCCCTGTGATTGGCTGGCCACCAGTCCAGGGTGTACCCCGTCTCTCGCCCGAAGGCAGCTGGGATAGGCCCCAGCACCCCCGCAACCCTCGTGAGGAAAAAGCGGTAGAAAATGAATGCATGAATGAATGAAAATGAGATGGAAAAATAAACAAGCAAATCAAAAAACAAATGAAACAAATTAACAAATTAATTTTTATTCATTATTAAATTATTAAATAAATGTTTAATGTTTGTTTTTATTTTTTGACACAAAATAAAATGGAAAAACAAATAAGCAAATCAAAAAACAAATTAACAAATTAATTTTTATTTATTATTAAATTATTAAATAAATGTTTAATGTTCATTTTTATTTTTCAACACAAAATAAGATGGAAAAATAAATAAGCAAATCAAAAAACAAATGAAACAAATTAATTTGTATTTATTATGAAATGATTAAATAAATGTTTCATGGTCGTTTTTATTTTTCATCACAAAATAAGATGGAAAAATAAATAAGCAAATCAAAAAACAAATGAAACAAATTAACAAATACATTTTTATTCATTATTAAATTATCAAATAAATGTTTAATGTTCATTTTTTATTTTTTGACACAAAATAAGATGGAAAAATAAATAAGCAAATCAAAAAACAAATGAAACAAATTAACAAATGAATTTTTATTGATTATTAAATTATTAAAAAATAATAATATATATATATATAGAATACAAATATAAAAATATTAATAAATATTAATTATATTAAATATTAAATATTAAAAAATATATAGAATATAATAGTTTTCAATGCTTCTGCTATACCCTCCACTTTTTCAGTGCTTTGGTTCTTTGGAAAAGCTCTGATAAAACATTAAATTATTATATGATTATAAATTACATTATAAATTATGATAAATTAGTTTTTATTTATTATTAAATAATTAAATAAATGTTTAATGTTGATTTTTATTTTTCAACACAAAATAAGATGGAAAAATAAATAAGCAAATCAAAAAACAAATGAAACAAATTAACTAATAATTTTTTTATTTATTCTTAAATTATTAAATAAATGTTTGAAGTTCATTTTTATTTTTCAACACAAAATCAAAAAACAAATGAAACAAATGAAACAAATTAACAAATTAAACTTTCCTACCAAGGCGGGGGCCTCAAACTAGCGTCCCGCGGGCCAACCGTGAGTTTGAGACCCCTGCTTTAATGTCTCTTTAATAATGTGTTCAACACTGAAACATTGCGCAATGCATACTTTTATTTATTAATCTAATGTCGGGATTGTAGGAGCACCTGACTAAATAAAAAAAAAAATGGCGGGCTTGGAGTGGGAGACCAAGCAGGAGGAGGATGGGAGGAGGATGGGAGGAGGATGGGAGGAGGATGGGAGGAGGATGGGAGGAGGATGGCGTCTGCCAGCTTCTTTTGTGTGAGCGGAAGCTGTGACGTTAAAACAGCCTCGTCAGTCCAACACGCTTTTTCCTCCCACATACACACACATTTGAGGTGTACGGGCGGGGCGGGGGGCGGGGGGGCGGTTTCCTTTATGACTCATCTTTGCTCCTGACTGACGTAAGAGCATGACTGAACACGCTTACCCACACACAGCGCTACGTCTGTCTTGGATGCTGAAGCACGGCTACATTCTTGCACTTGTCTTATTGCCGTCATCCTTCTTGTGTCACCCCCCCGCCCCCGTCCCCGTCCCCCTTGTTTTGTTTCTTTTACGCTGCCCCAGTCTCATTCTTTATCCCTCCATCACTGACTCCTCTCTCTGCTGGTGTATATTTGTTTCTTGTTTGCTTCCCCTCCGGCGTCCAACACTTTGCCCTCCTCCAGCATCTCCCACATTACCATCCTAGCCCCCTCATACGCCCCCCCCCGACATCCCACACCCCCCCCCACGCCGCCTCTCTATCCGTCTCCAGCGCTGCTCCAAGCATACTAAACACAAGTTCCCTGATTACTTTTCTTCCCGAGAAACGTTGGATACAACTCAGAAGGGGCTCACTGGCACAGCCTTTGTGTGTTACCATAGCGACAGCCTCAGCACACTTAGCGCTATTGAAGAAAGGCAGGCAGGGACGCTAGTGTGCCGTCACAGACTACAAAAGAAAATCAGACCGGAAATCTTCATATTTGCACACCTTTTTCGTGACAGTTTTGGGAAAATGGTCCGAGTCCAATGCGGTGTATAGTTACTGTATACGGGGAAAAAAAAATCTACTCCTGAATCACTGCACACAAAAAGGGTGGGAAATTTGTCATAAAATGAACCCCACCAGTGTTGCCCGTGTTGTTATTATTGGAATTGGAATGACCTGAAATTATATATATATATATATATATATATACATACACATTATATATATACATATACATACATACATACATACATACATACATACATAGATGGAACTAGTTAGCTTGGTCTACAGTGTAAAACACACCTGCATATATATATATATATATATATATATATATATATATATATACGTACATACATACAAACGTACGTACATACATACATACATACATACATACGTACATACATACGTACGAATGTACATATGTATGTGCGTACATACATACATACGTACGTACGTACATATGTATGTGCGTACATACATACATACATACGTATGTACGTACATACATACATATGTACGTACATACATACATACATACATACATACGTATGTACGTACATACATACATACATATGTACGTACATACATACATACGTACATACGTACGTACATACATACATACATACGTACGTACATACATATGTACGTACGTACATACATACATACATACGTACGTACATACATACATATGTACGTACGTACATACATACATACATACGTACGTACGTACATACATACGTACGTACGTACGTACATACATACATACATACGTACGTACATACGTACGTACGTACATACATACATACGTACGTACGTACATACATACATACGTACGTATGTACATACATACGTACGTACGTACATACATACATACGTACGTATGTACATACATACGTGCGTACATACATACGTACGTATGTACATACATACGTGCGTACATACATACGTATGTACGTACGTACATACGTGCGTACATACATACGTATGTACGTACGTACTTACATACATACATACATACATACTTACATACATACGTACATACATACGTACTTACATACATACATACATACATACTTACATACATACGTACATACATACGTACTTACATACATGTATGTATGTATGTAAGTACATATGTACTTACATACATGTATGTACGTATATATGTACATACGTACATATGTACATACATACATACGTACGTACGTACGTACATACATACATACGTACGTACATATATACGTACATACATATATATGTATGGACATACATACATACATACGTACATATGGACATACATACATACGTACATATGGACATACATACATACATACGTACATACGTACATACATATATATGTACATACGTACATACATACATATGTACATACGTACATACATACATATGTACGTACGTACATACATACATATGTACGTATGTACATACATACATACATACGTACATACGTACATACATACGTACATACGTACATACATACATACATACATACATACGTACGTACGTACGTACATACATACATACATACATACGTACGTACGTACGTACATACATACATACGTACATACATACATACGTACATACATACATACGTACATACATACATACGTACATACAAACTAAATACAATATATATACACGGGCAACTAAAAGTCCATAAGTCTTGTATGATTAAAAAACTTTACATGGAGGTTTCATGCAAAAGGAAGGGAGGTTAGGAAGCCCCCGCCCCCCCCATCAAAAGAGAAAAAGTTGGACACATACACATACCCTGTAGTAGTCAGTGCTGTAGACGTCTCTGGACATGCCAAAGTCTCCGATCTTCACCAGCAGGTTCTCACCCACCAGGCAGTTTCTGTTGAAGAAGAAATAATCCTAGTATAGGCTTGGCTTTCACAAGTTTGTCAGTAATAGAATAGCTTTTCCATATCATATGGTGACCGTCTGAGCTGTATGGCAAACAAGTACTAAGGATTAAGATCACACATAATGTGGTCATTGTACCTGGTGGCCAGGTCACGGTGCACAAAGTGCTGTGATGCCAAGTAGACCATTCCCGACGCAATCTGCTGGGCAATGTGCAGCATCTGTGACTGAGTCAGCTCCACGGGTCTGGTGGTCTGGCCTTCCGCCATGAGAACTGCATCTGGACCGTGAGCCCTGAAGGAGGGAACACATAGACGGAACTAGTTAGTTTGGTCTACAGTGTAAAACACACATGTATATATATATATATATATATATATATATATATATATATGTACATACATACATACGTACGTACATACATACATACGTACGTACGTACGTACATACATACATACTTACGTACAATTATACGTACATACTTACGTACCAATGTACATACATACATATGTACATACGTATGTACATACGTACATACATACGTACATACGTACGTACATACGTACATACATACGTACATACATACGTACATACATACGTACATACGTACGTACATACGTACGTACATACATACGTACATACGTACGTACATACGTACATACGTACGTACATACATATGTACATACGTACATACGTACGTACATACATATGTACATACGTACGTACATACATACATACGTACGTACATACATATGTACATACGTACGTACATACATATGTACATACGTACGTACATATGTACATATGTACATACGTACGTACATACATATGTACATACGTACGTACATACGTACATATGTACATACGTACGTACATATGTACATATGTACATACGTACGTACATACGTACATATGTACATACGTACGTACATACGTACATACATATGTACATACATATGTACATACGTACATACATATGTACATACATATGTACATACGTACATACATATGTACATACGTACATACATACATATGTACATATGTACATACGTACATACATACATATGTACATATGTACATACGTACATACATACATATGTACATACATACATACATTTCTACACATACATACGTACATACATACATATATACACATACATACGTACATACATATGTATGTACATACATATATACATACATATGTATGTACATACATATATACATACATTCATATACATATACACATATGCACATACATACATACGTACATACATACATACAAACATATATACATATACATACTACATGCATACATATATATATAAGATCTGGGCTGTCAAATGATAAAAGCCCTTTACCCAGATTAATCATAGTTCACATTTGAATTAATTGCATGCCGTGTGATTGGCTGCCCTGCACTGGTCGCTTCTCGCACAAAGTCATCTGGGATAGGCTCCAGCATACCTGCAACCCCAGTAAGGATAAGCACCCTAGAAAATCCATGGATGGATGATTAATTGCCGTTTTCAATTATGTTTGTGAAATATACCCATTTTGCTGTTATGCAGCTGTTAACAGCTCCAAATGATTAAGCTAAAACTGCACACAAATGGGCTGTTGGTCAGCTGATTGGCGGTTTAAGACCACAGCCTTCAAAATGAACACGGTTCCTTCACCAGGGTTGTTGAGCTGCATAAACAAGGTCCGTCGCTGCTGAGGCTAATTTTTAACTTCTTAAAAGATTCTGATGATTGGAGAAGAAAAAGACCCCAAAAATGTCACTGGGCCCCGAGCCGAAGGATCCGTTTGGCTGCCCGTCAAGACATGGGATGATTCTTGGCCCATGTGAAGGTTGTTACTGTCGAGTGCAGTCCAATAACCATCAAATGGCATCTGCCAGAGAAGGCTTTTAGAAAGAAAAAATATCCTCAAAAGGCCATTTCTCCTTCAATATCACTAAATTGGAATTTAAAAAGCTGCTTAAAAGTCATAATATTATGCAAAACACAACAAAATAGCTGGGATAGGCTCCAGCACCCCCGCGACCCTTGTGAGGATAAGCGGTAGAATATGAATGAATGTCAAAATATTGAAAAGCTGCTTAAAAGTCATAACATTATGAGAAACAAAACAACATAGCTGGGATAGGCTCCAGCACCCCCGCGATCCTTGTGAGAATAAGCGGTAGAAAATGAATGAAAAAATGAATGAATGTCAAAATATTTTAAAAAGCTGCTTAAAAGTCATAACATTATGAGAAACAAAACAACATAACTGGGATAGGCTCCAGCACCCCGCGACCCTCGTGAGGATATGCGGTAGAAAATGAATGAATGTCAAAATATTAAAAAAGCTACTTCAAAGTCATAACATTATGAGAAAAAAAACAACATAACTGGGATAGGCTCCAGCACCCCCGCGACCCTTGTGAGGATAAGCGGTAGAAAATGAATGAATGTCAAAATATTAACAAAGCTACTTCAAAGTCATAACGTTATGAAAAACAAAACAACATAACTGGGATAGGCTCCAGCACCCCCGCGACCCTCGTGGGGATATGCGGTAGAAAATGAATGAATGTCAAAATATTAAAAAAGCTACTTCAAAGTCATAACATTATGAGAAAAAAAACAACATAACTGGGATAGGCTCCAGCACCCCCGCGACCCTTGTGAGGATAAGCGGTAGAAAATGAATGAATGTCAAAATATTAAAAAAGCTACTTCAAAGTCATAACGTTATGAAAAACAAAACAACATAACTGGGATAGGCTCCAGCACCCCCGCGACCCTCGTGGGGATATGCGGTAGAAAATGAATGAATGTCAAAATATTAAAAAAGCTACTTCAAAGTCATAACATTATGAGAAACAAAACAACATAGCTGCGATAGGCTCCAGCACCCCCGCTACCCTTGTGAGGATAAGCGGTAGAAAATGAATGAATGAAAACAAACTAGCTGGGATAGGCTCCAGCACTCCCGCGACCCGTGAGGATAAACGGTAGAAAATTAATGAATGAAAAAATATTTTAAAAGCTACTTCAAAGTCATAACATTATGAGAAACAAAACATAGCTGGGATAGGCTCCAGCACCCCCGCAAACCTTGTGAGGATAAGCGGTAGAAAATGAATGGACGAATGTCAAAATATTTTTAAAAAGCTGCTTAAAAGTCATAACATTATGAGAAACAAAACAACATAGCTGGGATAGGCTCCAGCACCCCCGGTACTGGTACTGTTTGAATTAGTTCCCGCCATTAAGGCATTGTTTTTGACAGGCCTAAATCAGATATCATAATAATACCCAATAGTAGTAGTAAATAGTAGTAAAATCCCTGCCTGAGGAACTTGTTGAGGTCTCCGTGTTTCATGTACTCAAACACCATGATGAGCGGGTCGCTCTCCACGCAAACGCCGTAGAAGGTGACGATGTGTTCGTGCTGAAGGTTGGTCAGCAGCTCGGCCTCGCGGTGGAAATCCTTGCGGGCGTTTTCGCTGGCCTCTTTCAGGGTCTGACACACACACACACACACAAAGAGAGAAAACACACACATTAGCATTTTATTGAACTGATGAATGGGAAAACGGCAACACGGCGGTCTAGTGGTTAGCGCGCAGACCTCACAACTAGGAGACCAGGGTTCGATTCCACCCTCGGCTATCTCTGTGTGGAGTTTGCATGTTCTCCCCGTGCATGCGTGGGTTTTCTCCGGGTACTCCGGTTTCCTCCCACATTCCAAAAACATGCTAGGTTAATTAGCAACTCCAAATTGTCCATAGGTATGAATGTGAGTGTGAATGGTTGTTTGTCTTTATGTGCACTGTGATTGGCTGGCGACCAATCCAGGGTGTACCCCGCCTCTCGCCCAAAGACAGCTGGGATAGGCTCCAGCACCCCCCACAACCCTCGTGAGGATAAGCAATAGAAGATGAATGAATTAATTTAACTTAAACCACGCTGCACGATGGATGAGTGGTTAGCATGCAGGCCTCACAGCTAGGAGACCCGTGTTCAATTCCACCCTCGGCCATCTCTGGGTTTTCTCCGGGTACTCCGGTTTCCTCCCACATTCCAAAAACATGCTAGGTTAATTAGCGACTCCAAATTGTCCATAGGTATGAATGTGAGTGTGAATGGTTGTTTGTCTATATGTGCCCTGTGATTGGCTGGCCACCAGTCCAGGGTGTACCGATTACAGATTGTGTGTGTGTGGATGTAAAGAGAGTGTTGATGTTGATGACATTCCCAGCTTCCCTTCCATCAATAAGGAAATCTGTCATGGCGGTTGTACAACATCAATGACGCGGGAAAAATAAGCAAGATGGAAGATACAGGAAATAAAAGACAGCGAGATGGGGGCTAAGTACATATCTGAGCGCGACAAATATATGCAACTGTTTTTGTCCTACATGAATAATAGATAGAAACAAAAGCTCCTGTTACACATATAGGTTCAAAGCACAAGGACACGTTGCTAAAAAAGTTCAAGTCCGGGGGAAGGGAAAGGAAATGACCCGATGACCTCGCAGCAGCCGGAACGCTGAGATGCCAGAAAATGAGCCGGACAATAGCCCCGCCTTTTCGTTATCAACCAATCAGGTATCACGAGTCGTGAATATTATGGGCTGTAATGTGATCCGTGGTATTATTACAGAGCATAGTTGGAAACCCAATATTGAGTATATATGGGAAATATAAGAGTAGTAGAAGTGGAATAATATGGGAAGTAAGCTGACTCACTGCAACACTTTGTGAACCGAAAATGGTCACAAATGGAGTGTGCGACATCGTACACAGGGCACGTATTATTCCGGCATGGGTATACAATATCCACGTATACATGGACACAAATATTCCAATTCCATTCGTGTTATTTGCTCAAACGGAAAGAATCTAACCTTTGTATACACCTCATTCCCAAAGAAAAGTGCCAATCCGAATGAATATATAATAACAGCAAATTGCATTGGCGCAAACTGGCACCAACTGGCACTGGCCCAGTGGACTCCTAGCATCACTGGCGCAACTTGGCTCGCGCCATTACATTCCAGTGGATTCCAATAGGCGAATTGTTTGTGATATTTGGTTCCACTTGGACGAAGATTTTAAACATTTTGGAATTTTCTTGCCGCCAAACTCAATTTTTGCCACGGTTACGGGCCACCACGAGCCAGTTGGGAGGCAGTTTGAGCCATTGCATGCCACTAGGCACCTTATTGGCGACACTGGGTGCCACAGCAAATTGCATTAGCGTGAACTGCTGACACCAACTGGCACCAACTGGCACCAACTGGCACCGGCGTAGTGGACTCCTAGCATCATTGGCGCAACTTGGCTTGCACCATTTCATTCCAGTGGATTCCAATAGGCGAATTGTTTGTGATATTTGGTTCCACTTGGTGGACACTTGGACGAAGATTTTAAACATTTTGGAATTTTCTTGCCGCCAAACTCAATTTCTACCGATATTACGGGCCACCACGAGCCAATTGGGAGGCAGTTTGAGTCACTGCATGCCACTAGGAGCCACTACAAATTGCATTGGCGCAAACTGGCACCAACTGGCACCGGCCCAGTGGACTCCAAGCATCATTGGCGCAACTTGGCTCGTGCCAGTACATTCCAGTGGATTCCAATAGGCGGATGGTTTGTGATATTTTGGTTTCACTTGGTGGACACAATGTTACAGGCCACCACGAGCCAGTTGGGAGGCAGTTTGAGCCACTGCATGCCACTAGGCATCTTATTGGCAACACGAGGCACCACAGCAAATTGCATTGGCGTGAACTGCTGACACCAACTGGCACCAACTGGCACCAACTGGCACCGGCGTAGTGGACTCCTAGCATCATTGGCACAACTTGGCTCGTTCCAGTACATTCCAGTGGATTCCAATAGGCGGATTGTTTGTGATATTTGGTTCCACTTGGTGGACACTTGGATGAAGATTTTAAACAGTTTGACATTTTCTTGCCAATTTCTGACGATGTTACGAGCCACCACGAGCCAGTTGGGAGGCAGTTTGAGCCACTGCACGCCACTAGGTGCCACTGCAAATTGCATTGGCGCAAACTGGCACCAGCCCAGTGGACTCTTAGCATCATTGGTGCAACTTGGCTCGTGTCATTACATTAAATTTTTGCCGTGGTTACGGGCCACCACGAGCCAGTTGGAGCCACTGCAAATCGCACTGGCGTGAACTGGCACCAACTGGTGGACTGCTAGCATCATTGGCGCAACTTGGCTCGTGCCATTACATTCCAGTGGATTCCAATAGGCGATTGTTTGTGATATTTGGTTCCACTTGGTGGACCCTTGGATGAAGATTTTAAACATTTTGGAATTTTCTTGCCACCAAACTAAATTTTTGCCACGGTTACGGGCCACCATGAGCCAGTTGGGAGGCAGTTTGAGCCACTGCATGCCACTAGGCACCTTATTGGCGACACAAGGCACCACAGCAAATTGCATTGGCGTGAACTGCTGACACCAACTGGCACCAACTGGCACCGGCGTAGTGGACTCCTAGCATCATTGGCACAACTTGGCTCGTGCCATTACATTCCAGTGGATTCCAATAGGCGGATTGTTTGTGATATTTGGTTCCACTTGGTGGACACTTGGATGAAGATTTTAAACATTTTGACATTTTCTTGCCGCCAAACTCAATTTCTGACGATGTTACGAGCCACCACGAGCCATTTGGGAGGCAGTTTGAGCCACTGCACGCCACTAGGCTCCACTGCAAATTGCATTGGCGCAAACTGGCACCAGCCCAGTGGACTCTTAGCATCATTGGTGCAACTTGGCTCGTGCCATTACATTCAATTTTTGCCGTGGTTACGGGCCACCACGAGCCAGTTGGAGCCACTGCAAATCGCACTGGCGTGAACTGGCACCAACTGGTGGACTCCTAGCATCATTGGCGCAACTTGGCTCGTGCCATTACATTCCAGTGGATTCCAATAGGCGGATTGTTTGTGATATTTGGTTCCACTTGGTGGACCCTTGGATGAAGATTTTAAACATTTTGGAATTTTCTTGCCACCAAACTAAATTTTTGCCACGGTTACGGGCCACCATGAGCCAGTTGGGAGGCAGTTTGAGCCACTGCATGCCACTAGGCACCTTATTGGCGACACAAGGCACCACAGCAAATTGCATTGGCGTGAACTGCTGACACCAACTGGCACCAACTGGCACCGGCGTAGTGGACTCCTAGCATCATTGCCGCAACTTTGCTCGTGCCATTACATTCCAGTGGATTCCAATAGGCGGATTGTTTGTGATATTTGGTTCCACTTGGTGGACACTTGGATGAAGATTTTAAACATTTTGACATTTTCTTGCCGCCAAACTCAATTTCTGACGATGTTACGGGCCATCACGAGCCATTTGGGAGGCAGTTTGAGCCACTGCATGCCACTAGGCTCCACTGCAAATTGCATTGGCACCAACTGGCACCGGCCCAGTGGACTCTTAGCATTAATTCCTCTATTTCCAAAGGACCTACAAGATGTTCAACTCCAGAAAACAAGCTCTCATTGCAGAAAAGAAAAGTAAAAGTTGTCGGAAATGAAATTCTCCAAACGATCCCTCCATCTATTTTCTATACCGCCTATCTTATAGGGTTTGCAGGGGTATGCTGGAGCCTATCCCAGATGAAGAAAGAAATGTAAGCAAACATAAATATAAAAGCACTTTTAAACGCTCTGAATTCCAGCATCCAATACACAATATATAGTGTATACAATATAGTGGTACCTCTGAGAACTCTTAAAATGGTTGAAAAATACTACAATACAGGACTTGAAAACAATTGCCTGCACAGTTAATAATGATTTTATGATAGCCACTGTTTTTTCAATTCCAATGATTTCCTATGGGGAAAATTGTTTTGAACTCCGAAACTGTGAGGTTGACCATAAGGTCCCGGAAGATCCACACCGGATTCTTAATTAATAACAAAACAGAGGTAAGGTTTCACGATGGAGGAAGTGAGAAACCTTCACCACAACAACTCAGAGCCCACTAATGTGTTTGTGTTTAGTGCATAAAACATTCATGAAGGTGTAAAATGTGATATATTGAATTGTGGGAAGCCGTGGTAGCCATTTTGTTGTTTATTCATTTTCTATTGCTTATCCTCACGAGGGTCGCAGGAGTTGCTAGTTGCCTATCCCAGCAGTCTTGGGGGGAGAGGCGGGGTACACCCACATATAGACAAACAACCATTCACACTCACATTCATACCTATGGACAATTTGGAGTCGCTAATTAACCTAGCAGGCGGCACGGCGGTCGAGTGGTTAGTGCGCAGACCTCACAGCTAGGAGACCAGGGTTTAATTCCACCCTCGGCCACTTCTGTGTGGAGTTTGCATGTTCTCCCCGTGCATGCGTGGGTTTTCTCCGGGTACTCCGGTTTCCTCCCACATTCCAAAAACATGCTAGGTTAATTAGCGACTCCAAATTGTCCATAGGTATGAATGTGAGTGTGAATGGTTGTTTGTCTATATGTGCCCTGTGATTGGCTGGCCACCAGTCCAGGGTGTACCCCGCCTCACGCCTGAAGTCGGCTGGGATAGGCTCCAGCACCCTCTCATGAGGATAAGTGGTAGAAAATGAATGAATTAATTGTTATTTTGATGTAAAACAACCTCTTTTTGGCGGCTAGGAGACCAGGGTTCGATTCCACCCTCGGCCATCTTTGTGTGGAGTTTGCATGTTCTCCCCGTGCATGCGTGGGTTTTCTTCGGGTACTCCGGTTTCCTCCCACATTCCAAAAACATGCTAGGTTAATTAGCGACTCCAAATAGTCCATAGGTATGAATGTGAGTGTGAATGGTTGTTTGTCTATATGTGCCCTGTGATTGGCTGGCCACCAGTCCTGGGTCCAGCTGGGATAGGCTCCAGCACCAGGAAAAGCGGTAGAAAATGAATGAATGAATGAATTTTTGGAATGTGGGAGGAAACCGGAGTACCCGGAGAAAACCCGGACAAAAACCCACACAGAGATGGCCGTGTGTGTGTTTATTTCCACGGTGTGTTGGCCCACCGAGGCCCTGTTCCCATCCGAGTGAGCATTCAGAGCCGCTGCACGGTGGTCAGGCAGCGATGCGAAAAGCGAATAACAGACAGCACTGACAATAAATTGTGTGGCACTATGCAAAGTTACAGAAGTGAACAATGCAGCGTGACAGCAGCAGAGAATGAACGAGTCTCCGAATGCATCGTCGCCTGCGTGTACAGTACACACGGTACAAGTCCCCCCCCCCCGTTCGCGGTGCGCTCAAGTCCCAGAACCCATAAAAAGCAATCAACATCCTCAGGCTGGGGAATGTAGTGACTCACATTTACATGTGTTGGAAGGAAGCATTATTGAAAGCGTTCATGATTGATGGGCAACAACAGTGAAAGCACATGCATATTTGTGTTTGTTAAAAGTGTGCCTGTGATCAATGGCGCCTCGGTGTATTAATACAATACCAGTTATGGGTGAGCGGCTGATTGATAGCAGACCCTTAAGCCGGGACTATTAAAATCTGTTCCGGTGTGCGTGTGATTGTGATGTGATTGACATTCTTCTGTAATGTAGCATATATAGCAAAGTGCAAGGTAATTATGGACAAGTCATTAGCAACAACGGATAGGCGGATTGTTTGTGATATTTGGACACTTGAATGAAGATTTTAAAAATTTTGACATTTTCTTGCCGCCAAACTCAATTTCTGCAGATGTTACGAGCCACCACGAGCCAGTTGGGAGGCAGTTTGAGCCACTGCATGCCACTAGGCACCTTATTGGCGACACTGGGTGCCACAGCAAATTGCATTGGCGTGAACTGCTGACACCAACTGGCACCGGCGTAGTGGACTCCTAGCATCATTGCTGCAACTTGGCTCGTGCCATTACATTCCAGTGGATTCCAATAGGCGGATTGTTTGTGATATTTGGTTCCACTTGGTGGACACTTGGATGACGATTTTAAACATTTTGAAATTTTCTTGCCGCCAAACTCAATTTCTGCAGATGTTACGGGCCACCACGAGTCATTTGGGAGGCAGTTTGAGCCACTGCACGCCACTAGGCACCTTATTGGCAACAGTTCATTCAGTTGTGGGGGGGTGGGGTGCTGGAGCCTATCCCAGCTGTCTTCGGGCGAGAGGCGGGGTACACCTTGGACCGGTCGCCAGCCAATCACAGGGCACATATAGACAAACAACCATTCACACTCACATTCATACCTATGGACAATTTGGAGTCGCTAATTAACCTAGCATGTTTTTGGAATGTGGGAGGAAAAACCGGAGTTTCCGGAGAAAACCCACGCATGCACGGGGAGAACATGCAAACTCCACACAGAGATAGCCGAGAGTGGAATTGAACTTGGGTCTCCTAGCTGTGAGGCCTGCGCGCTAAACACTCTCCACCATGCAGCATGCTAGGTTAATTAGCGACTCCAAAAGACAGCTGGGATAGGCTCCAGCACCCTTGTGACCCTCGAATGAATGAATGAATGAAACGATATCGCATTTTTAGGTTGATATCGGTAACGATAATTATCGGACATCTTTGATTTTATGTATTATTAATGTATTAATGTATTATTTATTAATTAATTAATAAAAAAACATATTTAGAAGGTTTTGTATGCTCAACCTGAAAATATTAAATGTATAAATATCAAATCCTACGGTTGGGTCTGGAGCCAAAACGGCAATAAACAAGGGATGACTGTATGAAAACCTCTGATCCTGATATATGGATATATGGATATATGGATATATGGATATATGAAAATATACAAATTCTGGCCAAGTTTCATACAATTAGCTGTACAAATAACCACAATGTACACGCTTGGTGCCTCGAGGGAAAAATGTCTCTTTAACAAAATAAAAGCTTATTTGATTGAGCCTTTTACGTCTGTGGGTTGTTTTCTGTATTTCTGCCAGCCATCCCATAATATTCAAAAGGTTGATGCAGCAAAAAGCAGGAGGAGGAGGAGGAGGAGGAACCCTGGAGTGAAACAGTGACTCACAGCATTCCAGCACAGTGGGACGGGGGGCCGTGGGGTAGAAGAACATGGTACATTAACTAATTGGGGGAAAAAGTCTAATCAATGGCCCGTCTCTAATTAATTCATGATTAATCCACATTCATGAGCCAGCAGGTTTAGAAATGTATCTTTCTAAGCAGATTGATGATGACATGATCAAATATATGATGCTTTACTTCAACAATGGTTAAACAGACACAGGAAGTGGAGGATGTGGAAAAGGGGGGTGGGGGGGGGCCGGGGTAGGGGGTCTCTTCCAGGTCATGTATTGTTAATGAGAAGTCTTTTCTCAGTTAGATTAGGTTTCACCGCACACCAAGCATCCTGGATGGAGAGACGGATGAACGGATAAATAGGATTTTCCGGGAGCTTCAACTTAACTCGGAAGTCTGCGGTTTTAAGTCGAATTTGACGGATTGCTGGCGACAAATTGCAAACGATAAACGAGTCGAGGCAGGAATAAGAAGGGTGATGATTTTTAAAAACACCTTGTCATATACAAATTGTTATTATTATTATTATTTGATATAACATGAACTGTTAGAAAGCCCATAATTTACATTGTATTGTATGTTCAGCTTAAAGTGCAGTGTTCAAAATTACATATTTATATTTAGTATACAGAAAACGCATTAATATTAATTTCATAAACATTGTGACTGTTAGAAAGCCCATCATTTACATTGCATTGTATGTTCGGCTTAGAGTGTCGTTTGTCCTATGGTGTTCAGCAGTCAGTAAACGCACCACAGTGCGGGACGTTTTTTTTCGGTTGAACAATATATAGATCTCTGAGCCTTATTGCGCCTCAAACATCATATCACCGGCTTGATTCTGTGCGTGAATGCATAAAGGTGAGTTTTTTGGCTTATTGTGGGAGCTGTGGGGTAGTTTGGTCACCCTTTTCACAAAGTTAGGCTCCCTTTTCATCGGTGCTAATATCAGTATTTAAGCTAACTATGATTAAGCTAACAACGGTTACTATACTGAGTGTCATGTTTGCTTGTTTTCTTTGTTGAATTTCTGTGTGTGGCGTGCCTTTAGCTCATCATTATACTTGTGTAATATGAGTTACATTACGTTATTTATCATTTATTGTGTATTTGTCTTTGTATGTATGTCTCATCGGTAACACATCATAACCTAAATAAAATCACCAAAAGAGGACAACCTCCTGGGAGACGATCTCACAACCCGAGAAGCCTCTCCGCTACATGAACCCTTAGCTAGGACTTAGATATATATAAACAATATAAAACAATATTAAATTTTACTTCAGCTGAAATACACTTGTCACAAATTGTATTTATTGCTAACAAAGTGAAACACTTTCCTACATGAACGCACCTTTGTGTTCCGTTATGCTTTAGGGTCATGTGATAATGTCCCCAACCAATTGGAATGTCTACATTGTGGTTGTAATCATTAAAGCGGACCTATTATGCTCATTTTTTTGTCCCTTTGTATTGAATTATGGAGTACTATAGAGCAGCGATGCACAATAACACAGGAAGCTTTCTAGATCTTCCAGACGCTGCACCCCTTCCTCCGGCATTTCTATGAATTTGTTTATTATTTGTATTTCATTCCATGTCACACTCCGAAACGCTCCCGAGGACCTCCGGACTGCTACCGAGCCAATCAGAGAACTTGGGTGGGCGGGTGTTAAGAGCACATAAGCAATGAGAATTAGCTAAGGTTTAGTAAGATTGCATTTTCAGCCAATCAGAGAACTTGGGTGGGCGGGTGTTTAGAACACATAAGCAATGAGAATTAGCTAAGGTTTCGTAAGATTGCGTTTTCGGCCAATCAGAACTTGGGTGGGCGGGTGTTTAGAGCACATAAGCAATGAGGATTAGCTAAGATTTAGTAAGATTGTGTTTTCGGCCAATCAGAACTTGGGTGGGCGGGTGTTTCGAGCACATAAGCAATGAGGATTAGCTAAGATTTAGTAAGATTGCGTTTTCAGCCAATCAGAACTTGGGTGGGCGGGTGTTTAGAGCACATAAGCAATGAGAATTAGCTAAAATTGAGTAAAATTGCGTTTTCGGCCAATCAGAGAACTTGGGTGGGCGGGTGTTTAGAGCACATAAGCAATGAGAATTAGCTAAGGTTTAGTAAGATTGCATTTTCAGCCAATCAGAACTTGGGTAGGCGGGTGCTTAGAGCACATAAGCAATGAGAATTGGCTAAGATTTAGTAAGATTGTGTTTTCGGCCAATCAGAGAACTTGGGTAGGCGGGTGTTTCGAGCACATAAGCAATGAGAATTAGCTAAGATTTAGTAAGATTGTATTTTCAGCCAATCAGAACTTGGGTGGGCGGGTGTTTAGAGCACATAAGCAATGAGGATTGGCTAAAGGGCGAGTAATGCAATACTTACTTTTACTAGTAACTAGTTACTTTTGTTGTGAAGTAACTTGAAAAAGGAACTAGTAACTATAACTAATTACTTTTTTAAAGTAACGTGCCCAACACGGGTCATGGGTGGCTCCTCCCCCTCTTAATTTTTCATCAAAGCGTGACACACACCTCTAAAAAATTCGAACCTTACATCAATAGTAACATGAGTTGTGATTGGTTGTTTTTTTTCCCTCCATTTTTGAAGATTGAACACTTTCAATGTGGCATCAAACGTTATTTGCATGCCGACTTCATCTAACCCGCACAGAACAATGAGCAATTTCATGTGGTTAAAATTGCCAGATGACACCATTTGATGTGCGGCACGTTACCTTGACGGCCACCAGTATCTTCTCCTGGTCAGGTGACAGGTTGTAGCATTCGGCGAGGAAGACTTTGCCGAAGGCTCCTTCTCCCAGTTCCCTCTTGAGCACGATATTGTGTCTCTTGATATGCTGGACAACTGGTGGACACAAGAAAACAGAATTCCCAGTTTACTTGAAGTCACCACATTGGAGAATTAGGGGCATGGAGTCACGGAATCAAGCATTATTATGATTATGTTGTGATGTATTAACTTATATTTCAGGCCTTAATATAATAATTTATTGGGGACTTTAATGGCATTTTAATGACATATATAACAAGTTTCCTTGGAGCTATGTTGTCCTCCCCACTTTCTCATGCTCTCCAAATCATTATAACAGTTTAAAAATAAATCAAAAACCATACAAAGGCTATATATATATGATATTACCAAGCATGATATGCGGCGTATCTGTTTGTGGGCTGTGTGTGTAATCTCACTGCCTTCTCTTCACCCACAGTTGAATCACTCCACAAACCTGCTTTCTGTTGCTAGGCAACCAGCGACTCCACGTCTGCTAATTTGGAGAGAACGTTTAACATCTCACCATGCCGATCCTGCTGCTGCTGCTGCTGCTCTGCTTTATTCCACACGGTGCGGTGACCTCACTAAGACATGGCGCCCGTAAATATATATGGGCAACCCCCCCCCCCCCAGCCTGTCCCCACCACCGCTTGTTGAGATTGATCGTTTATTGTTCACATTAAGATCCATCGATTTACACGGCAAAGCGAGAGACACAGAAACACGGTAAGCGAGAGATAACCAACCAGTTTGGAGTCTAGGGTTATCGTCATCGTGGTGGCCCATAGTCAGTAGTCATGCCATTATACAGTTATCTTAATTATACACCATATTAAGTTCAAGTACCATTAAGATATCAACGCGGGGGTGCTGGAGCCTATCCCAGCAATGTTGTTTTGTTTGTCATAATGTCATGACTTTGAAGTAGCTTTTTAATTATTTTGACATTCATTCATTCATTTTCTACCGCTTATCCTCACATGGGTCGAGGAGCTGCTGGAGCCTATCCCAGCTATGTTGTTTTGTTTCTCATAATTTTATGACTTTTAAGCAGCTTTCTTAATGTTTTGACATTCATTCATTCATTCTCTTTCGCTTATCCTCACAAGGGTCGCGGGAATGCTGGAGCCTATCCCAGCTATGTTGTTTGATTTCTCATGTTATGACTTTTAAGCAGCTTTTTTAATATTTAGACATTCATTCATTCATTTTCTACCGCTTATCCTTACGAGGGTCGAGGGGGTGCTGGAGCCTATCAGAGGCTATGTTGTTTTGTTTTTTATCATAATGTTATGACTTTGAAGCAGCTTTTTTAATATTTTGACGTTCATTCATTTTCTACCGCTTATCCTCACGAAGGTCGCGGGGGTGCTGGAGCCTATCCCAGCTATGTTGTTTTGTTTCTCATAATGTTATGACTTTTAATCAGCTTTTTAAATATTTAGACATTCATTCATTTATTCATTCATTTTCTACCGCTTATCCTCACAAAGGTCGCGGGGGTGCTGGAGCCTATCCCAGCTATGTTGTTTTGTTTCTCATAATGTTATGACTTTTAATCAGCTTTTTAAATATTTTGACATTCATTCATTTTCTACCGCTTATCCTCACATGGGTTGCGGGGGTGCTGGAGCCTATCCCAGCTATGTTGTTTTGTTTCTCATAATGTTATGACTTTTAAGCAACTTTTTTAATATTTTGACATTCATTCCTTAATATTCTACCACTTATCCTCACGAGGGTCGCGGGGGTGCTGGAGCCTATCCCAGCTATGTTGTTTTGTTTCTCATAATGTTATGACTTTTAATCAGCTTTTTAAATATTTAGACATTCATTCATATATTCATTCATTTTCTACCGCTTATCCTCACGAAGGTCGCGGGGGTGCTGGAGCCTATCCCAGCTATGTTGTTTTGTTCCTCATAATGTTATGACTTTTAATCAGCTTTTTAAATATTTTGACATTCATTCATTTTCTACCGCTTATCCTCACATGGGTCGCGGGGGTGCTGGAGCCTATCCCAGCTATGTTGTTTTGTTTCTCATAATGTTATGACTTTTAAGCAGCTTTCTTAATGTTTTGACATTCATTCATTCATTTTCTACCGCTTATCCTCACGAGGGTCGTGGGGGTGCTGGAGTCTATCCCAGCTATGTTGTTTTGTTTCTCATAATGTTATGACTTTTAATCAGCTTTTTAAATATTTAGACATTCATTCATTTATTCATTCATTTTCTACCGCTTATCCTCACAAAGGTCGTGGGGGTGCTGGAGCCTATCCCAGCTATGGTGTTTTGTTTCTCATAATGTTATGACTTTTAATCAGCTTTTTAAATATTTTGACATTCATTCATTTTCTACCGCTTATCCTCACATGGGTCGCGGGGGTGCTGGAGCCTATCCCAGCTATGTTGTTTTGTTTCTCATAATGTTATGACTTTTAAGCAGCTTTTTTAAAAATATTTTGACATTATTTACGTAAAATTGCATCTGTTTTCTTCAATATTTCCCATTTATTTCAACTCTCTTTATAGTTATATAAAGTTATATAAGTTATATGTAGTATTCTGGTCACTAGGTGTCAGTAATGTTACATTGATGAGCAAAAGCAGTATCGGCCACAAATATCTGCCCAAGCAAAATCGTCCCGTAAAAAAAAACCATATCGGTATGTATATATATATCGGTATCGGTATATGATATGAAAAAAACCCAACATAAAATCACCTTCATTTAGGCAAAAACGTATTCATGATAAAACCGCTGGAACCACAACAAGCAGCATCACTAAGCTAAAAGCTGGTGGTGCTTTCGTGTGGGACGCCATATTGTTGGTGCAGCCACAATTCCCAGGTCAACACACCACACAAACCCCAGCGAGCCTCTAAAGTCCACTTAACCAGCTGATCACCTCACCGCACGATGAAACATTTAGCCACACTCTTTAATCAACGCTCACATTGTGGCTGCGATGACGTCATCTCCGTTTTCTTTCAATTGACGGCGCCACATCTTCAAGGAAGCAAGTTATCCTCGTTCCGTGCCTTTAAATAACGTGTTAATCCCGGATTAACCTGGCCGTCGATGTCAATTTGACTTTTCCGACAATTCATTTTGAGACTTCACCTCATGCACGGTGCCATAAATCAATGCCGCTCTCTCCAATCAGCATCCTTATAATGTGTCCCCTTTAACTAAACGCCCCTCCCCCTAATAAAAATCACTGTGTCTCACTCTGTCTTTTATTTAACATCTCAGTGGCCTGTTGTTTACTCCCGTCTTGCTTTTTAATTAACATGCCCCCCCATGATTTGCATCCTGGCAGGCACATTATCTCTCTCACTCTTCAACTGCGGCGTTCCATCGGGTGTTTGCGGTGATGATGATGATGATGATGATGAGCTATTCATCACCTTTGCTCCAACTTCATCGACATCTTTCCTGTGTGAAATTGAAATTTCTCACACATTTCAACACGCTCTGCAGTACGCTCCCTGTACCTTGAGGGTGTTTGGTCCCCCTTTTAGGGGCCTGGCAAGTACATGTCTAGTAAAATTGGACAAGATTGGCCGAAAAACATGGACGCCAAAAAGTAAAATGTCTTTTAAAGGAGCACAGGCCAACTAAAAATGCTCTTACAACCAGCAAAAATGGAAAAATCAGCAGTAATTTGACAAGAATAAAGTAAATATATTAAGATAAAAAGTAATTTAATTTTGTGAAATAAGGAAATGTATAATGAGGAAAAAAAAACATGGACGCCAAAAAGTAAAATGTCTTTTAAAGGAGCACAGGCCAACTAAAAATGCTCTTACAACCAGCAAAAATGGAAAAATCAGCAGTAATTTTCCAAGAATAAAGTAAATATTTTAAGATAAAAAGTAATTAAATTTTGTGACATAAGGAAATGTATAATGAGGATAAAAAAAAAAATCATGGGCTGCCCGCACGGTGGAGGAGTGGTTAGCTCGCAGGCCACACAGCTAGGAGAGACAAGTTCGATTCCACCCTCTGTGTGGAGTTTGCATGCGTGGGTTTTCTCCGGGTACTACGGTTTCCTCCCACATTCCAAAAACATGCTAAGTTAATTAGCGACTCCAAATTGTCCATAGGTATGAATGTGAGTGTGAATGGTTGTTTGTCAAAATAACAATTTATTAATTCATTCATTTTCTACCACTTATCCTCATGAGGGGGTGCTGGAGCCTATCCCAGCCAACTTCAGGCGAGAGGCGGGGTACACCCTGGACTGGTGGCCAGCCAATCACAGGGCACATATAGACAAACAACCATTCACACTCACATTCATACAATTTGGAGTCGCTAATTAACCTAGCATGTTTTTGGAATGTGGGAGGAAAAACCGGAGTACCCGGAGAAAACCCACGCATGCACGGGGAGAACATGCAAACTCCACACAGAGATGGCCGAGGGTGGGAATTGAACCCTAGTCTCCTGGCTGTGAGGCCTGCGCACTAACCACTCGTTCGCTATGCAGCCATCACAATAAGTTAATTCCCGCGAACTAGGATTGGATATTTACAAGTAGAACATTATTAGAGCCCTGTGGACATGAAATAGCACCCCTATAGTTGCCTTTTCTACTCATATTTGGAGTCGCCAATTAACCTAGCATGTTTTTGGAATGTGGGAGGAAACCGGAGTACCTGGAAAAAAACCCACACAAGCACGGGGAGAACATGCAAACTCCACACAGAGATGGCCGAGGGTGGGAATTGAACGCTGGTTTCCTAGCTATGAGGTCTGCGTGCTAACCACTCGTCCACCGTGCCGCCTTAGAGTCAATTAGACTTTACAAATTACAACCGTACACAATCAAAAATACACCCTGTGATTAAATCTTGCTAACAATTTTTATTCTGCAGCATGAACAGAAGGCTCCTGGAAGTTGCCATGGTAAAATAGCTACCGTTGTCATGGCAATGACCTTGTCGCTGTCTAGCTGTCTACTCCAGAGCGAATGAACAGGAAGCTAGCACGTGTTGAGTGACCCAACACACATCACACGGAGATATCATTCATAAAAATAAACATATACAGGTCATATTTCCTTCATGTATGACACACCGCCTTATATATATATATATATATACATATATATATATATATATATATATATTACCGACACATGTCGTTTAACTGGAACAGAGCAGAAAAGCCATAATGCATGTAATAAACACACACACTAGTATTGACCTGCTCCATCAATGTGACATTATGATTATTGGCAAGTCATAAAAGCTTTTACAGCCTGCGACCTTGTGTGTGTGTGTCATTAAGGGAGGTGCAGTGGTTGGGGGGGGGCATAATAATGGAAAATGGGGGGGGGGGGGGGGTGACCTCTCAAGGCCTGCAACAGAAGCGAGAGCAAGACCGGGATTTACTACATAAGAGAAGAATAAAAGCAGAGTCAATCAATGACAGTCAATATTATATGTGCGTGTTGTCTGTATATTAAAGCCATTAAAAGTAATACTCCGGGAGCTTTAGACGGTTTGATGCCGAGCATATCGACTTATTATTTGTTTTTCGGGCCCCCGATGGCAGCCCTTATGATTGAACTTTATGATCTTGCGCCATGTAAATTGTTTTTCAGAATGATGGGAAGACATTTTGTCATCCATTATGCTCCATGCCCCATTAAGACTAATAACACCGAAAAGTTAAGATTGATGTGAAGCTTCATTTAACAATTAATCACCGACGATACGGAAGGTCAGGAACCATATTTGGGAACTTGTGTAAGAGTTTAAACTGGAGTGAAACCATGTATTTTCTCTCAGCCAATCAACAAGAGAATAATAATAATAATAATCATCATCATTTCTACCGCTTTTTCCTCACGAGGGTCGCGGGGGTTGCTGGAGCCTATCCCAGCTGTCTTGGGGCGAGAAGCGGGGTACACCCTGGACTGGTGGCCAGCCAATCACAGGGCACATATAGACAAACAACCATTCACACTCACATTCATACCTATGGACAATTTGGAGTTGCCAATTAACTTAGCATGTTTTTGGAATTGAATGCATCCCATAATCAGTTCCCAGTTCCACATCTCCAAAAGGAGTAGGAAGAAGCAAAGCTTATTAAATCCTACCCCTCCATCTGGTACTTTTACAATCAGTAACTGTTACATTTGTTCACTTCCTGCTTTCCTAATATAGTTGTAAGTTTTTTTTCATTCATTCATTCATTCATTCATTTTCTACCGCTTATCCTCACGAGGGTCGCGGGGGTTGCTGGAGCCTATCCCAGCTGTCTTGGGGCGAGAAGCGAGGTACACCCTGGACTGGTGGCCAGCCAATCACAGTGCACATATAGACAAACAA
>NC_136359.1:3890000-4160000 GCF_037039965.1 Doryrhamphus excisus | reverse complement strand
GAGACAAACCACGAAATGAGCAAGCTTTTCCAGTGCTGGATCTTATCTTTACGAGAACGGAGCGAGGAGCCATTACGCTACATGCTGGCCACTTTAATTGTATGAGCGCACGGGAGACTTCATTAGCTTGTTAAGATGTTATTAGCCAAGATGGAGGAGATGAAGCCTTAAGGACAGGCGGTTAAGTTGTGGTATCGATCCTAGCAGACTCCTGTAGGGGAAGACAGACATGTCACTCAAATATGTACATCTTGCTATTTCTTTACCGGTCAGTCTGTTAGGGCACGAGTGCTACTCCATCGGAAGCTAGCAAGTTAAGGACATTAGTTATTACTCCTGTCAAAAACAATCTTCCATCCATCCCTTTTCTTCCACTTATTCCGGTCTGATCAAGAAGGAAGCAGTCTCAGGAATTCCCAGTCTAAGGCCACCTCTTCCAGTTCCACCGGGAGGACACCAAGGCGTATATATATATATACACACATACATACACACACACACACACACATATATATATATATATACGTACATACACATACATATATACATACATATATATATATACACACACACATACATATACACACACACACACACACACACATACATATGTGTGTGTACATGTATGAGTTAATATTTAAATTTAAAAAAAAATAAAAAATTTTTGGGTAAAAAAAAAAAAATTTACCCAAAAAATTTTTGGGGGTAAAAAAAAAATTTTTGGTAAAAAACTTTTTGGGGTAAAAAAAAATTTTGGTAAAAAATTTTTTGGGGTAAAAAAAAATTTTTGGTAAAAAATTTTTTGGTAAAAATTTTTTACCAAAAATTTTTTGGTAAAAATTTTTTGGGGTAAAAACATTTTTTGCAATTTAAAGTAAATAATGTCAAAATATTTTAAAAAACTGCTTAAAAGTCATAACGTTATAAGAAACGAAACAACATAGCTGGGATAGGCTCCAGCACCCCCTACGACTCCGGTTTCCTCCCACATTCCAAAAACATGCTAGGTTAATTAGCGACTCCAAATTGTCCATAGGTATGAATGTGAGTGTGAATGGTTGTTTGTCTATATGTGCCCTGTGATTGGCTGGCCACCAGTCCAGGGTGTTAATGAATGAATGAACAAAATTTATCAATGAAGTTTAAATAGGGCTGTAACTGACAAGTATCTTACTAATTAATTAACCAATTAATTTAAACACATTTTTAATTTCCCCCTTTTTCCCTCCCCAAAATCATTAAAAAAAGAGGACAAGGAAGAGTAAGTTGTAATTTTTGGCAAAAAAAATTTGGTAAAAAATTTTTTTTTACCAAAAAAATTTTGGTACAAAAAATTTTTGGTAAAAAAAATTTTGGGGTAAAATTTTTTTTTTGGTAAAAACATTTTTTGCAATTTAAAGTAAATAATGTCAAAATATTTTAAAAAGCTGCTTAAAAGTCATAACGTTATAAGAAACGAAACAACATAGCTGGGATAGGCTCCAGCACCCCCTACGACTCCGGTTTCCTCCCACATTCCAAAAACATGCTAGGTTAATTAGCGACTCCAAATTGTCCATAGGTATGAATGTGAGTGTGAATGGTTGTTTGTCTATATGTGCCCTGTGATTGGCTGGCCACCAGTCCAGGGTGTTAATGAACGAATGAACAAAATTTATCAATGAAGTTTAAATAGGGCTGTAACTGACAAGTATCTTACTAATTAATTAACCAATTAATTTAAACACATTTTTAATTTTCCCCTTCTTCCCTCCCCAAAATCATTAAAAAAAGAGGACAAGGAAGAGTAAGTTGTAATTTTTGGCAAAAAAAATTTGGTAAAAAATGTTTTTTTACCAAAAAAAATTTGGTACAAAAAATTTTTGGTAAAAAAAAATTTGGGGGTAAAAATTTTTTTTTGGTAAAAAAAAAAATTTTGATTAAAATTTTTTTGGGTAAATTTTTTTTGGGTAAAAACATTTTTGCAATTTAAAGTAAATAATGTCAAAATATTTTAAAAAGCTGCTTAAAAGTCATAACGTTATAAGAAACGAAACAACATAGCTGGGATAGGCTCCAGCACCCCCTACGACTCCGGTTTCCTCCCACATTCCAAAAACATGCTAGGTTAATTAGCGACTCCAAATTGTCCATCGGTATGAATGTGAGTGTGAATGGTTGTTTGTCTATATGTGCCCTGTGATTGGCTGGCCACCAGTTCAGAATGTTCCCCCCCTCTCACCTGAAGACACCTGGGATAGGCTCCAGCACGCCCACAGTAGTAAATGAATGAATGAACAAAATTTATCAATGAAGTTTAAATAGGGCTGTAACTGACAAGTATCTTACTAATTAATTAACCAATTAATTTAAACACATTTTTAATTTTCCCCTTCTTCCCTCCCCAAAATCATTAAAAAAAGAGGACAAGGAAGAGTAAGTTGTAATTTTTGGCAAAAAAAAATTGATAAAAAAAAAATTTTGGTACAAAAAATTTTTTGGGGTAAAAACTTTTTTTGGTAAAAAAAAATTTTTGTGAGTGTGAATGGTTGTTTGTCTATATGTGCCCTGTGATTGGCTGGCCACCAGTCCAGGGTGTACACCGCCTCTCGCCTGAAGACAGCTGGGATAGGCTCCAGCACCCCTTGCAGCTCTAGTGAGCATAGATAGGTAGAAAATGAATGAATGAATAATTACAATAATAATGAACATCCGCCAAGACGCCACCAAACACAAGAAGTGTCTATAGTACTATAGTACTACTATCACAATAGGAGGTATGATTCTTCTGCAAAAAAAAGGAAAAATGTGTCTTTTGGCAACAGCCCTGAGGTGCTATTAGCATGTAATTAAGATAGCGAAAACTGTGTTGACAGCGTTGCCAAGTTTGGCTTGCGGGCCCGTGAAACACAAACAATATCACCACATAGGAAAATTTAGTATGGGTCAAATCACAGAAACAGTGGAATCATTCAACGAATGCATGCATTAAAAACACGAGCAACAGATCAACCGTAGTGAATTATGAGCTGCTATTGATTTCCCATGAGCAAAAAAAAAAAAAAAAAAAAAAAAAAGAGACAATGATGTCTTTCCTTTCATGCAGTTGCTCTGAATGAATTTCAACATTGTTGGTTTCCAACCAGCTGCGGCGAAGGAGACGTGACTGAACAGCGAAGAGGGAAAATGTGCGTTTGTGTTCATGCCAAGAGACTCAAGTTTGACCAGATGGCTTGTGCATGAACATCCATGATGGAAGGAGTCTTGATAAAAAAAAAAAAAGCAAGAGATTCTCCAGTCAAGATGTACTAGAAGCTTCTATCTGGGTCTATGACTTGGAATCATTACAATTACATTCTTATGATGTATTCAAGGTAACCTCGGAAGTCAGAAATCTCCCTTATTATGAAGATGTGACCTCCAGAAAATGCAGAAATGTGATGCCACACAAGGGGTGCTAGATGATGCAGATCAAAAGGGGAGGGGGGGGCGTTCGACGTCATATTTATTCTACTTCCGTGCAAAAATGAAGCGATTCCAGCTGGTGTATTTTACACCAGATGAGCAAGTCATTATTATGGAGCGTTATGAGGAGTTCTAAAAGATTATCATTGCCAAAAAAACAACAACACTGTCACCGCCAATAGAGCGGGGGGGGGACAACATCATTTCAAAAAGACAGTTTATCATTTTTTCCCCTTTCTTTCATATTTAATTTAATATTTATTTCTATTATTTATTGTATTTTATTTATTTTTAATTGTATTTATTATATTTATTTATTCAATTATTATTATTTATAATAATATAATAATTATAATAATTGTTTATATTTAACTATTATTATTATTTATAATTTTATTATTATTTACTTATATATTATCATTTATTAACTATTATTTATTTAATAATCGTTTTTATTATTATTTATATTATCATTATTATCTATAATAATTTAATGTAATAATTATTTATATATATGTTTAACTACTATTATTATTTATAATTTAATTATTATTTATTTATATATTATATTTATTAACTATTATTTATTTAATAATAGTTTTTTATTATTATTTATATATCATTACTATCTATAATAATATAATGTAATAATTATTTATATTTATGTTGAACTACTATTATTATTTATAATTTAATTATTATTTATTTATATATTATTATTTATTAACTTTTATTTAATAATAGTTTTATGATTATTTATGTTATTATTATTTATAATTTTATTATTATTTATTTATATATCATTTATTAACTATTATTTATTTAAGAATAGTTTGTATTATTATTTATATTATTATTATTATTCATAATAATATAATGTAATAATTATTTATAATTTTATTTAACTACTATTCTTATTTATAATTTAATTATTATTTATTTATATATTATTATTTATTAACTATTACTATTTATTTAATAATAGTTTTATTATTATTTATATTATTATTATTATTTATAATAATATAATAGTTATAATAATTAAAACATTTATATTTAATAATTATTATTTATGATTTTATTATTATTATTTATATATTATTATTTATTAATTATTATATTATTATTTATTTAATAGTTTTTGACAGTATAAAGCCCACTTCCCAAATCTCCCGGCATCGCACACGCCCCCTCCCTTACTATTGTGCAATATTGTTACTTGTTCCTGTTTAATGTACAGCACATATTGTCTCATATAACCCCCTCATATATGTACATATGCTATATATATATGCCATGCATCACTGCTGTAAATACACACTCAATGTTTGCAAAACATAAGATAAAAAATAAATATATCAAATTCTGACTTCCTCAGATACATAATCTACATTTTGGCCTCAATCTTTTTTTTTTTAGGTGTTTTTATTATTTCATCTTCCTGTGACTACAATTGGAAAACATTTTATGATTCATTATGCATCTGCTTAAGATCAAAACACATTTGATCTTAAGGTCCTAACAACAAAGAGCACCAGGTATGGCGCCACTTGTTTATGTCTGTTAGCTAACTGCTCATTTGTTTACTTCTTTTCAGGTGGTGTGTGTAACCAATGGAAGAACACACACACACACACACGCACACACACATGCAAACACGTGCAGGTTATTGTCTGCAGTGTGCGTTTGTGCTGGGAGGCTGAAGATCATTAACACAAGGAGGTCCTGGGGTCAAATCGTTATAAATACGGTTAAGCCGAGGGGCCAAAGGAGACTGTGTGTGTGTGTGTGTGTGTGTGTGTGTGTGTGTGTGTGTGTGCTCGAAGACAAAGTGAGGTGGCGTAAAGTCCGCTGGGAGTGACTTGGTGAAAACGTGGATGAGAAGATGGAAGGTGGGAGACAGATAACGGAGAAAAAAGATGGACGGGTGAGGTGCAAGTATAAGTGGGGTCAGGTCATGACCCCATGCTGTTAATAGACATGGAAGCCATGTTTAAATTGGCAGCCTGCTGAGGTAGAATCCATGCGTGACTGTCAATAACTCAGCTATGGTCATGACTGGAATGAACTAGAACAATTTGTCTTACAGTCAATCATTTGTCTTATACTCCAGTGCGACTTATATATGTTTTTTTTACCTAATTCTGCATTTTTGGCCTTGTGTGACTTATACTCCAGAGCGACTTATATTGGTATTTTTCTACCTTTTAGGCCCTATGCGACTTATACTCCAGCGTGACTTATATTGGTATTTTTCTACCTTTATGGCCTTGTGCGACTTATACTCTGGAGCAACTTATATTGGTATTTTTCTACATTTTTGGCTTTGTGCGACTTATATTGGTATTTTTCTACCTTTTGGGCCTTGTGCGACTTATACTCTGGAGCGACTTATATTGGTATTTTTCTACCTTTATGGCCTTGTGCGACTTATACTCTGGAGCAACTTATATTGGTATTTTTCTACATTTTTGGCTTTGTGCGACTTATATTGGTATTTTTCTACCTTTTGGGCCTTGTGCGACTTATACTCTGGAGCGACTTATATTGGTATTTTTCTACCTTTATGGCCTTGTGCGACTTATACTCTGGAGCAACTTATATTGGTATTTTTCTACATTTTTGGCTTTGTGCGACTTATATTGGTATTTTTCTACCTTTTGGCCTCGTGCGACTTATACTCTGGAGTGACTTATATTGGTATTTTTCTACCTTTTTGGCCTTGTGCGACTTATATTGGTATTTTTCTACCTTTTTTGCCCTACGCGACTTATACTCCAGAGTGATATATATTGGTATTTTTCTACCTTTTTGGCCTTGTATGACTTATATTGGTATTTTCCTACCTTTTTGGTCTTGTGCGACTTATACTCTGAGCGACTAATATTGGTATTTTTCTACCTTTTTAGCCTTGTGCGACTTATACTCTGGAGTGACTTATATTGGTATTTTTCTACCTTTTTGGCCTTGTGTGACTTATATTGGTATTTTTCTACCTTTTTGGCCTTGTGCGACTATTTTTCTACCTTTTGGGCCTTGGGCGACTTATATTGGTATTTTTCTAGCTTTTTGGCCTCATGCGACTTATACTCCGGCGCAACTTATATTGATATTTTTCTACCTTTTTGGCCTTGTGTTACTTATATTGGTATTTTTCTACCTTTTGGCCTTGTGTGACTTATATTGGTATTTTTCTACCTTTTTGGCCTTGTGCGACTTATACTCTGGAGCGACTTATACTTTGGAGCGACTTATATTGGTATTTTTCTACCTTTTTGGCCTTGTGCGACTTATATTGGTATTTTTCTACCTTTTTTGCTTTGTGCGACTTATACTCCGGAACGACTTATATTGGTATTTTTCTACCTTTTGGCCTCGTGCGACTTATACTCTGGAGCGACTTATATTGGTATTTTTCTACCTTTTTGGCCTTGTGCGACTTATATTGGTATTTTTCTACGTTTTTGACCTTGTGCGACTTATACTCCAGAGCGACTTATATTGGTATTTTTCTACCTTTTTGGCCTTGTGCGACTATTTTTCTACCCTTTGGGCCTTGTGTAACTTATATTGGTATTTTTCTACCTTTTTGGCCTTATGTGACTTATACTCCGGAACGACTTATATTGGTATTTTTCTACCTTTTTGGCCTTGTGCGACTTATATTGGTATTTTTCTACCTTTTGGCCCTATGCAACTTATACTGGTATTTTTCTACCTTTTGGGCCTTGTGCGACTTATATTGGTATTTTTCTACTTTTTGGGCCTTGTGCGACTTATACTCTGGAGTGACTTATATTGGTATTTTTCTACCTTTTTGGCCTTATGCGACTTATACTCCAGAGTGACTTATATTGGTATTTTTCCACCTTTTTGGCCTTGTGCGACTTATATTGGTATTTTCCTACCTTTTTGGCCTTGTGCGACTTATATTGGTATTTTTCTATCTTTTTGGCCTTGTGTGACTTATATTGGTATTTTTCTACCTTTTTGGCCTTATGCAACTTATACTCCAGAGTGACTTATATTGGTATTTTTCTACCTTTTTGGCCTTGTGCGACTTATATTGGTATTTTTCTATCTTTTTGGCCTTGTGTGACTTATATTGGTATTTTTCTACCTTTTTGGCCTTATGCAACTTATACTCCAGAGTGACTTATATTGGTATTTTTCTACCTTTTTGGCCTTGTGCGACTTATATTGGTATTTTTCTATCTTTTTGGCCCAATGCGACTTATACTCCAGAGCGACTTATATTGGTATTTTTCTACCTTTCTGGCCTTGTCGACTTCATACCCTTCCCATGGAGGTGTCCGGAAGGCATCCTGATGACCAAGCCACCTCTCAATGGGGAGGAACAACGGTTCTAATCTGAGTTTCTCCTGGATGACGGTGCTTTTCACCTAATCTCTAAGGAAGAGCCCAGCCCCCTTATGGAGGAAAGACATCACTTATACCCGCAATCTTGTCCTTCCTGGAACTACTATGGTCGCTTATAAGCATAGGTGAGGGTAGGAACATCACCATCTACTTCAGCATGAATCTTGGCCACTGTTTGGTCCCTGCTTGCTTCATCGGAGCTTTGTGCCAAACAATACGATTCGGGGAACAGATGGTTTTCCCACATAGACCAGGATAGGCTGAGAAGCATAGTGTTAAATACAAACCTCTGGACACCTACACTGTGTGGCTACAACTACTCGTGGGGAAATGCAACTGATATTCACTTGCTAGTCGGATAGCGTAGGTGGAATTATTTTGGTGCTGGGGAATAAATCAACTCCGCTAAAATGAATAATGCATCCTGGACTAAATATATAGAGTACATACGTACATATTATAGCATTTTTAAATGTGTGTCAGAGTTTCCACAATGTCGTCCTTTAAACGTGGTTTTATTAAGCAGTGTTTTGGGTGTCTGTAGCTTTAATTTAATTTTAATTAAATTGAATTTTTTTTTTTTTTTTTTTTTTTTTTTGTAATTTTTGAGCTCCCCACGGCGCCCTTGTTTGTTTCTTTTCTCTCCTGTGACTTCCTGCCACTCTCACGCAGACCACCCACTGGGTGACATGCAAAAGTTTATCCACTTTAAAAATAATAAAAAATAACCCATTGTAAATAGTTAATTATTGCAAGTATAGGTTGTCAGTGCTTCAGTGGAACCGGGGGGGGGGGGGGGGGGGTGTTTTATAGCCTGGTTAGAAATGGCGACAGAGTGACTACTGACTACATTGATCTCCTTCAGGCTGGCCGGGTGCACCTCAGACAAAGTGTAGCTATTTGCTGGTGCCTGTTGCCCCCGGCAATGCTTGTCCACAGACTACAGCAGGGATGTTTAAGAACATTCAGGCTTGTCAGGAAAAAGGAAAAACTGCATTTTTGTAGCAAATTTTGCCCATCATCCACAATCCTTATGTACAAAGACAAAGGACACTTATTAGTGGATAATAGCGGATTCTAACCCGTCGAGATGAGTCGTTGGAAGTGTTGACGGTCAACAAATCAGACGTTACTCGCTGGTTTGCTGCCTTTTTTCCATTACCCTAAATCAGGGGTCTCAAACATGCGGCCCGCGGGCCAAATGTGGCCCACAGGACACCAGTTTGAGGCCCCCGCCTTGATATGAAAGTTTAATGTAAGACGAGCCAAAAACAAAAACTTGCTTTGTCGGAAAAAAAAATGGAGAAGAGTTGAAGAAATATAATAAACCAAACTGTGGCGACATTAATATCAAATGTTACATTCCAGAAAACTGGAAATATGACATTTCAGATGTAGGAAACATGCATCGGAATGCCTAATATAAACTACACACTGACTGTATGCATTGGTTTGTGATTAGATACCTGTAGACAGGAAATAACACCCCTATAGTCAACTTTACCCTCCAATGATTGTTTGTTTACACCACATTGCACGGCACTAATGATCACAATAGAGGTGACAGCTGCTCATAGCATAAAGCAGGGGTCCTAAAAATGCAGCCCGAGGGCCAAATGTGGCCCGCAGGACACTAGTTTGAGGCCCCTGCCTTGATATGAAAGTTTAATGTTAGTGCGGCCCACGCAAGTTTGATATAGATGCTGTATGGTATCATGTACCCAGAAAAAAATATTACGTTTGATTAATGTTCATGTTAAAGGTTAAATAACTGTTAATAGTTATCCTCCCTATCTGTGTGGAAGTGGTAAGTTTTTGGCGATTTAAGTTTAAAGGAAATAACTTGAAGGCTACCGTTTAGGTCGCTAGCTCTCTAGTTTGCGAGTTAGCATGTAACAATTTTCATATTTTTTTTTTGTCATATTATGAATTGATTTCCATAATGTTTGACTTTATTCCCATCATATTTTTCCCAACCTAATTTTCCAAAAATTACAACTTTACTTTGTTTGGTTTGTTTCTCTCACATTACAACTAACACAAAAAACACATAATTGTTCTTTAATATTCATATAATAAGATATTTAATATGGATGCTGTATGGTATCATGTACCCAGAAAAAATTATTACATTTGATTAATGTTCATGTTAAAGGTTAAATAACTGTTAATAGTTATCCTCCCTATCCGTGTGGAAGTGGTAAGTTTTTGGCTATTTAAGTTTAAAGGAAATAACTTGAAGGCTAACCATTTAGGTCGCTAGCTCTCTAGTTTGCGAGTTAGCATGTCTCAAGACCCTGCAGTTGCGCAATATGTTGTAAATAAAAAGAGTATAAATGTGACTATAGTCGTGTTTTGTCATGTCTACAGGGCTCTAATAATGCTTTGTTCATTTTAATCTGAAAAAAATAATTTGTCTACCCACCAACTATATGTGGTTTCTTAAGTTATTATTATTTGCCGTTTTATTATTATTATTATATTTATTTATTACTGATTGACGAGGTGCAGGCAGACTATACGCTGCCACTAAAAAGGCCTCTGTGACCCTTTCAGTACACTCAAACACACACACAGAAACATGACCCATGTGGTCTCTAAACTGCTGTCACCCAAGTGGACAGAAGACAGGAAGTAAAGTATTGATCCTGACCAGGAAGGAAGGATGCAAGGGAGACAAAGAGGAAGAGTTGGCTTTGGTTGAGATGTTTTTCTCCAGTGGTTCAAACTGATACCTTTTTTTGTTGTTGTTTTTTTTGTCTATCATCAACAATCCTTACGTGAGCACAGGTCTTTTCCCTTTTCTGTGCATTCTAAAGCAAGAAAAGCAGTTAGCATGAGGGACCTATTACAGTTTTTTCTCGATTGTTTACACACAATTTGTGATGCCTGAGACACAATGCATGCTAACTCGCAAACTTAGAGAGCTAGCGACCTAAACGGTAGCCTTCAAGTTATTTCCTTTAAACTTAAATAGCCAAACACTTACCACTTCCACACGGATAGGGAGGATAACTATTAACAGTTATTTAACCTTTAACATGAACATTACCCTCGTGAGGATAAGCGGTAGAAAATGAATGAATAATAATAATAATGTCAAAATATTATAAAAGCTGCTTAAAAGTCACAACATTATGGGAAACAAAAACAACATAGCTGGGATAGGCTCCAGCAAACATGCTAGGTTAATTGGCGACTCCAAATTGTCCATAGGTATGAATGTGAGTGTGAATGGTTGTTTGTCTATATGTGCCCTGTGATTGGCTGGCCACTAGTCTGGGGTGTACCCCGCCTCTCTCCCGAAGACAGCTGGGATAGGTTCCAGCACGCCCGCAACACTCGTGAGGAAAAGCGGTAGAAAATGAATGAATGTCAAAATATTAAAAAAACTGCTTAAAAGTCATAACATTATGAGAAACGAAACAACATAGCTGGGATAGGCTCCAGCACCCCTCCACGACCCTCGTGAGGATAAGCGGTAGAAAATGAATGAATAATAATAATAATGTCAAAATATTAAAAAAGCTGCTTAAAAGTCATAACATTATGCGAAATGAAAACAACATAGCTGGGATAGGCTCCAGCAAACATGCTAGGTTAATTGGCGACTCCAAATTGTCCATAGGTATGAATGTGAGTGTGAATGGTTGTTTGTCTATATGTGCCCTGTGATTGGCTGCCCACCAGTCCAAGGTGTACCCCGCCTCTCGCCCCAAGACAGTTGGGATAGGCTCCAGCACCCCCGCGACCCTCATGAGGATAAGCGGTAGAAAATGAATGAATGAATAATAATAATAATGTCAAAATATTAAAAAAGCTGCTTAAAAGTCATAACATTATGAGAAACAAAAACAACATAGCTGGGATAGGCTCCAGCAAACATGCTAGGTTAATTGGCGACTCCAAATTGTCCATAGGTATGAATGTGAGTGTGAATGGTTGTTTGTCTATATGTGCCCTGTGATTGGCTGGCCACCAGTCCAGGGTGTACCCCGCCTCTCGCCCGAAGACAGCTGGGATAGGTTCCAGCACGCCCGCGACCCTCGTGAGGATAAGCGGTAGAAAATGAATGAATAATAATAATGTCAAAATATTAAAAAAGCTGCTTAAAAGTCATAACATTATGCGAAACGAAAACAACATAGCTGGGATAGGCTCCAGCAAACATGCGAGGTTAATTGGCGACTCCAAATTGTCCATAGGTATGAATGTGAGTGTGAATGGTTGTTTGTCTATATGTGCCCTGTGATTGGCTGGCCACCAGTCCAGGGTGTACCCCGCCTCTCATCCGAAAACAGCTGGGATAGGCTCCAGCACCCACGCAACCCTTGTGAGGATAAGCGGTAGTAAATGAATGAATGAATATTAGAATGTCCTGTGGACCAGTAAATAGGCACTCCTGCTTTAACCCATAAGAACAGCTGGGATAGGCTCCAGCACCCCTGCAACCCTCGTGAGGAAAAAGCAGTAGAAACCGGTAATAATAATTTCCTTCTATCTATTTCTGCATCTTTCGCATCGCCACAGCGGCATCAAACACCTCACTGTCTTGAGTCACCTTCATGTTGCACCCACATCGTCCTCTTTCTTTCTTTCTCAGTCGTTTTTTTCTTGTTGCACCCTCAGTTTGATTCTTCCTATTTTTAAAATTCAGCCCACATTCGGGGTCTCCGACGATGTGCTTGAAGGTCGATTCCTCCTACTCGGGGGCACAGCGAGGTTGTGAGAGGAACGACTAAGACAAGCCGGCGCAAAATAAGATTCCAACACTTGGATAAAAATGGATTATTACTGCGAGACGGTTTTACATCATCCATGCGGGACAGGTCAGGGCATCCAATCACATCGCTCCAGGTGAAAAGGAACAGTTTAGTTTATCATGGCTGTACTAGCTATTGACTATTATGGGATGCTGACTCATTCGTCCACGCTGCAAACCCTCCATAATCTCACGTTATAGCGACTGGGACCAATTTTACTGTTTTCGTACTTAATTTTCCGTTCATGTAAGACGCCTTTCCCTCCGATTAAGGATCAACATTTACAATAAACGTGACTGTTGTACCACATAGATTAGTTCCAGCTCCCATAAAAAAAATCTCTGTCTCACTTCCGCTGCCATTGTTCACTATGCTAAATCGTGGAGGAATATCATGTTTGAGAAAAGTACTGGTCAGTAAGTTCACCAAGCTCACGATCTCATTCCACATTACGAGAAGGAGCATAAGTAGCAATACTTGTGATAACTATATCGTTTTCACAAGCCAATTATTATCAAAATTCACTTTTTAAAATTGTTTAAAAACTATTGTTATGTTAAAAGGGCTTCATGGCAGATGGGTGGTTAGCCGGCAAGCCTCACAGCTAGAAGACCCGAGTTCAATTCCACCCACCATGCTAGGTTAATTGGCGACTTGTCCATAGGTATAAATGTGAGTGTGAATGGTTGTTTGTCTATATGTGCCCTGTGATTGGCTGGCCACCAGTCCAGGGTGTACCCAGCCTCTCGCCCGAAACAGCTGGGATAGGCTCCAGCAACCCCACGACCTTCATGAGGATAAGCGGTAGAAAATGAATGAATGAATGAATATTATGTTAAAATATATATATATATATACATATATATATATATATATACATACACACATATATACATACACACATACATGCATACATACATATGTACATACATACATACACATACGTGCATACATACATATGTACATACATACTTACACATATACACATATATACGTGCATACATACATATGTACATACATACTTACACATATACACATATATATGTACATACATACATATACATACATATATACGTACATATACATATATACGTACATACACATATATACGTACATATACATACATATACACGTACATACATACACATACATATATACGTACATACATACATTCTTATATACGTACATACATATACACGTACATACATACATATACACGTACATACACGTACATATACATACATTCTTACATACATTCTTACATACATATGAATATATATATGTATATATATACACACACACATATACATATATGTATATATACACACACACACATACATATATATGTATATATATACACACAATATATAAGTCACAGGACCAGCCAAACAAGTGACTTATAGTCCAAATAATACAGTAATTGATGCATTTCAACAGTCATTTTCTTGCAAATGGTGATCCAAAACCGGCATTCACAAAGGAGGGCGGTGCTCCTACTGCAGGAGGTGTATGAACACATCCACATAGAAGAAGATCAATCATTGCCTTTACGGTCTGCTTCACTGCACTACAAAGTTACATTATTTTGGAAGTGCCCGTCACGTGATGCACTTCAGTTTCCAGACTTCAGAGACTGAACTGGAAACTGAAGCCAGCCAAATGCAGAAAAACGCCAACCCAAGCAGGTTAAAATGTACGTAAAGCAGGGAGAAAAATGCGTACACATTGGCAGATCTGCACAAGAAGCACCAGATCGCCATCTTTTCCCAAGCTACTGTCTCCTTTACCGACTCAAGCGATGATGTTTACAGATCCATGCCTGACCTCACGCACCCTCGACGATGTATCAACACACTCCGTGTTAAGCCTGAGGCCTGAGCGCTTGTCACCCACGGCAACAGCATTTGATAGCAGACAAGTGAAGCTGTGTAGTCCATCAATGACGGGCGACATTTTTCACGACATATTGTTATAAAAAAAGGACAAAGACGGTGCTTCATGCAAAGAGAAGAAAGAAGCAGATTTTTTTCTGAGATGGACTAAATAGGATGCGACGTTTGTGAAAGTAGAGAAAGGAAGAGCCGGTTCAAAGTGGACCAATAAAAAAAAAAAAATTAAAAAATGCACACATAGTACACTGATAAATGATTTTCTTTATTGAAAAAAAATGCCTTAAAAGGTAAAACATTTTTCAAAAAAGCAGTTAAACGCCTTTTGAAGGTACATATCTGCAGTTTACGGTGTATTAAATGAGGTATGGTCATGTGCATCCATTGAAAACAGCAACAATCACATAACAAAACATAAGAAATCAGGATGTGCAAATAACATAAAAACGCATTCGATTTTTTGCCAGTGTTAGCATTTCTTCCTTATCATGCTTTAGAGCAGGGGTCTCAAACACGCGGCCCGCGGGCCAAATGTGGCCCGCAGGACACTACTTTGAGGCCCCCGCCTTGATATGAAAGTTTAATGTCAGTGCGGCCCGCGCAAGTTTGATATGGATGCTGTATGGTATCATGTACCCAGAAAAAATTATTACGTTTGATTAATGTTCATGTTAAAGGTTAAATAACTGTTAACAGTTATCCTCCCTATTCGTGTGGAAGTGGTAAGTTTTTGGCTATTTAAGTTTAAAGGAAATAACTCAAAGGCTACCGTTTAGGTCGCTAGCTCTCTAGTTTGCGAGTTAGCATGTAACAATTTTCATTTTTTTTTTTCATATTATGAATTGATTTCCATAATGTTTGACTTTATTCCCATCATATTTTCCCCAACCTAATTTTCCAAAAATTACAACTTTATTTTGTTTGGTTTGTTTCTCTCACATTACAACTAACACAAAAAACACATAATTGTTCTTTAATATTAACATAATAAGATATTTGATATGGATGCTGTATGGTATCATGTACCCAGAAAAAATTATTACGTTTGATTAATGTTCATGTTAAAGGTTAAATAACTGTTAATAGTTATCCTCCCTATCCGTGTGGAAGTGGTAAGTTTTTGGCTATTTAAGTTTAAAGGAAATAACTTGAAGGCTACCGTTTAGGTCGCTAGCTCTCTAGTTTGCGAGTTAGCATGTGTCTCAAGACCCTGCAGTTGCGCAATATGTTGTAAATAAAAAGAGTATAAATGTGACTATAGTCGTGTTTTGTCATGTCTACAGGGCTCTAATAATGCTTTGTTCATTTTATTTTGAAAAAAATAATTTGTCTACAAACCAACTATATGTGGTTTTTTAAGTTTTTATTATTTGCAGTTTTATTATTATTATTATTATATTTATTTATTACTGATTGATTGATTTTCTTTATTGTTGATTTGTTTATTTATTTTTATAAAACAGGGAGTTTTGATAATAATTGGCTTGTGAAAACAACAAAGTTTTCACAAGTAATGCTCCTTATGCTCCTTCTAGTAATGTGGAATGAGATCGTGAGCTTGGTGAACTTACTGACCAGTACTTTTCTTAATCATGATATTCCACTCGGGAGCTACGTATATACATATATGCACGGGGAGAACATGCAAACAACACACAGAGATGGCCCGAGGGTGGAATTGAACTCGGGTCTCCTTGCTGTGAGGCCTGCGCCCTAACCACTCTTACACCGATCAAACCATGTTATGACTGGAAAACCAATTCCAGGCGATGTGTCGGTTTTCATTGGATATTTTGCTTTTGGTACATGACTATAGCGTTAGATCACTTTTGTTTTCACTGGTCTGTCACATGATTGACAGATACAAGCTTGTCTGTAGGGCTCAAAAAGGTCAAGAACACCATATATACTCTATATGGACAAAATGTGTGTATAAACATGGGGTAATATAGTCTTAAATGTCACAATACATTTTTTGGAAGGTCCTGTTGGTGGACACCGACAAAGTGAGTGCAGTAAAAATAACTGGCAACCATGATTTGATTTACAGGGGAACAAAAGTTGACAACTGCTGGCAGGTAAGATGACGAGGGGGGGGGGGGGTTCTGGGGTTCCGGATCGGATATTCAGGATGTTTTGACAAGTGTATGCCAAGAACTGCAGAACTAATCTGATGGTCATTAAGCAGTTTAACAGCATACCGCTGATGTTAGCACAGGGCACATATAGACAAACAACCATTCACACTCACATTCATACCTATGGACAATTTGGAGTCGCTAATTAACCTAGCATGTTTTTGGAATGTGGGAGGAAACCGGAGTACCCGGAGAAAACCCCCACACACAGAGATGGCCAAGTATGGAATTGAACTTGTGTCTCCTAGCTGCCATGCAGCCCTTTTAACATAATAATAAAGCATGAGTTTTGATAATAATTGGCTTGTGAAAACGATATAGTTCTCACAAGTAATGCTCCTGATGCTTCTTCTGGTAATGTGGAATGAGATCGTGAGCTTGGTGAACTTACTGACCAGTACTTAACTATGATATTCCACGGGGAGCTACGTATATATGCACAGGGAGAACATGCAAACTCCACACAGAGATGGCCGAGGGTGGGATTGAGCTTGGGTCTCTTAGCTGTGAGGTCTGTGTGCTAACCACTCGACCACCGTGCAGAGCATTGTTCATCATCATCAGTGTTCTTAGATGGTTGGGTAAAGTTGCTTTTGAAGGTTTTTTTAATGCAATTTTTTCGGGTCAAAATGGCAAAATTGGGAGTGAGCCCCACCCTCTTGACTGCAAAGCAACCCCACACATGAATGATTTCAGGATGCTTTACTGTTGGCATGACAAAGCTTTTGTTCTGAATGCCCCAAACAATCAGAAAGGGGATTCATCAAAGAAAATGCTTTTACCCGAGTTTTCAGAAGTCAGAAGGTTGTTTTGTGCAGGGCTGAAATGCAGTGGAAATGTTTTTTGGGAGACTTTTCAATTCATTGCCATTCATTCATCTTATTCTTATTCTGGAGTTTATGCACATTGCCATCATAAAAACGGATTCAACAGACTTAGTTAGTGCGCAGAGTTCAATGCCCCAAACAAAGGGGATTCATCGGAGAAAATTATTTTACCCGAGTCTTCAGAAGTCCAATACCTGTACCTTTTGCAGAACACAAGTATGTCTCTGATGTTTTTCAATTGAACAATTGAACCTCTCTCTTTGAAGTTCTTGATAATTGGTTGATTGAGATCTTATTAGCAGTAATATTCTTGTCTGGGAAGCCATTTTTTTGTTAAGCAATATGACGACTGTTAGTGTTTCTGTGCAGGTAACCATGGTTACCCGAAGAAAAACAAAGACCCCAAGCTTGTCTGTTATTCTCACTCAATCAGCCTTTGTTTTTGTCAACATTTTTATCTGTATTAGCGAACTGGTTGTTTTGTGCAGGGCTGAAATGCAGTGGAAATGTTTTTTGGGAGACTTTTCGATTCATTGCCATTCATTCAGTAGTAGAAAATTCATTAATGAAAATTGGAGGCTGCCGGTCTAGTGGTTAGCGCGCAGACCTCACAGCTAGGAGACCGAGGGTTCAATTCCACCCTCGGCCATCTCTGTGTGGAGTTTGCATGTTCCCCCCGTGCATGCGTGGGTTTTCTCCGGGTACTCCGAGAGTATTGCCTACCACATTCCAAAAACATGCTAGGTTATTTAGCGACTCCAAATTGTCCATAGGTATGAATGTGAGTGTGAATGGTTGTTTGTCTACGTATATGTGTCCTGTGATTGGCTGGCCACCAGTCCAGTGTGTACCCGGCCTCTCGCCAGAAGACAGCTGGGATAGGCTCCAGCACCCATTAATTAATGAAAATTGGAGGCTGCCGCACGGTGACCGAGTGGTTAGCATGTTGGTCACAAAATCAGGAAATCAGGAAGACTTGGGTTGAAATCTCCGCTTGGGTATCTCTGTGTGGAGTTTGCATGTTTTCTCCGTGTTCTCCGGGTTTCCTCCCACATTCCAAAAACATGCTAGGTTAATTAGCGACTCCAAATTGTCCATAGGTATGAATGTGAGTGTGAATGGTTGTTTGTCTATATGTGCCCTGTGATTGGCTGGCCACCAGTCCAGTGTGTACCCCACCTGAAGACAGCTGGGATAGGCTCCAGCACCCCCTTGACTGAATGAATGAATGAGTTTACCAATGGTAAGTTACACCATATCTTGGTAGAAGAACATAATGATAGTTATGTAACTAACAGAAAGCTTTTTCTAAATAAAAATGTGTCTGACAAAATATAAATTTCAAATGTACGCTATCATAATGTTTGAAAAACTTTATTATAAGAATTATAGTGGAGTGAGGTTGTTATCCAAATCAACAAAAATAGCAATGTCAATGATTCTGCTACAGTATAACAAAAAAAAACACAAACGTCAATGTATCAAATATTATTACCATTACAGATACTTTGTTCCATCACATGACAGTACCTACATTTCGTACAAAAATCCTAAAAAACAGGCTAGCTTTTAAGACAATATAGTCGTGGCGTTTGCTGCTTACACAGCAGCGTTTATTTGCACCCGGGGAGGTCAAATGTCAGCATTAAAAAAAAAAATATCTTAAAAATGTGAGTGCATGTGTGGGTGGTAGTGTAGTGTGTGGGCAGGTGGGAGAGTAAGATGTAGGTTAATGGCCATTTTCTATCCGTGCCATGTGAATAATTCATCCAATGGGGGAGGCTTTCTCTGATTGGTTAATGAGACTCCAACCAGTTCTTCAGTCTGAAACACATACGCGGCACGTATCGACCTCACAACAATCTGTTTGTGTGCGTGTTTTTGTCGGGTGGACATTTGTGCCGCGTTTAATGTTCCCTTTATTTTCTCTGGCTTTGCTTTCTTTTCCAGCGTAAACAAGGAATCTTTTTTTTTTTTTTAGCCTCTGCTTGTGTTGTGTCCGTTTCAGTGTGAGACCACTTCCACTGGGATGTTCTGAAACAACACACAGCCTGAAGAGAAACAACAAAAAACATAAATAACAGAAACAAAAATAACTGTAATGACAAAAATAGCGGTGAGAATATACTATAATATATTATTATATTAGTATTTGGTCTATAGGGTGGAGAAACAACACAAGGCGATGTATCAACTTGCAACGGCTTAAAGCTAATACTTGCTAACAAAGCCTTGTACTGTTTTTCCACTTTATGAGTGTGTTGTGCAATTAGTTTAGAGCATTAAAGAAGCTTGAAAGAGAGATTTAGTAGATTAGAGAAGCTACTTGCAGCACAACGATATGTCTTTGTGATTGAATATAAATGCGTAAATCGGGGCTATTCAACTCATTTTAAAAAGAAAGCGACTTAGGTGACTTGGTATATAGCGTATTTTCTGGAATATAAGTGGCTCAAAGCCAAAAATGCATAATTAGGTCGAAAAAAACATACATAAGTCGCACTGGAGTTTAAGTCGCACAAGGTCAAAAATGCATAATTAGGTAGAAAAAAAACCATACATAAGTCGCACTGGAGTATAAGTCACTCAAGGCCAAAAATGCATAAGTAGGTCGAAAAAACATACATAAGCCGCGTTGGAGTATAAGTCGCACAAGGTCAAAAATGCATAATTAGGTAGAAAAAAACATACATAAGTCGCACTGGAGTATAAGTCGCACAAGGTCAAAAATGCATAATTAGGTAGAAAAAAACATACATAAGTCGCACTGGAGTATAAGTCGCACAAGGTCAAAAATGCATAATTAGTAGGTAGAAAAAAACACATAAGTCGCACAAGGTCAAAAATGCATAATTAGGTAGAAAAAAACACACATAAGTCGCACAAGGTCAAAAATGCATAATTAGGTAGAAAAAAAACATACATAAGTCGCACTGGAGTATAAGTCGCACAAGGTCAAAAATGCATAATTAGGTAAAAAAAACATACATAAGTCGCACTGGAGTATAAGTCGCACAAGGTCAAAAATGCATAACTAGGTTGAAAAAAAACATACATAAGTCGCACTGGAGTATAAGTCACACAAGGCCGAAAATGCATAACTATGTTGAAAAAAAACATACATAAGTCGCACTGGAGTATAAGTCGCACAAGGTCAAAAATGCATAATTAGGTAGAAAAAAACACACATAAGTCGCACAAGGTCAAGAATGCATAATTAAGTAGAAAAAAACATACATAAGTCGCACTGGAGTATAAGTCGCACAAGGTAAAAATGCATAATTAGGTAAAAAAAAAAACACACATAGGTCGCACAAGGTCAAAAATGCATAATTAGGTAAAAAAAACATACATAAGTCGCACTGGAGTATAAGTCACACAAGGTCAAAAATGCATAATTAGGTAGAAAAAAACATACATAAGTCGCACTGGAGTATAAGTCGCACAAGGCAAAAATGCATAACTAGGTTGAAAAAAAACATACATAAGTCGCACTGGAGTATAAGTCACACAAGGCCAAAAATGCATAACTAGGTTGAAAAAAAACATACATAAGTCGCACAAGGTCAAAAATGCATAATTAGGTAGAAAAAAACATACATAAGTCGCACTGGAGTATAAGTCGCACAAGGCCAAAAATGCATAACTAGGTTGAAAAAAAACATACATAAGTCGCATTGGAGTATAAGTCACACAAGGTCAAAAATGCATAATTAGGTAGAAAAAAACATACATAAGTCGCACTGGAGTATAAGTCGCACAAGGCAAAAATGCATAACTAGGTTGAAAAAAAACATACATAAGTCGCACTGGAGTATAAGTCACACAAGGCCAAAAATGCATAACTAGGTTGAAAAAAAACATACATAAGTCGCACAAGGTCAAAAATGCATAATTAGGTAGAAAAAAACATACATAAGTCGCACTGGAGTATAAGTCGCACAAGGCCAAAAATGCATAACTAGGTTGAAAAAAAACATACATAAGTCGCATTGGAGTATAAGTCGCACAAGGCCAAAAATGCATAACTAAGTTGAAAAAAAAAACATACATAAGTCGCACTGGAGTACAAGTCGCATTTTTGCGGGTAATTTTTTTTACAAACTAGTTGACCAAAACAGACATTACGTCATCTTGGAAGGCAAGTTCGGAGCGACTTATAGTCCAGAAAATACGGTAAAATACGGTACTAACCCTAACCCGATTGCTCGCCTCCATTTTTTTTAACACTGAAGACCGTCTCGAGCTGCGTGTTACGTCATATCTGAGCATTCGCTGAAAGAAGTTTAGATTCTGTTCCACAGATGGCGCTAACGCACACGAAAGCTGCTTGCCAACCGCCAATAAACAACAAAAGAAGAAAAACACCACGAAGAAGAACACACCCTGACAACTTTCCGTTTGAGCGGATACAAGATACCTCAATCGGATTGTGGAACGGAACATTCCACCCTTGGGAATCCCATTATATGTTAATTCGGATTGGCACTTTTCTTTGGGAATGAGGTGTATACATTCTTTCCTTTTGAGCAAATAAACAGAATGCAATTGGAATATTTGGGTCCATGTATACGTGGCTAATGTAAACAAAATAACCTATCCTTGCTGTGTGTGGATAAGGGGGGGTATAGCAGCAAGTGCCCTGCAAGTGAGTGATAATGTCAAGTGTATTTATGTATCAATTATTTAAAAAAAAAAAGGTCACAGTCACTCTGAGAATGTTCTACAAATTCACAGCAGCACAGTTAACCTGCAGAGAGTGTTTGTTTATAAAAAAAAACAACAATTTTCACACAGTCGGGGTGAAGTGACCTTTTAGCAAGAGCAGTCACAAGAAAGCTCATCAATGTCACTCAGAAGAACTTGACTTTACAATCTTCCTACTGTGCTGCACAGTATTTTTATTTTATTTTATTTATTTTTTTTTGCATTTTCTGCCAAATTACAGTGTGACAGCAGCACATGGCTTGGCGGATTAGCATCAGCTTGACAGCTTCCAACAGGCGAAAGCAGGAGCGACACTTCTCAAATTCCAAACTGCCAAAAGAGGTGAAATGAAGCCCTAAAAAAAGAACTTCTCATCACAGTTTCATATTCGAGTCCACATGAAAAAACTCAACTCCTGCTTCTTGCCACACAAGCACTAAAATGAAGGATCGTTTTACAAAGATTCCGCAAGGGCAAAATGTCTAGCATTCATTCATTTGCTGGAGCCTATCCCAGCTGTCTTCAGGCGAGAGGCGGGGTACACCCTGGACTGGTGGCCAGCCAATCACAGGGCACATATAGACAAACAACCATTCACACTCACATTCATACCTATGGACAATTTGGAGTCGCTAATTAACCTAGCATGTTTTTGGAATGTGGGAGGAAACCAGAGAACCCGGAGAAAACATGCAAACTCCACACAGAGATGCCCAGACAAAGATTCCAACACAAGTCTTCCCGATCTCCTGATTTTGTGACCAACATGCTAACCACTCATCCACCGTGCAGCAGCCTCCAATTTTCATTGATTAAATTTTCTACTGCTTTTCCACGGAGGTGCTGGAGCTTATTCCAGCTGTGTTTGGTCGAGAGGCGGGGTACACCCTGGACTGGTGGCCAGCCAATCACAGGGCACATATAGACAAACAACCATTCACACTCACATTCATACCTATGGACAATTTGGAGTCGCTAATTAACCTAGCATGTTTTTTTGGAATGTGGGAGGAAACCGGAGTACCCGGAGAAAAACCACGCATGCACGGGGAGAACATGCAAACTCCACATAGAGATGGCCGAGGGTGGAATTGAACCCTGATCTCCTAGCTGTGAGGTCTGCACGCAAACCACTAGACCGCCGTGCCGTGTATTATTTTCAATAATGTTACATCAGTACATTACCTTCACACTGCATGGAGTCAGCCATGGCATGAAAAAAAAATTCTCCTCCCATTCTGTGTGGAAGTGGTACATTCTTGGCTTTGTATGTTGTCCTTTTTTCTAGGCTAGTTAGTTAGCTTAGTAGCTTGCTTTATGCTATGAGCAGCGGCCACCTCTATTGTGATCATTAGTGCCGTGCACAGAGATGGCCGAGGGCGTGGGATTGAACTCAGGTCTCCTAGCTGTGAGGTCTGCACGTAAAAGATGCAAATATACAATAAACAACCATTCACACTCACATTCATACCTATGGACAATTTGGAGTCGCTAATTAACCTAGCATGTTTAACCTAACTCCACACAGAGATGGCCGAGGGTGGAATTGAACCCGGGTCTCCTGTCTCTAGCAAAAAATATAATTATATTGAGAAGCCTCAGCTTTTTCTATGACTAAATAATTTATTTATAATGACCAAAAAGACAAAAACAAATATCTGATGCCAGCAAAAATTGTCATTATATCGCTATGTACCAACATGGCCGTCGTTCCTCTTTCTCCAGAATGGAGACGTCGATGGTTGCAGCCATTTTGTGTGTCATACTTTCATAATAGGAATGCGTAGATTACATTCCATTCTGCATCTAGCAAATACGCGTGCCTGTCTAAATGTAAAAACAATTCCATGGTAATGTCTGCAAGGTCTGAGGCAAAGCGATGTGAAATTAAGGAGCATGTGCTGTGGAAGTGAAAGTGGAAGCAGAAAGCAAACGAATGGCAGAGAAATGTCTGTCAGGAAAAAGAGGAGGAGGAGGCAAACAATTCCAGGCAGCTGACAGTTGGTGATAAAGGACACAGTAAGACGAGCCAAAAACAACAACTTGCTTTGTCGGAAAAAAAAAAAAAAAATGTCGCAATCGGAGAAGAGTTGAAGAAAAACAATACCTAAAACTGTGGCGACATTAATATCAAATGTTACATTCCAGAAAAATGGAAATATGACATTTCAGATATAGGAAACATGCATTGGAATGCCTAATATAAACTACACACTGACTGTATGCATTGGTTTGTGATTAGATACCTGTAGACAGGAAATAACACCCCTATAGTCAACTTTACCCTCTGATGATTGTTTGTTTGCACCACATTGCACGGCACTAATGATCACAATAGAGATGGCCGCTACTCATAGCATAAAACAGGGGTCTCAAACATGCGGCCCGCGGGCCAAATGTGGAACGCATGACACTAGTTTGAGGCCCCCGCCTTGATATGAAAGTTTAATGTTAGTGCGGCGCGCGCAAGTTTGATATGGATGCTGTATGGTATCATGTACCCAGAAAAAATTATTACCTTTGATTAATGTTCATGTTAAAGGTTAAATAACTGCTAATAGTTATCCTCCCTATCTGTGTGGAAGTGGTAAGTTTTTGGCTATTTAAGTTAAAGGAAATAACTTGAAGGCTACCGTTTAGGTCGCTAGCTCTCTAGTTTGCGAGTTAGCATGTGTCTCAAGACCCTGCAGTTGCGCAATATGTTGTAAATAAAAAAAGTATAAATGTGACTATAGTCGTGTTTTGTCATGTCTACAGGGCTCTAATGGCCCCTAGCTCCAGTGGCCCCCAGGTAAATTGAGTTTGAGACCCCTGGCATAAAGCAAGCTACTAAGCTAACTAACTAGCCTAGAAAAAAAGGACAACATACAAAGCCAAGAATATACCACTTCCACACAGAATGGGAGGAGATTTTTTTTTTCCATGCCATGGCTGACTCCATGCAGTGTGAAGGTAATGTACTGATGTAACATTACTGAAAATAATACAACATATGATTTGTCTTGGGGCGGCACGGCGGTCTAGTGGTTAGCTAGGAGACCAGGGTTCAATTCCACCCTCGGGCCATCTCTGTGTGGAGTTTGCATGTTCTCCCCGTGCATGCGTGGGTTTTCTCCGGGTACTCCGGTTTCCTCCCACATTCCAAAAACATGCTAGGTTAATTAGCGACTCCAAATTGTCCATAGGTATGAATGTGAGTGTGAATGGTTGTTTGTCTATATATCTATATAATATTGGACCCAATACATCATGCACACTTGCAAATCACAAGGGTTTTCATATGTAGCAAAGCCAGATCGGAGTTCTGGTCCAAGTATCCTGCAGTAAAAGTGTCTTTTTATGATGATTTCATATGAGTTATTTCTTCATGCTAGAACACAACACATGAGCCACTGGGGTTGAGAACAGGTGAGCATCTGCTTGTTGTTTGTCTTGGAATAACAGAAGGCAGTAAATATTTCAAAGGAAAAATAACTTTGGTTTCTGATGTTCTGTATTTTTAAAAAGATATGACCGTATTTCGAAAAAGATAACACACTCAGTCAGAAAAACATAAATGTGATGTCTGATTTGGTTTGGTTGCCAGTCATAAATGAAAGCAGTGATGATTAATGTTCCCCCCCCCCCCTCCTATTATGACTCACTGGATAAACAAGAGCGGTAAACACGGACGAGGATTTTCTCAAACGCCAGCTTGAGGCACTGACGCCCTTTTGTCGACACCCCGGGGTCCATCCCCGGTGACCATTCATGCTCCCCCGCCTGTCTGTGCCTTTGAAGGCGGTGAATCACTCCCTAGGTACTCTCGACTCGTTATAATGATTTCCTTTCGGGTATGGCGGGAATGCACGTTGCTGCGGCAACTGCATGAGACAAGGTAACAGAAGGTGAGCGAGTCACATGATAGGTCTATTTGCATCTTTTTTTTTTTTTTTTGCTTCGTCTCTATGGATGTTTATAGTGTCCCCGAGGTTTACAGGTTTTAATATGGCAGGCTATCCCCCCCCCCTTTTACAAAGTGCGATGATGTCATCTACCTCCACTTTATAAATACAAACGCAGTACAACAGCAGATACTAGAGGTGTCACAATGTTCAACATTAACATTAACACTCAACATTAATATCAGGCTGCACGGTGGACGAGTGGTTAGCGCACAGATCTCACAGCTAGGAGACCTGAGTTCAATCCCACCTGTGCGGAGTTTGCATGTTCTCCCCGTGAATGCGTGGGTTTTCTCCGGTTTCCTCCCACATTCCAAAAACATGCTAGGTTAATTAGCGACTCCAAATTGTCCATAGGTATGAATGTGAGTGTGAATGGTTGTTTGTCTATATGTGCCCTGTGATTGGCTGGTGACCAGTCCAGGGTGTAGTCCAGTCCTCTAGCCCGAAGACAGCTGGGATAGGCTCCAGCACCACCCGCGCCCCTCGTGAGGAAAAAGCGGTAGAAAATGAATGAATGAATGAATAATAAATATTGAGGCTGCACGGTGGACGAGTGGTTAGGGCGCAGTCTTGAATGCAGTTATGAAAAGTATGACAATATTTTATTGTTTTTTTTGTTTGGGCTTGCTTTATCCCCCCACTTTAATTTCAAACCTGAATCTTAATAATAATAATAATTATTATTATTATTATTAATAACAACAATAATAATAATAGTAAAAATAATAATTATTAATAATAATAATAATTATTATTATTATTGTTCAACATTAACAATAATAATAATTATTATTATTATTAATAACAACAATAATAATAATAGTAAAAAAATAATAATTATTAATAATAATAATTATTATTATTATTATTATTATTGTTATTATTATTATTATTTATTACAGCTGGGATAGGCTCCCCCGTGACCCTCGTGAGGAAAAGTGGTAGAAAATGAATGAATGAATAATAACAATAACAATAATAATAATAATAAATTATTATCATTATTATTTTAATAATAATTTTAATAATTAAAATAATTATTAAATAAAAATTATAATTAAATATTTTTAATAATTATTATTATCATCATAAAATAAAAAGAAATTATAAATTATAATAATAATAAATTATTATTATTTTAATAATTATTATTATCATTATTATTATTATCATTATTATAATTATTCACGAGCCTATCCCAGCTGTCTTCGGGCAAGAGGCGGGGTACACCCTGGACTGGTGGTCAGCCAATCACAGGGCCCATATAGACAAACAACCATTCACACTCACATTCATACCTATGGACAATTTGGAGTCGCTAATTAACCTAGCATGTTTTTGGAATGTGGGAGGAAACCGGAGTAATTATTATTATTATTATGAAGTTCGTCTATGTACTATTTATAGGACAAAGGTGGGCCGCACACATTTTTTAGATTTTCAAGTCGGCCCCGAGTCGGTAAAGTTTGGGAACCCCTGATGTATTGTATCCTTACATTTTTTATTTTTCTCCTTTTAGCATAATACTACACTTGGAAAGTCAGCACATGCCTTTTGTTTTCATTCTGAGTACCATCTGTCCACTTTGTCAGTACTCTTTTTGGACAAATGTAGTATTTTCTCAGCATGTCAGCAACCATCTCGGCAAGCTTTTAAACCTGGATGCACCATCAGCTTGGCACCGGACCACGAATGGAACTTTTAGAAGTAAATCCAACCCCCGAGGTCTTTACGGACATGTACTTCATATTAAATTCAAGAGGAATTTATACTGACTAATGACAGCGTTACTTCATTAAGTCGCTGTCCATCCTTCAGCGCTTATCTTTACCCCGTCAATCATTCATGCTGCATTTTTCTACTCCCCTCTTAGCACACTCAGTAGCAGAGCTGCTTACCTTAGCATTAGCCAATAATGAAAAAGGCGGGGCCAATACGAGACAAGCCTCTTGATGGGCATGCGATCAATTGATTGATCAATAAACCTCTATCTGTGAGAGTGCTACCCCCCAATCACTCAGTGCGGACACAACAAACACACCACAAAAACAACCAGACTCACTAAATGATATTGGCACGCGGCCGTGCCAACTCTCATCCATATTCAGGGAAGCAGCATGAGGTTGTTTGTTTGCCACTTGTAGTGTGTGTGTGTGTGTGTGTGTGTGTGTGTGTGGCACAAGGGCGACTCGGTATTGATCGATGGCTAAAGCCGATGTCATTATCATAGCACCTTATCACAAACACATTCGCTGTGCCGCCGGCAAAAAGTCACGTTGATGCAACCTGTACACTGTCTGGCGGCGCTGACATTTACAGAAGGACCTTGAACGCCTCTGTGTCACACTGTATATGAGGGGGGGATTTAAAAAAAAAAATCTGCTGTATAAACACGATGAGTGGCTCCTTGTGCAAATACCACAGGTTATAAAAACTCAGGTGGTGATGTGACGTGATTTAGATTTGATTGGGTTAACGCTTATAACTGGTGGGCGGAGTTTGCAGTGGTTTTGTGTCAGAGTTGAACAGCTGCTGCAATGTTATTGTCGAAGCGGAAGCTGTAATGTCATGTCTACAGGGCATTTATTAGAGCCCTGGTAGACATGACAAAACACGACTATAGTCACATTTATACTCTTTATTTACAACATATTGCGCAACTGCAGGGGTCTTGAGACACATGCTAACTCGCAAACTAGAGAGCTAGCGACCTAAACGGTAGCCTTCAAGTTATTTCCTTTCAACTTAAATAGCCAAAAACTTACCACTTCCACACGGATAGGGAGGATAACTATTAACAGTTATTTAACCTTTAACATGAACATTAATCAAACGTAATAATTTTTTCTGGGTACATGATACCATACAGCATCCATATCAAACTAACATTAAACTTTCATATCAAGGCGGGGGGCCTCAAACTAGTGTCCTGCGGGCCACATTTGGCCCGAGGGCCGCGTGTTTGGGACCCCTGCTCTAAACTCTTCAAATACATCACTTTATTGATTTTTCAGACGAGAAAGTGGCCGTTTAGATCCCGAGCGTGCCATTTATTTGTCTAAATACCGACGGTTCACAATTTCGTTCAGACGAATTCGCCAAAATTTTCGGTTATTTTCAGCACTTTTGGTTATTTTCACAAAAAAAACATAGTGATAAATCACTGCTTTTACTTTGAAAACAAGAAGCGAACCAACTCGCAATATATCCTGTTTGACACCGCCGTTTGGTCCATTCTGGTGCTCAGTGTTCAGCCAACGTTTTATTTTTTTTTACGTCACATCGCGTTGCATCCTGGGTAATTTGAGTGCGAATAGTAAGCTTACATACCGGGAACTTACATACTTACATACACTTACATTACATACTTGCATACATGGTACACACTGCATACTCAAAGGCCAAATGTGGCCCGCGGGCCGCGTGTTTGAGACCCCTGTACTAGAAGAAAACAACAGGACTACAATCTATGTGTGGTGGTATGTTGCCGCTAATGTCTTTTTTTTTTCTTTTTTCGTGCCCACAGTGACAGTAGCTTTGCACATACTATAAACCCCCCCAATCCCCAACCTGTACTCGCTATTCCTAGTATTTTTATTTTTTTTTTTACCATCAAAGTTGAACAGCTGCTGCAACGTTATTGTCGACGCAGAAGCAGCAATCATCATACTTTTGATCAAAGTTACTTAAGATTTGTCAGATCAAAACAAAATCGCTGCATCAAAATATGTGATAGAGTCATAGAGTTTCCCTACCCTCCTGGTCGTGCACGCCAAGCATCATGGGAACTGTAGTTCTTGTAGCGCAAGCAAAACACACTTTGCTGTGCAGTTCTACACGAGTGCACCCAGAATAATGAAGGCTCTATTAGATGCCACGCCCGGAATTAATCCCTGTTTGTGTCATACACTTGATAATATAAATGCTGCACCTCAAACAGACGCCCCCCCCCCCCCCCCTCCGCCCCCCATATCCCCAGAGAAATAATTACCGGAGGTGGAGCCTGCCAATAAGTGGCTGTAATTACCTTTTGAACATCAACACGGTGCTCCCACAACACAGAACATTCATTCATTCATTCATTCATTTTCTACCGCTTATCCTCACAAGGGCCGAGGGGGGTGCTGGAGCCTATCCCAGCTGTCTTCAGGTGGGGTACACCCTGGACTGGTGGCCAGCCAATCACAAGGCACATGTAGACAAACAACCATTCACACTCACATTCATACCTATGGACAATTTGGAGTCGCTAATTAACCTAGCATGTTTTTGGAATGTGGGAGGAAACCGGAGAACCCGGAGAAAACATGCAAACTCCACACAGAGATGCCCAGGCGGAGATTCCAACCCAAGTCTTCCCGATCTCCTGATTTTGTGACCAACATGCTAACCACTCGACCACCGTGCATCGGCCTCCAATTTTCATTAATTAATTTTCTACTGCTTTTTCACGGGGGTGCTGGAGCCTATCCCAGCTGTCTTCAGGCGAGAGGCCGGGTATACACTGGACTGGTGGCCAACCAATCACGGGGCACATATAGACAAACAACCATTCACACTCACATTCATACCTATGGACAATTTGGAGTCGCTAATTAACCTAGCATGTTTTTGGAATGTGGGAGGAAAACCGGAGTACCCGGAGAAAACCCACGCATGCACGGGGAGAACATGCAAACTCCACACAGAGATGGCCGACGGTGAACACAGAACATTTTCAAAGCAAACATGGAATCTGTAAAACTGAAGTTAATGGACGAGTGCCACGTTGAACAGTCACGGGCAAAGGTTTTGAGAATGATACAAATATTAATTTTCAAGTCTGTTGAATCCGTTTTTATGATGGCAATGTGCATAAACTCCAGAATAACAATAAGAGGAATGAATGGCAATGAATTGAAAAGTCTCCCAAAAAACATTTCCACTGCATTTCAGCCCTGCACAAAACAACCAGTTCGCTAATACAGATAAAAATATTGACAAAGACAAAGGCTGATTGACTGAGAATCTTTGTTTTTCTTCGGGTAACCATGGTTACCTGCACAGAAACACTCACAGTCGTCATATTGCTTAACAAAAAAATGGCTTCCCAGACAAGAATATTACTGCTAATAAGATCTCAATCAACCAATTATCAAGAACTTCAAAGAGAGAGGTTCAATTGTTCAATTGAAAAACATCAGAGACATACTTGTGTTCTGCAAAAGGTACAGGTATTGGACTTCTGAAGACTCGGGTAAAATAATTTTCTCCGATGAATCCCCTTTGTTTGGGGCATTGAACTCTGCGCACTAACCAAGTCTGTTGAATCCGTTTTTATGATGGCAATGTGCATAAACTCCAGAATACGATAAAATGAATGGCAATGAATTGAAAAGTCTCCCAAAAAACATTTCCACTGCATTTCAGCCCTGCACAAAACAACCTTCTGACTTCTGAAGACTCGGGTAAAAGCATTTTCTCTGATGAATCCCCTTTCTGATTGTTTGGGGCATTCAGAACAAAAGCTTTGTCATGCCAACAGTAAAGCATCCTGAAATCATTCATGTGTGGGGTTGCTTTGCAGTCAAGAGGGTGGGGCTCACTCCCAATTTTGCCATTTTGACCCGAAAAAATTGCATTAAAAAAACCTCCAAAAGCAACTTTACCCAACCATCTAAGAACACTGATGATGATGAACAATGCTCTTTACCAAGATGATGGAGCAGCTTGTCATGAGGTTAAAGTGATAACTGGATCAGGGATCAAAACATTGGCATTTTGGGTCCATGGCCAGGAAGCTCCCTAAACCTTAATCCCTTCAGAACTTGTAGTCCATCCTCAACATCCGGGTGGACTACCAAAACCTGCAAATTCAGACAATCTCCAAGTATGGACATGATGGCACAGGGAATTGAAAAAGAGGCTTTAACACCGCAACTATTAACTTGCTCTGTAGGCTGCACGGTGGACGAGTGGTTAGCACGCAGACCTCACGGCAAAGAGACCTGAGTTCAATCCCACCCTCGGCCATCTCTGTGTGGAGTTTGCATGTTCTCCCCGTGCATGCGTGGGTTTTTTCCGGGTACTCCAGTTTCCTCCCACATTCCAAAAACATGCTAGGTTAATTAGCGACTCCAAATTGTCCATAGGTATGAATGTGAGTGTGAATGGTTGTTTGTCTATATGTGCCCTGTGATTGGCTGGCCACCAGTCCAGGGTACCGCTTTTCCTCACGAGGGTCGTGGGGGGTGCTGCAGCCTATCCCAGCTGTCTTCAGGTGAGAGGCCGGGTATACACTGGACTGGTGGCCAGCCAATCACAGGGCACATATAGACAAACAACCATTCACACTCACATTCATACCTATGGATAATTTGGAGTCGCTAATTAACCTAGCATGTTTTTGGAATGTGGGAGGAAAACCGGAGAACACGGAGAAAACCCACGCATGCACGGGGAGAACATGCAAACTCCACACAGAGTTGGCCGAGGATGGAATTGAACCCTGGTCTTCTAGCTGTGAGGTCTGAGCGCTAACCACTCGTCCGCCGTGCCGCCCTCCATTTATTTCACATATCTTTAAAATGCTGCTTGTGTGTTCCACTTGCTGCACTGTTATTTCCTATGAACTTATCCGCGTCCGTAATGCTAAGCTTTTTTGTTCCTTACCGCAATTCCAGCATTGGTTCTCTTGCTGTCGTGTTGCGCAATACACATGAGGCAGCTATGGTTTCCGTTCCTCTCACAAATCATTACAAAAGGTTTAAAAATTAACTTGCCAGATATTAATACAGCATGGCTGTTTCTCTACAGGGAGGAGGAGACTAATCTTGTGGCCTACAGTGGAGTTGGGCTGACCTTGAGGTGTCATCATATAGATCGATGAAGATTGAGTGTGTGTGTGTGTGTGTGTGTGTGTGTGTGTGTTAGAAAGAAAGCAGCAGACGAAGCGTGCAACTTCTCCAAACAAGGAGAAAACTGAAACCTCTGCTAATGATGAATCATTGATGGCTTGTGGACAAGAAGAAGACTTTTCTTCCTTCCTCCTCTCCTCTCCTCTCTTCTCGTCTCGTCAAACGTCTACTTCAGCATTCACTCTCACTTCCACTCATCCCATCGGCGCAGCTGCCTCACTTTCAATCACGCCCGTCTTTTTGTCGTCTTGACCTTCTGCCGCCTGCTCTAGTGTATCATCACAACTTTCAATACCGTACAAATGTGTTGGAGCTTCACGCCAAAGATGTGTTCTTCTGAGGGTGTCGACATAAAAAAAACGAGGCATTATAAATTAAAAGCAATTAGCTCTCTAAGGGATTTGTCGTTGACACGTAACTAAGACTATAAATGTGACTACTCAGAGGATATTATAGTCAATTATAGATAGTATCACAATGCAGCAATTGTGTGAGCATTGATATACTAGAACAGGGGTCTCAAACTCAGTTTACTTGGGGGCCACTGAGGCTCGGGTCTGGGTGAGACTGGGCCAAATCAGGTTTTCCAAAAATAAAAAAATGCATTTATTAATAATAAAAAAAATAAAAAAAACTTCGCTTTGGTTCCAATTTTCTACAAAATATCTTACTTTTTATTTTTCTACACAAAATAAGATGAAAAATAAATAAACAAATCAAGAATAAAGAAAATCAATCAATCAGTAATAAATAAATAAATATAATAATAATAATAATAAAACGGCAAATAATAAAAACTTAAGAAACCACATATAGTTGGTGGGTAGACAAATTATTTTTTTCAGATTAAAATGAACAAAGCATTATTAGAGCCCTGTAGACATGACAAAACACGACTATAGTCACATTTATACTCTTTTTATTTACAACATATTGCGCAACTGCAGGGTCTTGAGACATATGCTAACTCGCAAACTAGAGAGCTAGCGACCTAAACGGTAGCCTCCAAGTTATTTCCTTTAAACTTAAAACGCCAAAAACTTACCACTTCCACACGGTTAGGGAGGATAACTATTAACAGTTATTTAACCTTTAACATGAACATTAATCAAACGTAATAATTTAACATCACGATCACGATCAGCTGCACAGTGATAGAGTGGTTAGCATGCAGGCCTCACAGCTAGGAAACCCGAGTTCAATCCCACTCTCTGCCATCTCTGTGTGTAATTTGTATGTTCTCCCCGTGCATGCGTGCGTTTTCTCCGTGTATTCCGGTTTCCTCCCACATTCCAAAAACATGCTAGGTTAATTAGCGACTCCAAATTGTCCATAGGTATGAATGTGAGTGTGAATGGTTGTTTGTCTATATGTGCCCGGTGATTGGCTGGCCTGTGCAAAATGTGCAAAAATGTGTTTTACTTCTAAGTAAAAATCTCAATTACCTTTGACATTTAAGATAAGGTGGCTAACTTATTTTTACACTTGACTAGATACACAGCACTATAAACAGATGTTATTTTTTTAGTCTTTAGATCGCAAAACTAGAGACTGAATCAACAGCGCCTCCGCTGGTTCCAACTGAGTAGTGCACGCCATTGATTATTACACTCATTGTTTCTTAAATCTTAAATCATTGTGTGCACTGTTGAAAAAAAAACTAGGAGTTCCTCTTACTTATTGCCTCCGATCGACTTGTGACCAAAAATAATTTCAGGCAAAATGTCGAGCAGCAACCATCTGCCACAAAACAACACAAACACTTCAGTCAGGTCTGTAAACGCACCACCCAGGTGTGTCGAGAAGCATATCAAGCATATCGTGAGAGGCGACCTGGCGGCACCAAATGTTGCCCATTTGTTATTGATGAGCGAGGAGCACAATAATGTCACAGTTATGAATAATGCACAGAAGAACATTAGCGATCAGAGCGAGATGCTTCACACACACACGTCAGTGTCAAAACAAAGTGTTCTTTATGTATTACGGTCTTGTGTGCATCTGTTCAAAACACACGATCTTTCTTCACGCCTACATTGTTTGTAAGCATCACTGCATTTAACGAGAATGTATGCACTTCCTGTTTACAAACACTAGCGTGAGAAAAAATAATACAAACCAAAATACAGCACAAGTCAAAAGTTTCAATGCACTCGCTCATGTTATTGAACAGATAAATGCGTGTACTCACCAAAATAACAACTGTCCTCAAATTCCCCAACTCCATTAGTTCCTTAAAGCTAACACTAGCATAGCTGTGACCAATTGACTTCCTTCATTCATTCAGACATATTAGCTCGCTAGCTTGTTACTGTGGCTATCGCTCTATGACCGATTTAACTTTTTTTTTACATACCGACGTAATTATGCACATACTGGTTAAGTTGTCACCAACTTCAAAATCATATTAGTTTAAAAAAAATAAAAACAGAAATTGTTTCGTCGGCATTTATTTGAAACCTTCGACAGCACAGGTGCATTGATTTGTCCAATCTTACCCAGCAACGTGTAGAAGTGAAATCTAATTGGATAAAAACTCCGAATTCTCATTGGATATAAAATCCGGAAACGCCACCAAGAACCGGAAATGATGTATCCAAAGAGAGCGAGCGTCTGAATCAAGAGTCGTAATTTGTAATTTAGGTATTTCCCACACACAAAAAGGTATTTGATTCAAACTGAAAATCTATATTAGTTTAAACAAAGAAAAACAGAAATTATTCAGTCGGCATATTTCTGAAAACTTCGACAGCACAGGTGCATTGATTTGTCCAGCCTTACCCAGCAACGCATAGAAGTGAAATCTAATTGGAGGAAAACTCCGAATTCTCATTGGATAAAAATCCCGGGAACGCCACCAAGACCCGGAAATGGTGCATCCAAAGAGGGAGAGCGCCTGAATCAAGAGTCGTCAATTCGTAATTTAGGTATTTCCCACACACACAAAGGTATTTCATTCAAACTGAAAAGCTATATTAGTTTAAACAAAAAAAACAGAAATTATGCCGTCGGCATATTTCTGAAAACTTCGACAGCACAGGCGCATTGATTTGTCCGGCCTTACCCAGCAACGCGTAGACGTGAAATCTAATTGGAGAAAAACTCTGAATTCTCATTGGATAAAAATCCCGGGAACGCCACCAAGACCCGGAAATGGTGCATCCAAAGAGGGAGAGCGCCTGAATCAAGAGTCGTCAAAAATATTTCCCACACAAACAAAGGTATTTCACTCAAACTGAAAATCAATATTTTACCAATGGCGTTTATACAAAATGCTTATATACAGGAAAAAAACTTTTTTAGGTTTCTAGTTTGCCTTTTATATATGCAAGTGCAGTGTTTATCTATTGTTTACAATATATATATTCGATGTGTGCGTGTGTACTGTATCCTAACATATCTGAATGCATAACAAAGCAAAGCGTGGCACCAAAATTGCTGAGAAACCACACCATCGCAGACATTACAGAGACAGCTATTAGGTCTTAAATATGTGTTTTCTTTCCAATATGTGTTTTCCTTCCTAGTGACCACATTTGTAACCCCGTGGTGAAAGAAGACCACAAAAAACCCAAACAAACACACACAGCATCAGCCCCATCTCATATGCCCACTCGCCGCCTCTCTAGGGGCCTATTAATCAATCACTGCCAAAATACTTCACTTAAAACATCTAAGTGAGTCTCCTCCACACAGACAAATATATTTTGAGCATTTAAAGTGGAGGGACAGCCTTTTTGAAGCCTACAAAATAGCCCCAATTGTTAATGTACAGAAAACATGTACAGGAAACATGTAAGTATTGCTGTTATGATTAGTTGAGATAGCATAAGCAAAGCAAGCAGCGGTATTAGCCAAATCTAACATCACATTAGTTACGCTTGTAGTCTTTGCAGAGGTCACACATTTGTCAAAAAGCACATTGGATCATACAACAACACACAACCCAACTCATCAAATGCATATGTTTTAGTCGGTGCTCAGATCAACCCCAAGCATTAGTAGCAGATGTGCACATTTGCGCCAAATTAGAATGTACTTATATAATAATTTTAATAACTTTATGTCTGCAGGGTTCTTCTTGGAATTGAGAGCCGGACAAAACACGGGAGTTGAGTTGTTTAGCCGGACTGGACTGGATTCATGAACACGTTATTTGTGATTTAGTTGTGATTGAGTTGAATGCAACCCTGTTTGTATTATTTCCTATGGGAAGTAAAATTTTGCATGACTTTGAAGTAGTATTCTACCAAAATATTTTTGTTTAGAATCTGATTTGTCCAAATTTGAGATTCCACCGTACACCGAAACATGAGAGGTGTGCGTCTTCATAAATCCGTTCCATAATCAAGTGTGAAATGGTTCTGTCCTTTTCCTCCTGAAGCAGAGTCTTACCTTTGATGCCAAACTTGGAATTCCCTGCAAACTTGATAATGGCCAACATGAGCAGGAGGCCGAAGAAGGCGACGGCGGCGATTCCCACCACCACGTACACCTGCAAGAATGTGATAAAGCGCCACTGAAAACACGGCAACCGCCAATGAGGTTGACAGGTAGGTGCTGAGCTTCACAGATAAGATCTTCCTTTTCGTCAAGTCAAATGTTGATTGCGTCCACTGCAAATTGATGGAGGTCATTGGGGAGAGGAGCGCAGGTGGAGACTTACAGCGACTCTGTCCTCTGGTGGGTCTGCAGTCGGCCCATCTGTTGATGTAGAAACAAATAGGGAGTCGTCAGGATGCATGCTGGTACAATTGCATTTACAAACATAATAACGCTCAAACGCAATGTACTTCGACACCTTGAAAGACGTAGTATTCTGATAGTAGTCTGATATGACATAATGAAAAAAATATTTTCCTCACATGTATTGTGGCAGTGGTTTGTTTTGATCTTCCAACTTTCTCCTACTTCCCCACTCAGTTTCAAACTTTGTCTTCTTCAGTTTATAATAAATAAATTGGAGATTATCAAGTTAGCTTGTGAACGCGGCGACCGTCTCTTGTGTCTTGATGTCCATTTTTTTTTTTTATTCAAATGCTGTCCAATTGACCCACATTACGTTGGAGATACTACATCCAGAAGGAACTTTTCCCGATGCTAACGTATGGGTTATTATGTCGTATTATTGTTTACCATTAGCATTACCATTTTCTACCGCTTTTTCCTCACAAGGGTCGCGGGGGTGCTGGAGCCTATCCCAGCTGTCTTTGGGCAAGAGGCGGGGTACACCCTGATCTGACTGGTGGCCGGCCAATCACAGTGCACATATAGACAAACAACCATTCACACTCACATTCATACCTATGGACAATTTGGAGTCGCCAATTAACCTAGCATGTTTTTTGGAATGTGGGAGGAAACCGGAGTACCCGGAGAAATGGAATTGAACCCTAGTCTCCTAGCTGTGAGGTCTGCGCGCTAACCACTCGACCGCCGTGCCGCACATTATTGCTTACCATGTCGACTATATTAGGTAATATGACTATAATGGTGACTATAGGGCTGTTATATCATGCCCACAGGGCTCTAATATAAAAACTGTTTTTAGAAGGGCTATTGGAGTGTCATGAGACACTCGTGAGATTGGGTCGACGACATGAGATTTTTATGACTATTGCAATCTACTAATTTAATTGAACTCTTCTACACTTCTGTGTGTATGCTAGCAGCCCCGCCTCCGCCCACCGAGACAAAGACACTGTATGACTAACAAAAGAAGAACTGTTGTTTTGTGGAACTACCGTATTTTCCGGACTATAAGTCGCACTTTTTTTCATAGGTTGGCTGTTCCAGTGACTTATACTCCAGTGCGACTTATGTATGTTTTTTCCTTCATCATTATGCATTTTTAGCCTTGTGCAACTTATACTCCGGAGCGACTTATCGTCCAGAAAATACGATAATATGCTAAGGTGCTGAAAATAATGCACAGTGAACCCTCGTTCTGTCTGTTTGGAAGCGAGAGACGAGGAAAACAGACACGCATACCGTACAAACTGAGCATTACTATTGTTTGTTATGCTTAAATGAAGTATCCAGTAATCTAATAGCGTAAAAGCATAATAACAGTACCTATGGGGGAGTCTGCAGCCAAGAGAATGCGATGTTAGGAAGCGGCAAGAAAGAGAGAAGGAAAAACAAATCAGACTGCAAAAAAGACAACATATTTTCTTTTCTAAACATGCATTTTACAAATCATATTATTACCATGCATACTGTCAGAGCATCTGTATATACTAGTATATTGAGCCGCAGAAACACAACAACAACGTGTACTAGCATGCAAACACAACATCATGAGGGTCGAATAGCATATGGGGAGGGGCGAGTGGAATCCCTAGCTGCAAGGATGTGTAAATATGCAACGCACCCTCGGCAACTTGAGAGACAAAAACAGGGAGAGAGAAGTTCTAACATGTAATTACTGACTGAAGACGGACAAGAGACATTTAAACATGGAGAACAAATAGCGGACTGTATGAAGGACCATTCGGGCTTCACAGGAAACAAAAATTCCAGAAAAAAAAGAGTTGTAAAATTGCGAGAATAAAATGGTAAATTTGTACGATTTTTAGAAAAATTTTAAGAAATAGCTGTAACATTTGCAACTAAGTTAGCATTTTTTATTGTAAAATTACGTATTTTTACCCTTAATATTAAAACTTTAATACATTTTTTTCTCATAATATAACAACTGCATTTTTTTCTGTCATAAAATGTAAACTAGCGAGTTATTTCTCATAATTTTCCAGCTTAATCTTGTAAAAGGTTTTATTTATTTTTTATTATTACAACATAATTTACAACACTGTTGAAATGTGTTTTTTTCTCATTATTACATTATCAAAATTTTCTCGAAATTTATTTCTCATTATTTTCCAGCTTATTCTTGTAAAAGGTTTTATTTATTTTTTTATTTTTGCAACTCTGGATTTATTTCTCATAATTTACAACACTGTTAAAATTATTTTTTTCTCATATTACTACATTGTTATCAATTTTTTCTCAAAACTTATTTCTCATTATTTTCCAGCTTATTCTCGTAAAAGGTTTTATTTATTTTTATTATTACAACTCAGGATTTATTTCTCATAATTTACAACACTGTTAAAATGTGGTTTTTTTCTCATATTACTACATTATCAAATTTTTCTCGAAATTTATTTCTCATTATTTTCCAGCTTATTCTCGTAAAAGGTTTTATTTATTTTTTTATTATTACAACTCAGGATTTATTTCTCATAATTTACAACACTGTTAAAATGTGTTTTTTTCTCATATTACTCAAATTTATAATTTTATCATATTTATCAAATTTTTCTCGAAAGAACTTGCCTAGAAATTACCCGCAAAAATGCGACTTATGTATGGTTTTTTCAACCTAGTTATGCATTTTTGACCTTGTGCGACTTATACTCCAGTGTGACTTATGTATGTTTTTTTTCTACCTAATTATGCATTTTTGGCCTTGTGCGATTTATACTCCAGTGCGACTTATGTATGTTTTTTTCAACCTAATTAGGCATTTTGACCTTGTGCGACTTATACTCCAGTGCGACTTATGTATGTTTTTTTTTTCGACCTAGTTATGCATTTTTGGCTTTGTGCGACTTATACTCCAGTGTGACTTGTGTATGTTTTTTTTTCTACCTAATTATGCATTTTTGGCCTTGTGCGACTTGTACTCCAGTGCGACTTATGTATGTTTTTTTCAACCTAATTAGGCATTTTTGATCTTGTGCAACTTATACTCCAGTGTGACTTATGTATGTTTTTTTTCTACCTAATTATGCATTTTTGGCCTTGTGCGATTTATACTCCAGTGCGACTTATGTATGTTTTTTTCAACCTAATTAGGCATTTTTGACCTTGTGCGACTTATACTCCAGTGCGACTTATGTTTTTTTTCGACCTAGTTATGCATTTTTGGCCTTGTGCGACTTATACTCCAGTGTGACTTATGTATGTTTTTTTTCTACCTAATTATGCATTTTTGGACTTGTGCGACTTATGTATGTTTTTTTCAACCTAATTAGGCATTTTTGATCTTGTGCAACTTATACTCCAGTGCGACTTATGTATGTTTTTTTTCGACCTAGTTATGCATTTTTGGCCTTGTGCGACTTATACTCCAGTGTGACTTATGTATGTTTTTTTCAACCTAGTTAAGCATTTTTGGCCTTGTGTGACTTATGTATGTTTTTTTCAACCTAGTTATGCATTTTTGACCTTGTGCGACTTATACTCCAGTGCGACTTATGTATGTTTTTTTCTGCTTAATTATGCATTTTTGTCCTTGTGCGACATACTCCACTGCGACTTATGTATGTTTTTTTTCGACCTAGTTGTGCATTTTTGGCCTTGTGTGACTTATGTATGTTTTTTTCAACCTAGTTATGCATTTCTGACCTTGTGCGACTTATACTCCAGTGCGACTTATGTATGTTTTTTTCAACCTAGTTATGCATTTTTGGCCTTGTGTGACTTATGTATGTTTTTTTCAACCTAGTTATGCATTTTTGACCTTGTGCGACTTATACTCCAGTGCGACTTATGTATGTTTTTTTCAACCTAGTTATGCATTTTTGGCCTTGTGTGACTTATGTATGTTTTTTTCAACCTAGTTATGCATTTTTGACCTTGTGCGACTTATACTCCAGTGCGACTTATGTATGTTTTTTTTTTACCTAATGATTTTTGGCATTGTGCGACTTATAGTCCAGAAAATACAGTACTACTACTTTTAGAACAAATAACAACTTATGGGTTTTTTGTAATTACAACTCGTGATTTTAAAAAGTTTTCCTTGTCATGTCGCAAATCAAAGGTTTTCTGTTTGATTTCATTTTGCCTTAGTGTGGCCTAATAGTCCTTCGTCCTGGTGGACATTTCATTAGAAAAGACAATCGTAGACGTATACATTGCACTTTACTCACCGTAGTAGTATATGTCTTTCTCCGTTCCTACACACAAAACAATAAAAGATGCAAAATAACGACTGAGCTTACATTCCATGAACACACTTTATACACCTTTATTGCCATTAGCAAAATAGACAAGAACTCTTTTGATCTGTGCAGAATTCAAAGATGTGCCATAATGACCTGTAAAGTGTGACTCCTCACCGTCCCAGGGCCTGCGCATGAAGTGGGCCTCGATGCGCTTCTGGTCTGTTCCGTATTCGTTTTTGGCCACCAGCGTGTAGAAGCCGTTGTTGAGGTGCGTGGGGCTGTCCAGCTGCAGACAGCCGTGGTACTCCCGCTCTGTGATATCGTGGATCACCGTCTGGATGAAGTTGTCCTGCGTCACTGCTTCGTCATTCAGAAACCACTGGATATCAGGTTGCGGGTTGCCTGGGACATACATAAAACATACACATGTGTATATAGTTTCTTCTGTTATTTACACATAGACATTCTGGTTAGTACTTTAGCATATCATAACATCACCTTGATTGGACTCTCCCAAAGGTCACCTGACCAGAAATATTTCAATATTGAACAAAGCAAAATTTGTTCTCAGTCAGAAATCACTCCACACTCTTTATTGCTCTCTGGTTCTACCATATCTTACTTATTGTGTGGAAATATGGGCTAATAACTATAAAAGCAATCTTCACTCACTGAATGTACTGCAAAAAAGGTCAGTACGGATAATTCATAATGCCGCCTACAGAGAACATACTAACTCCTTATTTCTAAAATCGCAAATAATTAAACTTGCTGATATAGTTCATCTTCAAACAGCTAAAATAATGCATAAGGCTAAAAATAACCAATTAGCTAAAAATGTCATCCCTCATGACTTGTGGTAATGACTGGCTTTTTCAACAGGACAATGGATTCTAACATTCCGCCCAAACCACTGTTTCAGGTAATTAACAAAAGAAGTCCTTTCATGAATAGTTTATTTGTATTTCCCTTTCTAGATCTTCCAGAATCTGCACCTATTCCAGCTGTATTTGCTTGGATTTTTCCAAAACAGTCTGTTTTTAATTTATTCCACCCACAGCCTGATTCCGGGCACACCCACTCCGCTATGATTGGTCCCACTCATTGTGTGGTAAAAGCAAAAGCAATATTCACTCGCTAAATGTACTGCAAAAAAAGGTCAGTAAGGATAATTCATAATGCCGCCTACAGAGAACATACTAACTTCTTATTTCTAAAATCACAAACACTTCAACTTGCTGATATAGTTCATCTTCAAACAGCTAAAATAACCAATTACCTAAAAATCAAAACAAAACACTTAAACTATTATGAAAGCAGGAAGTGAACAAATGTAACAGTTACTGATTGTAAAAGTACCAGATGGAGGGGTAGGATTTAATAAGCTTTGCTTCTTCCTACTCCTTTTGGACATGTGGAACTGTGAACTGATTATGTGATGCATTCAATTGTAATCTGATGCATGTTCAAATGAAATGAAACCATTACCATTACCAATACGAGGCTTTAATACTAATTGCCATCTTACCTGCGACACTAAAGGGGATGCACCAGTGGTGGTCTGGGATGGCGTCACTCAGTTTGGTGATATTTGGAGGAACTGAGTGGATAAGCGGAGAAAAAAAAAAAAAAAAAAAAAAACGTTAATACAAGTAGTGAAGCAATAACAGCTCCTTAGCGACAACGTACATAGAATGTCTAACACGATGGAGGACTCCTTCTCGCCGACAATGTTCTCTGCGGTGCAGCTGATCTTGCTGTTGTGGTCCAACGACGACAAGTTGGACAGTCGCAGTACGGAAATCTGACCCGACCTGGCGATCTGAAAGAAGACGACAGACATGGTCGAGCGTCAACAGTCAGAAATTAGAAATTCATTCAATTTTTGGGGGGCATATTTGTATTCATTCACTGACTCCAAGTTTCCAAATTGTATAGTAATATTAAGTAGCATAACTCATAAAACATTAGCATAACTAACTGATATTACTTAGACAAGCTTACAAGTATTTTGTTACTTTAAACTGCGTTCCTGTTAATAATATACAATAACTCAAATGTAGTGATATTTTGATCTGGTATTAATATTTCAGTATCCAATGAAAGTAGGTGTGCGGCGAGAGAATTGTGTTTGATTCCGAGACTGAAGAAGACGACTTTAGTGGGTTTAGCTTCCAGCAGGAGGACGAGGACAGCGATGATTGACTTTTCTGGTACACACACACACACACTCTTTGGCACTGTTTGGAAATGTAACAAAGTTCAATTTCTGGTTCTATGGTTATCATCACTCAATTGGGATTCTCCTGAACTGGTCTCTTTTTATTAGGGGTGTATCGTTTCAACGATATATCGCGATACGGCGGTCAAGTTGTTAGCGCGCAGACCTCACAGCTAGGAGACCAGGGTTCAATTCCACCCTCGGAGTTTGCATGTTCTCCCCGTGCATGCGTGGGTTTTCTCCGGGTACTCCGGTTTCCTCCCACATTCCAAAAACATGCTAGGTTAATTAGCGACTCCAAATTGTCCATAGGTATGAAGGTCCTTTTGTATACTACAAAAGTAGTACTGTGATATTGCAGGTATTTTGTTTTTCAAATTGATATCACTATTTTGTTAAATAATGCTTATTTTAAGCATCCTCAAAGGACTTTTTACTGATGTTAGTTACTTTGTTCAACAAAAAGCTAATAGAATGTGAACATTTGAGCAGGATCTTGAGACATAATTTAATTTATTTATTTTTTTATGTTTTTTTTTGTTGTAAATTTAAAGCTGGATGTTAAAACTTTATTTATCCAAATGCTCCACTTTTTACAGAGAAACGTTTGTGATACAGCATAACATACTGTTTTAATGGAATAAAAATGTGTTTAGTAAGTGCATATTGCTGGTGTAATTCAGTTTTTCCAGGAAATAATCTTTAACTACAAGAAAAACAAAAAAATATCGGCTTGTTAACAATATCGTGATACATCGTATGTGCCAATACACACTCCTACTTTTTATTTAGAATTTTTTGACTTTGTAGCCATATTTTTCTAACTGACTTTAACTTTGTAAACCATGCAATTGAATTGTGTGTGTATGTGAGAAAGACATGTGACCTCGTAGGTGGTAACCAGTGCCATGTTCCAGAAGAGGTCTGGTGAGGGCACCCCTGAGGTCACACAGGACAGCTGCACGTTGGATCCCTCCATGACGGTCACTTTGGGCTCTGGCGGACTCAGCGTCGCCATGGGAAGCTCTACAGTAAAACACCAGGAAGACAAAGAAAGCGATGATGGAGTTAGACACACACAAACACACACACACAGACAATCAAAGAAACCTTGGATTCAGAATGCTGCCCCCTTTCCTTTCAAGTGTGCACACTCACCCACGGTCCACACACACAAAGACAAACAGAGAAGTGGTTACGCTCATTACTGATGCATGCCGACTCCTAAACTGATTGGTCACAGCCAGAATCTTCTTTCACTGAGTGTATGCTAACCAGGAGGACGACAATTGGACTCATCAAATAAGGCAAAAGGTGAAAAATAATGCAAAATAGACGCCTATCAGTAATATGTGAGCACTAAATATGACAAAAATCTATCTTGTTTCCTCCACAGTCAAGTGTTAAAGGTTCCAGGTAGGCTTCTCTACACTTCTGAAAATAAAACCCAAAGCTCTGCCAAGTATCCCATCCATCAGGCACAGACATGGAAGTGGTAAGTTTCATCACTTAGTTTTTAGCATGAAGCTGCACAGTGGACTAGTGGTTAGCGCGCAGACCTCACAGCTAGTAGACCCGAGTTCAATCCCACCCTCGGTCATCTCTTTGTGGAGTTTGCATGTTCTCCTTGTGCATGCGTGTACTCCAGTTTTCCTCCCACATTCTGAAAACATGCTAGGTTGGAATATTTTGAGTCATTCACTTTTTTTCTGTCGCTTATCCCCTCACGAGGGTCGCGGGTGTGCTGGAGCCTATCCCAGCTGTCTTCAGACGAGAGGCGGGGTACACCCTGGACTGGTGGCCAGCCAATCACAGGGCCTCTATTTGTTCTATTTACAGTCTTTCCGTTCTGAAAGGTATTGGTTATCATTAAGAACTTGCGAGAGGAGCGATCGCATGATTTAAATGACACATCTTTATCACATGCACACTAATGTATTTGCAGGTGAGAAAGCACACTGTGGGTTTTACTTTTTGATTATTATGAGTTGACTTTTTACTATTATGAAATGTGGTCGTTATCATGAAGAACTTGCGAGAAGTTACATGTTGTAGGGACATTTTAACACATATAGTTCAGTTGCAAATGTGAAAAGTCGTAGGTTTTATATTTGTAAATGAATTGTTATTTGGAGTGGTTATATTCGAGTGGTTTGCACGCAGACCTCCCGAGTTCAATTCCACCCTCGGCCATCTCTGTGTGGAGTTTGCATGTTCTCCCCGTGCATGCGTGGGTTTTTTCCGGGTACTCCGTTTTCCTCCCACATTCCAAAAACATTCATTCATTCATTCATTTTCTACCGCTTTTTCCTCGCGAGGGTCGCTATCCCAGCTGTCTTTGGGCGTAAGGCGGGGTACACCCTGGACTGGTGGCCAGCCAATCACAGGGCACATATAGACACTCACATTCATACCTATGGACAATTTGGAGTCGCTAATTAACCTAGCATGTTTTTGGAATGTGGGAGGAAACCGGAGTACCCGGAGAAAACCCACGCATGCACGGGGAGAACATGCAAACTCCACACAGAGATGCCCGAGGGTGGAATTGAACCCTGGTCTCCTAGCTGTGAGGTCTGCGCGCTAACCCCTAGACCACCGTGCCGCCTCATTCCAAAAACATGCTAGGTTAATTAGCGACTCCAAATTGTCCATAGGTATGAATGTGAGTGTGAATGGTTGTTTGTCTATATGTGCCCTGTGATTGGCTGGCCACCAGTCCAGGGTGTGCCCCGCCTCTCGCCCAAAAACAGCTGGTATAGGCTCCAGCACCCCCGCAACCCTCGTGAGGAAAAAGCGGTAGAAAATGAATGAATGAATGTGAGTGTGAATGGTTGTTTGTCTATATGTGCCCTGTGATTGGCTGGCCACCAGTCCAGTGTGTACTCAATCTCTCGCCCGAAGACAGCTGGGATAGGCTCCAGCACCCCTTGTGAGGATAAGCGGTAGAAAATGAATGAATTGCTGTTAAAATGTGACTGTCATAGCGCTTCTTGATTCTACTTTCTTCACTCAACAAAACATCAACAGATCTGTCATTATTATAAGGATAAACATTGAAATCTCCTTCTCGGTGTCTTGTGAAGATCCTAATCAGTTAATGGATTAAGCAGCTATCTCTGCATTGTGAGTTATTCTAATGATGGACCAAATAAATCCAAATAATCCCAAGTCCTCTCGGGCCCTAAAACAGGCAGCCAGAGGAGATGTTGACAGCAATGCAGATTAAACCTGGACTGATTTCTTATCACCCGCTTCTTGTTCTTCTTCCACCTCCTTGTGTCCGTCAGCCTGTCACTGGGGCAACCCACTTATCACCACGGCAACCCGTTCGATCACAGTCTGGAGATGCTAAAAGACAACGGCTTTAGTGGTGACGCTGGGGTGTGGGGTGGCGGGTGGGGGGGGTCAGCTGCCATGCCAGATTGAAGCACATCATTCCACAGGCAACCCAGTGTGTTGCCATCACAACACAACACCAAAGAAACATGATGTGACATGACAATTATGGACGGTGGTTGGTTATACACAACACTTCCACGCTCAGCTTCGCTGGCGAAACCAGCCGTGACATTTAGTGATTGTAATCCCTGCATGGGACGTGATCGCAAGGAAGGAAGGAAAGAAGGAAGGAAGGAATAGCTAATTAGCATGGCAGCACAAGCCTCCATTTTGGCTCACTTACAGCCCACCTGCAGCCTGTTGTGAACATCTGGAAATGGTAACACAGCAACTACACCAGGGGTCTCAAACATGCGGCCCGCGGGCCAAATGTGGCCCGCAGGACACTAGTTTGAGGCCCACCGCCTTGATGCTGTATGGTATCATGTACCCAGAAAAAATTATTACGTTTGATTAATGTTCATGTTAAAGGTTAAATAACTGTTAATAGTTATCCTCCCTATCTGTGTGGAAGTGGTAAGTTTTTGGCTATTTAAATTTAAAGGAAATAACTTGAAGGCTACCGTTTAGGTCGCTAGCTCTCTAGTTTGCGAGTTAGCATGTGTCTCAAGACCCTGCAGTTGCGCAATATGTTGTAAATAAAAAGAGTATAAATGTGACTATAGTCGTGTTTTGTCATGTCTACAGGGCTCTAATAATGCTTTGTTCATTTTAATCTGAAAAAAATAATTTGTCCTTTTGTAATAGTCCTTTATTTATTACTTCCTGATTGTTTTGTGCCGTACCGGCCCCTTAAGAAAGTGTGCAGCTACCGATGTTATCTTATTACGTTTGGAACTTGACACTTGCGCCATTGTTGACACATTCCGGAGAAGCTGTTAGCATATCTTCGCTACGTCGCATGATCGGATATGGATATCCCTGCAGAAATATGGAGGTTCAGAGGCTGCATAGCAGGAGTGAACAGTGAAAAAGACAGTATAAAGGTCTTGTCAACCGGCAAAACGCTTTTATGTGCATTTACCGTTTGGACTTTAATAAATAATTAAAAAAACGAGTTTGAAACACACCATCTGGTTTTAGTAAAAGTCATTACTGTTCAAACTTAACAATCCAATCAAACCTCCTCGGCTTTGTGAGCTAATAATGTTCCCGTCTATCATTGCACCTCCTGCTGTTGTCTTTCCTTTTATGAATGATAGAAATCCTGTGTTGCCATAATGCGTGTTATTACGCCATTTGCCTACCCTGCTGTTTAATTGACTTTTATTCAACCCCAGCAGACTTTGCATGCAACGGCAGGGAATAAATATAGGAATAAATATAGGAATAAATATATGAATCCCCTCTCCGGCCCGCAGACACCGCAGCCATCTGGTCTCTTTAGTGGCTTTGTTGTGCTATTTACTGCTTACATCTGCGCCTATAGTGCAGTGGCTGCATGTACTTATGCATGTACACGACATAGAGGACGACTTGGCCATTTCTGTCCTAAGGATTGTTCATTCATGGTTCTTTCAGTATTTCGGCAGAGAGCTCGTGTGATATAAAGGATCTTTGATTCCCGTTTTTGCAGTAGGGCTTTAAACCAGACTGCTCTTGACTAGAGTTATTCATATATATATATATATATATATATATATGATATTTGAGTTGCCGTAGGTTTTTGGCATACGTTCTTAAGTGTTTCTGACATATAGAGGATCTTTGATAAGGGTCTTTGCAGTCAGGCTGTAAAAACAGCGGAGATCTCCTGTTATACAGAGGATCTTTGGTTAGCATTTTTGCTGTTGATACTTATATTGATATAACAGCAGAGCACTCTTGTCACGTAGAGGATCTTTGGTTACTGTTTTTGCAGTAGTGCTTTAAGCCAGCAGTGCCCTCCTGACTCTTTGATTAGCGTTTTAACTTTTTTTTTGTTTGTTTGTTTGTTTTGCAGTTGGTCCTTAAAACAGTGGAACACATCTGTCATGTGAAGGATCTTTGATTCATGTTGTTTACAATAGTGCCTTAAAAACCGCAGAACACTCATGCTTTTTACGGATTGAGCTTGTAAGCCAATAGAGTGCTTTGGACATATACAGGATCTTCGATTAGGTTTTTTTTTTTGTAATAGGTTTTTAAATCCAGCAGTGTTTCCCTGGCATATAGAGGATGTTTGACCACTGTTGTTTTTAAAAACATCAGAGTGTGTTTGTTATAGAGAGGATCTTTGATTAGCGTTTGTTTTTTTGTTTTTTTTTTGCAGTCAATCCGTAAAATAACTATTGAATTACTATTAAAATTACTACCACTATTATTTTTTTGCAGTATTGGTTTAAAAACAGCAGAGTACTTTTTTGCAGTATTGGTTTAAAAACAGTAAGAGTACTTCTGACATATAGAAGATCTTTGATAAGTGTTTATGCAGCAGGTATTTAAAGGCAGACATTTAGACTTTAGTCTTTATTGTTGTTCCTGTATGTGTACATATATAGAGGATCTTTGATTAGTGTTTTTTTTTCTTTTTTTGCAGCTAGTCCTTCAAACAGCAGAAGGACTTTTGCAGCCATGCTTTAAAAACAGCCGAACGCTCATATCATATAAAGTATCTTTGATGTTTTTGCAGCAGGTCGTTAAAAACATTTTGATGTTAGACATGAAAGGTCTTAGAAACTTGATGAAATTAAGTTGGATTGGAATCAGGAAAGTTGAATGAAATGGTGTTCAGGTTTTGGGCCTGATGAGAGACTCGTGTTGCCATGATGAGTGGCATGCTCGGTAATTGCCTCGGGGCAGTCGGGACGCAAAGAACACAAACAATACGTTAGCCCGCAGGAAGCTAATGGTGTCATTGATAATTCCTATTGATCCACTCCCTCCGCCTCTTCTCCATTAGCGGAGGATATTTGTGCATTCACACTCTTAACAGTGGGGAGGAGGACCGGGACCCCCTCCCTTTGACTGAGTGACATATGAAGAGGCAGGCAACTGTCTGGGTCGGGGGTCAGGGTGGCAAACAATGCCCCCCGGGGCTGTCAGCGATACACTCAGAACAACTTGAAACGTCCAGCTGGACTGTTGGCCTGTGGTTAGTCACGGTGTGTTCGTCTACGGTCTTTCTCAACGTCATTCTGTCCACATCAGTCGGTGACGTGAGGACGCCACCCGTGCCGGCCATGCCCTCCGGGCCTTCACCCATCACACACATATGTTTCACTTTGTGGACACTTTGCTGCTGCGGGACACGGACAAGCTGGTACCATACAAATGAAATAAGCGGCACAATAGGAGACAGTTATCATTCATTCATTTTCTACCGCTTATCCTCACGAGGGTTTGCTCATATAGACAAACAACCATTCACACTCACATTCATACCTATGGACAATTTGGAGTCGCTAATTAACCTAGCATGTTTTTGGAATGTGGGAGGAAACCGGAGTACCCGGAGAAAACTCACGCATCCACGGGGGAGAACATGCAAACTCCACACAGAGATGGCCGAGGGTGGAATTGAACTCGGGTCTCCTAGCTGTGAGGTCTATGCGCTAACCACTCGACTTCCGTGCAGCCGTCGTACCTTCTCATTCATTCATTCATTCATTTTCTCCCAGTTGTCTTGGAGCAAGAGGCGGGGTACACCCTGGACTGGTTTGCACATATAGACAAACAACCATTCACACTCACATTCATACCTATGGACAATTTGGAGTCGGCAATTAACAATTAAGTCAACACATTTTGGAATGTGGGAGGAAACCGGAGTACCCGGAGAAAACCCACGCATCCACAAGGAGAACATGCAGACTCCACACAGAGATGACCAAGGGTGGGATTGAACTCGGGTCTCCTAGCTGTGAGGTCTATGCGCTAACCACTCGACTGCCGTGCAGCCATCGTACCTTCTCATTCATTCATTTTCTACTGCTTTTTCCTCACGAGGCGGGGTACACCCTGGACTGGTGGCCAGCCAATCACAGGGCACATATAGACAAACAACCATTCACACTCACATTCATACCTATGGACAATTTGGAGTCGCTAATTAACCTAGCATGTTTTTGGAATGTGGGAGGAAACCGGAGTACCCGGGGAGAACATGCAAGGGTGGAATTGAACCCTGGTCTCCTAGCTGTGAGGTCTGCACGCTAACCACTAGACCGCCGTGCCACCCGTTATGTAATCAAATGGAAAATAAAATACCTGGAATATTTACATAGACAGTGGTTTAAAATAAAAATATCAAATCCACAAGCGCTAGCAAGCCAAGCGTATCATTATTTACAAGACAAGCGAGTCTAATGTCAACTTAAGCAGCGGGTTGGTCATCCACAGACCACTTCCTGTGGAAGTGCTTATCAAGCTCAAATATGTACAATATAAACGTCAGCATTTCATTTATACAGCATGAATTTTTCATCAACGGCTCTATTTTGGACCCGCTCCTGTTCATAAACGGGGTCGTGTTGCAGCGGGGCCAGGTCAATGTGGATTGGATGGGGCGCAAGTGTAAATATTGGAAACCTCAAAAGTCAAACAATGTGCTCGGGGGTGGGCGGGGGTGAGCGAGGTGTGGATTTGTCATATGTTTCTGTGCTTCACTGCAGTTAAGTTCAGTCTGTAGAGTACCGATAAATACATTAATATTATCAGTTTCTCAGTCGCATTTCAAATGGGGGAGGGGGGGGGCGTATCCCCCAATGGGGGTAGGACAGAAAATAACTGAGAACCACAGCATTAAAGGGGACCCATCGTGCTCATTTTCGGCCCATTTTAGAGCGTTGTGGACTCCTGTAAAGCAGCGACACACGATAAACCGCACAGAAAGCTTTCTAGATCTTCCAGCATCTGCGCCTATCTTTGGACTTTTGGACTGTTTTTTGCAGTAGGTTTTTTGCATTAATAGAGCACTATAACTGTACTGGGGATCTTAAGACTAGTGTAGCATATTGTTTCTGTTTTAGTGACTTCATTTGCAGGGCGGTCGAGTGGTTAGTGTGCAGACCTCACAGCTAGGAGACGAGGGTTCAATTCCACCCTCGGCCATCTCTGTGTGGGTGGGTTTTCTCCGGTTTCCTCCCACATTCCAAAAACATGCTAGGTTAATTAGCGACTCCAAATTGTCCATCGGTATGAATGTGAGTGTGAATGGTTGTTTGTCTATATGTGCCCTGTGATTGGCTGGCCACCAGTCCGTTCGCCCAAAGACAGTAATAAAGTAGAGTGGAGGAGTATGTTTGGGTTTGTTTGGCTCGGTGGAGGTCTACACTCCTTTCAGTACCTAATATTGTGTCCGGCCAGTTAGTGTAACAATGTGTGTGTGTGTGTGTGTGTGTGTCCTCACCACAGTTGGAGAGTCTCAATCGGGACAGCAGGTTGCGTGCTCCTCCGTCCTCAATGCAGCGCAGCTCCTGAGTGTCTGCTTCTTCTCCCAGCCACAGCTTGATCCACATGTTCTCACAGGAGCAGCGCAGAGGGTTTCCCGTCAAGATCCTGCACACACACACACACACACACACACACAGTTATTGCAGACGGTCAAGGACAGTGAGAACCAGAGCAACAATAGACTACAAAGTTTAGTTTCTATGCAGGTTAAACTAGGGAAAGACAATGGAAAATAAGCCTTATTTTTATCAGTAAAATGAATAATTTTGTCACTTTGATATGTTGTAAGTATGCGAAGAAAACTACAGGTAAGTCAACTCACAGGTAAGAGATGTTGAGGTGTCTGAATATCGTCCAGGAGAGCGACGACAGGTTGTTATCTTTCAGATTCCTGCAGGACAAATGTTTGAATTAAGGTGTATTGTTTTTTCTTGAAATTATATTCATCCTAAAAAGTAAAATTAAAATAAATTGATAAAAATAAAAATAAATTAATAAAAATAAAAATAAATTAATAAAAATAAATTAATAAATACACAAAATAAAAAAAGAAAGGCAGGTTTGAACCCAAACTCCTGACTGTGTGGCTATGGTACACATTATATCATTGTATGGTCATATCACCTCGTACTTCGGTACGTAATAAAAAAAATATTATATTATGAAAGCAGGAAGTGAACAAATGTAACAGTTACTGATTGTCAAACTCCCGACTGTGTGGCTATGGTACACATTATATCATTGTATGGTCATATCACCTCGTACTTTGGTACGTAATAAAAAATATATTAAAAAAACTTAAACTATATTATGAAAGCAGGAAGTGAACAAATGTAACAGTTACTGATTGTTAAAGTACCAGATAGGTTCAAACTCCCGACTGTGTGGCTATGGTACACATTATATCATTGTATGGTCATATCACCTCGTACTTCGGTACGTAATAAAACTATATTTGGAAAGCAGGAAGTGAACAAATGTAACAGTTACTGATTGTAAAAGTACCAGATGGAGGTGGTAGGATTTAATAAGCTTCCTACTCCTTTTGGACATGTGGAACTGTGAACTGATTATGTGATGCATTCAATTGTAATCTGATGCATGTTCAAATGAAATTAAACCATTACCATAAAATGTTTTTAACCAATTGTTGTTTGTTAACCAAACAACAAGAAAAGCAATTCATCAAGCAGCACATATTTAAAATGGACCAAAACAAACAGCTGTGTACTTACAGATACTGCAGTTTGATGTTGTTTTGAAAGGCCAGCTTGGAAACGTACGTCAGCCTGCTGTTCGATACCGTTCTGACGACAAACAAACAAACAGACATGGTTATCTAAAAAGCAATATTTTAGTCATCTTCTATATACAGTCGTTCCTTGCCACTTTGCGGTTCAAATTTTAAAAAAAAATTATGAATTAATCAATTATGCTCTTTTGGTTGAATACCGCTATTAGTGAAAAAACATATTAGTGAAGCTAATTTTACATATTAAGCATTTACATTAGGTGTCAGTAATGTTTGGTGAGACACACAAACGCTTGACTCGATCACAGGAACAATAGGCAGAACGACACCAGTCTGGTGCTTGTGTGTCTCACCGAATATTACAATAACATAGAACGTAGAATGAAACTGTTTCATTTGGGCTTATTTTTTTGGCTACTAATAGGTCTTATTTTATTTATTGATTCTAATAGATTTTTTTTTTTAACTTGATCGTATGAAATCACAAAATTTTTAAGTGGACCTCAGTGCTTGACCCGCACAGAACGCTTTCTAGATCTTCCGGATTCTGCACCTCGTTCTGCAGTGTTTCCACTGACTTCGGTCTGTACGTCTACTCCGTTGTGATTGGTCACACTCCCAAGCGTTGCGCAAGTCTGTGTTTACTGACTGCAGGGAATCTGCAGCCCTTATAAGGAAGTCCGGATCACTTCAGTAGGCTAGCTTCCAAATGAGCAAACCTCATTATGTGACCCTTTGGCTAACGTATTGTTTGTGTTTGATTAATACGAGAATACGACATTGTAACAACATTTATAGGTCAGAAAGGTAGTTAGATTCCATCGTTGGATGTGACAGCGGCCACTTGGGAGTTTCTTGGGTACCACCTTTGGTCCATGGGCCACACTTTGATAACCACTGCTTACAATTCAGATTAAAAATTTTTCTTAAATTCCATGTAAACATCATCAGGCTCAATAAATTACATTAGAAAAATTAATTAATCTGAAAATTAATTAATAAAATATTAAATTAATATATTAAAAATAAACACATGATTTTTAAAAATTCTTTCCAGTGCATCAATCAATCAATCTGTGGAAAAAGACTCACAGGTTCCTGAGGTTCTTGTAGTAGTGCAGGTCCTTGTCATTGATGGAGGAGAAGCTGCTCTGGTTGGCGATGTAGCTGTCAGAAGATACCAGATGTATGTGTCAGACGGCTCATTTGTTAAACCGAGCGGCAAAGCAAAGGAGAACATTCCGGAGCGACACTAAACAGCGGCGATAAAGCCCTATGATTACCGCTCCAAAGTAGATTTTTTTTAAAAATGAGGTTGCTGAGGTTGGACGCATTTGAAACGAAAAAGTCAAGTGGTCGAACCCAAAAATATGATGGAGCTTCCTAATGGCTGTCCATCAAGACACGGCACGTTCCTCGGCCCAAATGAAGGTTGTTACCGATGCTGAGTTCAATCCGATAATAACCAACAGGCAACATCTGTGAATCGCCCGTTTCACCAAACATGGGAAGGTTTATTCTGTAATTAGAAAAAAATGGAACTTTTACGGTCCTTATGGGTTCCAACGTTACCGGCGTAACACACAGTGGAGTGGAGGGGCACGATCATGATCCTTCCATGGAACAATGCAGCTTCAGGTTGTGCGGGGGCGTCAAACAAGCAGCTGGCTCTGTGGAGATGTTGCAGGTGGTATCCCTCATGACTTTTGTGGCTTTTTTCAACAGGACAATGCCGCACTTCGCTAAGAACTTCTTCCAGAGGGATAAGCTCACTCTTCTTCATCCAATTGAGAACATTTGGGGTTGGTGGTGGGATTCTAACATTCCGCCCAAAACCACTGTTTCAGGTAATTAACAAATAAGTCCTTTCATGAATGGTTTATTTGTATTTTAGAGGGTTTGTGTGTTTTCTTAGCAATGGTCTGAAACTTTTCATCATTTGAACAGCCTATTTCCCTTTCTAGATCTTCCAGAATCTGCACCTATTCCAGCTGTATTTCCTAGAATTTTTCCAAAACGGTCTGTTTTAATTTATTCCACCCACAGCCTGATTCCGGGGGCACACCCACTACGCTATGATTGGTCCCACTCATTGTGTGGAAACTATAAAAGCAATCTTCACTCGCTAAATGTACTGCAAAAAAGGCCAGTAAGGATAATTCATAATGCCGCCTACAGAGAACATACTAACTCTTTATTTCTAAAATCACAAATACTTCAACTTGCTGATATAGTTCATCTTCAAACAGCTAAAATAATGCATAACTAAAAACAACCAATTAGCTAAAAATGTCATCCAATACTTCTCTACAAGAGAGGAGAAATATGATCTCAGGGAAGAAGTACATTTGAAACACTTATATGCTAGGACTACGTTAGTGTTAGCATAGCATTTCAGTATGTGGAATCGAACTGGAATGGATTGAGTAAGACCCTCAAACAATGCACAACGATGAGCCAATTCAAGAAACAATACAAGCAGTTGATGTTTGCTAAATACAAGGATGAAGAGTCTTGAACCAGTCATGATGTGCTATGTATATATATCACTATATTGACATGTTGTTACTATGGTAACCATTATGTCATTGGATGCTCATATCACCTTGTACTTCGGTACGTGACAAAAATAAAATAAAAAATATATATATTAGGAAAGCAGGAAGTGAACAAATGTAACAGTTACTGATTGTAAAAGTAGCAGATGGAGGGGTAGGATTTAATAAGCTTTGCTTCTTCCTACTCCTTTTGGACATGTGGAACTGGGAACTGATTATCTGATGCATTCAATTGTAATCTGATGCATGTTCAAATGAAATTAAACCATTACCATTACTCAGCTTGTACCTGCTGACTGAGCAGTTTGCACTTGACCAATATTACAACATTGGTTCTGTTGCTGCTGTATTGTGCAATACATTGTGTTGTCATTTCCACTTTCTTATGCACTCCAAATCATTATTAAAGTTTGAAAAATACGTTTTTATATGTTAAGTATATAACATACCTCTCTGTTGCTAATTGTCCCCTGTCCTTTTTGCGGTTTAGGTCAATAAACGCAGGTTGTGAAGGGTCAAATGTGCCCCGCAGGACACTAGTTTGAGGCCCCCGCCTTTGATATGAAAGTTTAATGTTAGTGCGGCCTGCGCAAGTTTGATATGGATGCTGTATGGTATCATGTACCCAGAAAAAATTATTACGTTTGATTAATGTTCATGTTAAAGGTTAAATAACTGTTAATAGTTATCCTCCCTATCTGTGTGGAAGTGGTAAGTTTTTGGCTATTTAAGTTTAAAGGAAATAACCTGAAGGCTACCGTTTAGGTCGCTAGCTCTCTATATATTGGTATATGTTTGTATATATATTAGTTATAACTTTGGAGTGTTAAGTTGCTGTGTGATGAGTTTAGTGATTACCCATGCATGCACGGGGAGAACATGCAAACTCCACACAGAGATGGCAGAGGGTGGAATCGAACCCTGGTCTCCTAGCTGCGAGGTCTGCACGCTAACCACTCGTCCACCGTGCAGCCGATATATTGGTATATGTTTGTATATATATTAGTTATAACTTTGGGAGTGTTAAGTTGCTGTGTGATGAGTTTAGTGATTACCCACGCATGCACGGGGAGAACATGCAAACTCCACACAGAGATTGCCGAGGGTGGAATCGAACCCCAGTCTCCTCGCTGTGAGGTCTGCGCGCTAACCACTCGTCCACCGTGCAGCCGATATATTGGTATATGTTTGTATATATATTAGTTATAACTTTGGGAGTGTTAAGTTGCTGTGTGATGAGTTTAGTGATTACCCACGCATGCACGGGGAGAACATGCAAACTCCACACAGAGATGGCCGAGGGTGGAATCGAACCCCGGTCTCCTAGCTGCGAGGTCTGCACGCTAACCACTCGTCCACCGTGCAGCCGATATATTGGTATATGTTTGTATATATATTAGTTATAACTTTGAGAGTGTTAAGTTGCTGTGTGATGAGTTTAGTGATTACCCACGCATGCACGGGGAGAACATGCAAACTCCACACAGAGATTTCCGAGGGTGGAATCGAACCCTGGTCTCCTAGCTGCGAGGTCTGCGCGCTAACCACTCATCCACCGCGCCGCCCGCTCTCTTGTTTTCATTTTGTAGTGAAGTGCTTCGGAATCCTGTACCGCCATGACTAATTTGGGTGTTTTCTTCAAGCAAAGCACTCGAGATGCTTTTCAGTTGATTGCTTGCTTATTTAAAACAAGAAGGTGTGTGTGTGTAGTGTGTGGGGGGGCAACCAAGGACCGTCCAAGGCCACAGATTGGTTTTTATCTCTGACCAAAAAGGAAAACAAAGTGACCATCCACCGTTTTCATGACTATAGTAGACATATTTTGTCTTATAATTTTGGATTTTCACCCCAAAAAAGGAGCAACAGCATTGACACCGGCTGAGAAAATCACTTGCAAAAATTGATTTTTCTCTGCTTGTGTGCTTCATAAATACACAATCATATTTGGACAATGCTATGTGCACACATACACATTTCTGTTATCCATTTATGACAGTAATGCTTTTTAAATAAGATTTCTGAGATATTTCAGGACAAATATGTGCTATAAAGGAGGATAGACTGTTATTCAATATGTGTCACCAATGTTAAACTGTACTGTAATTATTGAAATGCTTGATTTAAATGTTGATATTTTGGGTTGGATGAGTTGTGTTTATTATATGAATATTATGATAATACCAATATTTGGGTTTTCACCCAAAAAAAAGGAGCAACAGCATTGACACCGGCTGAGAAAATCACTTGCAAAAATTGATTTTTCTGTGCTTGTGTGCTTCATAAATACACAATCACAGCCATAGTGTGTGTTTGTGTGTCATATTTGTACAATGCATCCATTTATCATAGTAATGTTTTTTAAATGAGATTTCTGAAATATTACAGGACAAATATGTGCTATAAAGGAGGATAGACTGTTATGCAATATGTGTCACCAATGTTAAACTGTACTGTAATTATTGAAATTCTTGATTTAAATATTGACATTTTGGGTTGGATTAGTTGTGTTTATTATGTGAATATTATGATAATACCAATATTCATATTATAAAAATGTAAAAAGGGGGGGGGATTTTTGGCGGGGTGAACACACTCACATGTCGGTGATGTTCTCCATCTCCGCTTCGCTCTGCAGGACCGGGAAGGCGTTGACGCCCCTCTCCGGGTCCACGCAGGAGATCCTGGTGCTGCTGCAGGTGCAGGAGGACGGGCATGCCTCCGCGGACAACCACGGGTCCCCGGAGCCAGTCGCCATCCCCACCATCACTACCCAGCACCCCCACCACCACCACCACCAGCAGCAGCAGTAAATCCGCCACGGTCCGGACGACCCTTTTCTCGACGACGGAGACTCTACCCCGCCGCCGTCGCCGGCTCTCAGTGCGCTCATGTCGGGTGCAAATCCCGAGCAGCCACCGCTGCTTGAGTCCGGGGTAACGGCTGCCAATCAAGAAAGGAGGTAGAGTGCAAGACAGAACAAATCCTTGAAGAAGAAAGAAATACAGGATTCTTGACGGGACTGAGAAGGTGTGTAAAGGGGGGGGGCAAAACAATTCAATGTCCTGTTTGTTCTTCCAGCTTCCTGTGAAATCCTCCACCAAGCAGCAGAAATCACAATGTCACACTGAGTGGATGGTGCCAAGCCTCTCTCTCTCTTTCTCTCTTTCTTTCTCTCTCTCTCTATCTCGCTTCTGATTGGATGGATGGTAAATCCGTAGAGCTGCTCACGTCCCGCTCCTTGTGATCCGGTCTGCAGGTGAACTCCGCTCACAGCAATGAGGTATGTGTGTCGTACCGGGGGGTGGGGGGGTGGGGGGGGGTATGCGTGCCGGCACTGAAGAGGTTAACATTTCTCAGCACTTGTGCTGTGAAGGAGGAATGTCCTTGTAGGAAAGACACACGCAGAAGGATGGATGGATGGATGTGGAGGGGAGGGCTGCGTTAGAGCTTGGTTCTCCAAACTGAGGTTCCGGGGACCATAATGGCTCTTTAAGAGGTTAGCGCGTTAGCTCCCCTCCCCTATCTGGAGTTGTGTTCAAATGTCAATTGAAAGATATCCGTGTGTGTTCTAATGGTACGTATATGTCAGGGTGGTCTCAAACACGCGGCCCGCGGGCCAAATGTGGCCCGCAGGATGCTAGTTTGAGGCCCCCGCCTTGATAAGCACAAAATCCAAAGCAATACAGCTGAATAGGTGTGGATTCTGGAAGAACTAGAAAGCTTTCTGTGCTGGGTTATTGTGTGTAGCTGCTCTATAGGAGCCCACAACTCAATATAAAAGGCCGAAAAATGAGGAAAATATATGTACAGTGTGTGTGTATAGGCGGGGTACACCCTGGACTGGTCACCGGCCAATCACAAACCACCATTCCAAAGTGTTATACCAAGACTTTAACTCTGATGGCACAAGCCATCAAAAGCGAAGTGGTGTTAAGTCAGGGGTCTCAAACCCGCGGCCGGCGGGCCAAATGTGGCCCGCAGGACACTACTTTGAGGGCCCCCGCCTTTGATATGAAAGTTTAATGTTAGTGCGGCCCGCGCAAGTGTGATATGGATGCTGTATGGTATCATGTACCCAGAAAAAATTATTACGTTTGATTAATGTTCATGTTAAAGGTTAAATAACTGTTAATAGTTATCCTCCCTATCCATGTGGAAGTGGTAAGTTTTTGGCTATTTAAGTTTAAAGGAAATAACTTGAAGGCTACCGTTTAGGTCGCTAGCGGTTAGTTTGCGAGTTAGCATGTGTCTCAAGACCCTGCAGTTGCGCAATATGTTGTAAATAAAAAGAGTATAAATGTGACTATAGTCGTGTTTTGTCATGTCTACAGGGCTCTAATAATGCTTTGTTCATTTTAATCTGAAAAAAATAATTTGTCTACCCACCAACTATATGTGGTTTCTTAAGTTTTTATTATTTGCCGTTTTATTATTATTATTATATTTATTGTATCAACTGCACAAATATTTGAACTTTCTCTTTAAATCTTTCTAAATTCCTTATGACTTGATTACTGTCATATTTTGACTTCATCGACGGGGCATTATAACTTTTTCCGCAACCACATTTTTCTAAAAATTACGACTCTATTTGTCGTTTTGTTCGTTCAACATAATATTCCGACTTGAAAAAAAAACAACATATGTAATATTTCGACTCTATACCACAAAATTGTCATTATCTTTTCTTATAATATTACAAGTTGTATGCAACCTTTTTTCTCGTTAAAATGTAATATTCATATTTTGATGGGGGTTTTATATATATTTTATATATTTATATTATATTATATTATATTATATTATATTATATTATATTATATTATATTATATTATATTATATTATATTATATTATATTATGCATTTTCTGCCACTTATCCTCAAAGGGGTTGTGGGGGGTGCTGGAGCCTATCCCAGCTGTCTTCGGGCGAGAGGCGGGGTACACCCTGGACTGGTGGCCAGCCAATCACAGGGCACATATAGACAAACAACCATTCACACTCACATTCATACCTATGGACAATTTGGAGTCGCTAATTAACCTAGCATGTTTTTTGGAATGTGGGAGGAAACCGGAGTACCCGGAGAAAACCCACGCATGCACGGGGAGAACATGCAAACTCCACACAGAGGTGGATGAGAGTGGAATTGAACTCGGGTCTCCTAGCTGTGATGCATGAGTGCTAAATTAAACTAAAAAACAGCAAAAATGCAAAAAATTGAGCAAAAGGCATAGCGTTACAAAAAAAAGCAGAAATGTTGGTACCAATAACTACTTTTTGCCACATATGGCGGTCGAGTGGTTAGCGCGTAGACCTCACAGCTAGGAGACCAGAGTTCAATTCCACCCTCGGCCATCTCTGTGTGGAGTTTGCACGTTCTCACCTGTGCATGCGTGGGTTTTCTCCGGGTACTCCGGTTTCCTCCCACATTCCAAAAACATGCTAGGTTAATTAGCGACTCCAAATTGTCCATAGGTATGAATGTGAGTGTGAATGGTTGTTTGTCTATATGTGCCCTGTGACATCTCACCACAATAAACAACCTTTTGTTATATTTTTCCTGCTTTTTCCTTATTTAATTTTCCATTTGGCATAAATCCTACTGTAGTAATCTTACTCGGATGCTAGTTGTGAGCAGCCATCCGGTGTTTAACATCCATGATTACCTTTTTTTTGCTTTCAATCCTTCCGAGTAGAACTGAATCAATATGCAGTATGTTTCACCTTGTATGTGACAGGCAATGACATCACACGTCCACACGGCTCCTCCTACTGTAACATGACGTTTGTAGTGACGCACAGGCACACAGGAGTGTAATTACGGAGTGTGTGTGTGTGTGTGTGTGTGTGAAGCACACACACACACACAAACTGGCTCTGTGGCCCTAATTAAAAGGCTGTCACAACAGAATATTCCAACTAATTGTCTCCTTCCTGTAGACAAGCGACGGCTATTGCATGCTCATAATGAATTATGCCGTTTTGTCGCTAATGCAACTGCTAATGTGTTCACGACAACATGTTACGTTTAGTCTGCCCTTCAATGCCTTACGAGGCCCAGCTCGAGATGATGATGATGATGATGATGATGATGATGGATAGATATGTATATTACATTTAATTCCTGCCAGGCATCAAACACTGCGGTTAATCTGTGGTCCACTTAACACAGAGGTCTCAAAGTCAATTTACCTGGGGGCCACTGGAGTTAGGGTCTGGGTGAGGCTGGGCCGCATCAGGTTCCCCCCCACCAAAAAAAACGCATTTATTAAAAAATATAAAAAAATTATTTATAAAATATACAAACTTTTTTCTACAATAAAAGCTCTGATTAAACATTCCACTGTTCTCAAATATCTTAATTTTTATTTTTCTACACAAAATAAAATGAAAAATAAATAAACAAATCAAGAATAAAGAAAATCAATCAATCAGTAATAAATAAATATAATAATAATAATAATAATAAAACGGCAAATAATAAAAACTTAAGAAACCACATATAGTTGGTGGGTAGACAAATTATTTTTTTCAGATTAAAATGAACAAAGCATTATTAGAGCCCTGTAGACATGACAAAACACGACTATAGTCACATTTATACTCTTTTTATTTACAACATATTGTGCAACTGCAGGGTCTTGAGACACATGCTAACTCGCAAACTAGAGAGCTAGCGACCTAAACGGTAGCCTTCAAGTTATTTCCTTTCAACTTAAATAGCCAAAAACTTACCACTTCCACACGGATAGGGAGGATAACTATTAACAGTTATTTAACCTTTAACATGAACATTAATCAAACGTAATAATTTTTTCTGGGTACATGATACCATACAGCATCCATGGTTTTAGCTAAATATTTATGGCTGTATTTGTGGCAAAGTGAAAATTATGCTTTAAATTAATCTTTTTTTGTTGAGAACTAATATTTTATTGAAGCTTACCAAAGTTCTACTGCTGATTACTAAAGAACGGAAAACAGTAGAATGATGATAAATGAGAGTCTATTTAACCCGAGAACACAATATCATGTGTGCCTTGAAAAATCAATCATACTGTATATTAATATTTTATCATAATTTCATCACAATCAGCTGCTAAGTGTTATTGCTGCTCTTAAAAGGAAACCCAACCGTTATTATAATTAACATCAAGTGATTGGGATGACGCTGTATGTGTGATGTTTATACTGTATATCAATGTATGTGTGTGTATACTGTACTTTATAATAACATTTGTACTTGGTACAGCTATGATTTATGTTTGCCTACTATTAAAAAACAACTTTATGCAAATACATTAACATCCTTTGGAATATTTTTTCGTTTGCATAGAAGTTAGGCAACACTGCCCTCTAGCGTTAGAAACATGGATTGCTCCTGAAAGTGTCAACAGATTTAGCCCTCCATCTTCCAAATACTATGCATGTTTTTGTTTTTATCATTTCACAGAGAAAATTTACCAACAAAAGGCTTGTTACATTTTATTATTTGAATTATGATTTTTAATATTTAATATATATTTTTTTATTTTATTAATATATATAATATTATTTAATATATTATTTTTCTTACTGTTGGGATATATATATATACTAATTTAAATGAAAAAGTAAAAAACCTCTTTATATATGTATATATTATATTATGTTATGTTATGTTATGTTATGTTATGTTATGTTATGTTATGTTATGTTATGTTATGTTATTATATTATATTATATTATATTATATTATATTATATTATATTATATTATATTATATTATATTATATTATATTACATTACATTACATTACATTACATTACATTACATTACATTACATTACATTACATTACATTATATTATATTATATTATATTATATTATATTATATTATATTATATTATATTATATTATATTATATAGGCTCCAGCACCCCCCGCGACCCTCGTGAGGAAAAGCGGTAGAAAATGAATGAATGAATATATAAGTATATATAAAAATATTATATTTAATATAAATGCAAATGGTTAAAAAAACGGACGCACCCATGAAAAAAAAAAATTTTGTTGTTTTTTGCATGTTCTCCCCGTGCATGCGTGGGTTTTCTCCGGGTACTCCGGTTTCCTCCCACATTCCAAAAACATGCTAGGTTAATTAGCGACTCCAAATTGTCCATAGGTATGAATGTGAGTGTGAATGGTTGTTTGTCTATATGTGCCCTGTGATTGGCTGGCCACCAGTCCAGGGTGTACCCCGCCTCTCGCCCCAAGACAGCTGGGATAGGCTCCAGCACCCAATATGGAGCATCCCTAATTCCCTCCTAATGCTAAGTACTGTACTTATTTTTCTTAGCACCGTCATCTCCATGCAGTTGTCGGTTTGTAAGGTGAGTTGAAGTGGAGGTAAGAGAAACGGAAACATGACATCCATCATAATGAACTCAATTGTTGTTTCCTTTTGTCCTCAGATGGGAGTCATAATGCCGGTTACCGTGGGAACATCAGCTGAATCAGGGCCAGATGTGGAGAAAGGACAATAAGGAAAAAGAAAGAATAATCCATGACTTGACATAAATGGTAATAATTACATCAAATCAACTTTTTCTTTTTTTTATCAGGCATAAACTTCTCATTTGATGCGGCCGTAGGTGGGTGAGACTTTCCCAGTCTTCATCTCCTTTGAGGTGAGGAAGATGATGATATACATGCATGTTGTGTTTCTTACATTAGTGTTATTAGTTTGTTAATGTGATTACAATAATGGTAATGGTTTAATTTCATTTGAACATGCATCACATTACAATTGAATGCATCACATAATCAGTTCCCAGTTCCACATGTCCAAAAGGAGTAGGAAGAAGCAAAGCTTATTAAATCCTACCCCTCCATCTGGTACTTTTACAATCAGTAACTGTTACATTTGTTCACTTCCTGCTTTCATAATATAAAATATATAAAAATATTATGGGAATAAAATTATAATATCATGAGAAAATTCACAAAAAATTATATTAAGTACGTAATATGAATATGATGAAAAATAGTAATTTTAGTACTTTAGTAAAGTAAGTTTTGGAAAGGAAAAGTTACAATTTTATGAAAATTAATTCCGAAATTTAAGTAAAAATATTATGGGAATAAAATTGTTACATTTGTTCACTTCCTGCTTTCCTAATATAGCTTACGTTGGTTTTTTTTTATTACATACCGAAGTACGAGGTGATATGACCATACAATAATAATAATTTTAGTACTTTAGTAAAGTAAGTTTTGGAAAGGAAAAGTTGAGGAAAAGTTACAATTTTATGGAAATTCATTCCGAAATTTAAGTAAAAATATTATGGGAATAAAATTGTTACATTTGTTCACTTCCTGCTTTCCTAATATAGTTTACGTTGGTTTTTTTTTTATTACATACCGAAGTACGAGGCGATATGACCATACAATAATAATAATTTTAGTACTTTAGTAAAGTAAGTTTTGGAAAGGAAAAGTTGAGGAAAAGTTACAATTTTATGGAAATTCATTCCGAAATTTAAGTAAAAATATTATGGGAATAAAATTGTTCCATTTGTTCACTTCCTGCTTTCCTAATATAGTTTACGTTTTTGTTTTTTTTTTATTACGTAACGAAGTACGAGGTGATATGACCATACAATGACATAATGTGTACCATGTGTTACATTTGTTCACTTCCTGCTTTCATAATATAGTTTCATTCATTCATTTTCTACCGCTTATCCTCACGAGGGTCGCAGGGGGTGCTGGAGCCTATCCCAGCTGTCTTTGGGCGAGAAGCGGGGTACACCCTGGACCTTTGGCCAGCCAATCACAGGGCACATATAGACAAACAACCATTCACACTCACATTCATACCTATGGACAATTTGGAGTCGCTAATTAACCTAGCATGTTTTTGGAATGTGGGAGGAAACCGGAGTACCCGGAGAAAACCCACGCATGGAATTGGAATTGAACCCGGGTCTCCTAGCTGTGGGGTCTGCGCGCTAACCACACGACCGCAGTGCAGACCCTAATATACTTTTTTTTTTTTTAAAGTAAAAGTATTATGGGAATAAAATTATAATATCATGAGAAAATTCACAAAAATTTATATTAAGTACGTAATATTAATATGAGAAAAAATAATAATTTTAGTACTTTAGTAAAGTAAGTTTTGGAAAGGAAAAGTTGTGGAAAAGTTACAATTTTATGGAAATTAATTCCGAAATTTAAGTAAAAATATTATGGGAATAAAATTACAATATCACGAGAAAATTCACAAAAATTTATATTAAGTATGTAATATTAATATGAGAAAAAATAATAATTTTAGTACTTTAGTAAAGTAAGTTTTGGAAAGGAAAAGTTGTGGAAAAGTTACAATTTTATGGAAATTAATTCCGAAATTTAAGTAAAAATATTATTGGAATAAAATTACAATATCACGAGAAAATTCACAAAAATTTATATTAAGTATGTAATATTAATATGAGAAAAAATAATAATTTTAGTACTTTAGTAAAGTAAGTTTTGGAAAGGAAAAGATGTGGAAAAGTTACAATTTTATGGAAATTAATTCCGAAATTTAAGTAAAAATATTATGGGAATAAAATTACAATATCACGAGAAAATTCACAAAAATTTATATTAAGTATGTAATATTAATATGAGAAAAAATAATAATTTTAGTACTTTAGTAAAGTAAGTTTTGGAAAGGAAAAGTTGTGGAAAAGTTACAATTTTATGGAAATTAATTCCGAAATTTAAGTAAAAATATTCTGGGAATAAAATTACAACATCATAAGAAAATTCACAAAAATTTATATTAAGTACGTAATATTAATATGAGGAAAAATAATAATTTTAGTACTTTAGTAAAGTAAGTTTTGGAAAGGAAAAGTTGTGGAAAAGTTTCAATTTTATGGAAATTAATTCTGAAATTTAAGTAAAAATATTATGGGAATAAAATTACAATATCACGAGAAAATTCACAAAAATTCATATTAAGTATGTAATATTAATATGAGGAAAAATAATAATTTTAGTACTTTAGTAAAGTAAGTTTTGGAAAGGAAAAGTTGTGGAAAAGTTACAATTTTATGGAAATTAATTCCGAAATTTAAGTAAAAATATTATGGGAATAAAATTACAATATCACGAGAAAATTCACAAAAATTTATATTAAGTATGTAATATTAATATGAGGAAAAATAATAATTTTAGTACTTTAGTAAAGTAAGTTTTGGAAAGGAAAAGTTGTGGAAAAGTTACAATTTTATGGAAATTAATTCCGAAATTTAAGTAAAAATATTATTGGAATAAAATTACAATATCACGAGAAAATTCACAAAAATTTATATTAAGTATGTAATATTAATATGAGAAAAAATAATAATTTTAGTACTTTAGTAAAGTAAGTTTTGGAAAGGAAAAGTTGTGGAAAAGTTACAATTTTATGGAAATTAATTCCGAAATTTAAGTAAAAATATTATGGGAATAAAATTACAATATCACGAGAAAATTCACAAAAATTTATATTAAGTATGTAATATTAATATGAGAAAAAATAATAATTTTAGTACTTTAGTAAAGTAAGTTTTGGAAAGGAAAAGTTGTGGAAAAGTTACAATTTTATGGAAATTAATTCTGAAATTTAAGTAAAAATATTCTGGGAATAAAATTACAATATCATGAAAAAATTCACAAAAATTTATATTTTAGTTTTTTTTTTTTTTTTTTTTATTCTTTTTTTTGTCACATACCAAAGTACGAGGTGATATGACCATACAATGACATAATGGCTACCGTAGTAACATAGTCAGGAGTTTGGGTTCAAACCTGCATGTGCAGTTTGCATGTTCCCGTCATGCGTGGGTTCCTGCATTGGCGACTATATTGTCCAGAGTGTACACCGCTTCTCCGCTGAAGTCAGCTGGGATAGACTCCAGCATACCCTGCCACCCTAATGAGTATAAGCAGCATATAAAATGGATGTATGTATAATATTAGTGTTATTATTGATACAGTTATTTGGCATTATTATTAAGTATACCTGGTGGTTTGAAGAGTGAATGAAGATGTTTAATGTCGTCGTGATCGGAATATGACTTTAGATTAACAGCCAGATTCATCATCACTCCCACTCACGGTGGACCAAAAGAACCAAGTCAAGGACTCATTTAGTTTTATCTGCAAAGGTGCTCTTCCATGCACGCGTGGGCGATCACATGATGTGCTAAGATGGTCAAAATGTGTTGAATTTCTAAAAAGAACCGTTTCAAAGTCTGGGTGCTTGAACTACACGTGAGTTCGAATTCTTAAATGATATTTTCTCAAATTGGAGATGTTGTTGCAACGTTTGAAAGAGGAGCTCTTGTGATTTTGAGTGACTGCTGACATTAAACAGTAAAGAAAAAGATGATGTTTGTTGGACTGGTGGCCAGCCAATCACAGGGCACATATAGACAAACAACCATTCACACTCACATTCATACCTATGGACAATTTGGAGTCGCTAATTAACCTAGCATGTTTTTGGAATGTGGGAGGAAACCATGCAATGCACGGGGAGAACATGCAAACTCCACACAGAGATGGCCGAGGGTGGAATTGAACTCGAGTCTCTTAGCTGTGAGGCCTGCGCGCTAACCACTCGTTGGCCATGCAGCCATCACAATAAGTTAATTTCCAGCGAAGTAGAATTGGATATTTACAAGTAGAACATTATTAGAGCCCTGTGGACATGAAATAACACCCCTATAGTTGCCTTTTTTACTCATATTTCCTAATGTAGTTGACATGATAAGCAATAATGACACATACTGTATTTTCTGGAGTCCAGAGTATAAGTCGCACAAGGCTAAAAATGCATAATTAGGTCGAAAAAAAACATACATAAGTATAAGTCGCATTTTATGCGGGTAATTTATTTTACAAACTACTTGACCAAAACAGACACCCGAACACCCACAAATGCACGGGAAAACATGTAAACTCCACACAGAGATGTGCCGAGGGTGGAATCGAACTTCGGTCTCCTAGCTGTGAGGCATGTGCGCTAACCACTCAACCACCGTGTCACAGGTCGCACACACGTTACATATTCAGTGCTATGTTAATCCACTTCATCATAATTCATCACTAAGTGTTTTTTTTCTTCATAAAACACTGATCTTATATCTTTTTCCTCTTCATCTATAAAGATCTTTTTTACAATTCTGATTAGAAAAAGAAATGCACTGCTGTGTATGCGCCAGCACTTCCTCCGAGAGGATTTTTAATCATCCTATTCAGAACACATTTGCATGAATATTCACACGCATATGTCATATTAATTGGCGGCACAAAGCATCTAGATTGGAATAAATGTGGCCTTTCTTCTCCATCCTGTCCATTTAATGCAGTGGTACAGTGAACAAAGTCTCCCCCCTTCCTGACATATTTTTTTATTATTTTTTTATTAATTATTTTTTATTAATTTTTTATTAATTATTAAAATTATTATTATATATTTTTTATTATTAGTATTTAATTATTTTATTAAATTATTATTATTATTAAGGGAGAAAAACAATTAGTCACACATAGATGTTTCATATTTTTTATTATTTTTAATAATTATTTTTTCATTAATTGTATTAATTATTAAAATTTTTATTATATTTTTTTTATTATTATTATTTAACTTTTTTATTATTAAGGGAGGGAGAAAAAACAATCCAAAGCTATACAGCTTTGTGTGGAAAAAGGAAGCTAATAACTGTTTGGGCCAGGAAGTCTTACAGGTCCAGAAGCCCCATACCATCATACTACCACCACCATATTTTACTTTCACACCAGATGTAATGGGACACATACCTTCCGAAAAATTATACTGGCCTTTCTTCTCCATTCTGTCCATTTAATACAGTGGTACAGGGAAAAAGTCTCCCCCCTTCCTGATTTTTTTTTGCATGTTAGACAACATATTTTTTTTTATTAATTTTTTTTATTAATTTTATTAGTTATTAAAATTATTATTTTTTTATTATTATTATGATTTAACTTTTTATTATTAAGGGAGAAAAAACAATTAGTCACACATAGATGTTTCATATTTTTTATTATTTTTAATAATTATTTTGTTATTAATTGTATTAATTATTAAAATTATTATTATATTTTACTATTATTATTTAACTTGTTATTATTAAGGGAGAAAAAAAACAATCCAAAGCTATACAGCTCTGTGTGAAAAAGGAAGCTAATAACTGGTTGGAAGTCAGGAAGTCTTACAGGTCCAGAAGCCCCATACCATCATACTACCACCACCATATTTTACTTTCACACCAGATGTAATGGGACACATACCTTCCGAAAAATTATACTGGCCTTTCTTCTCCATTCTGTCCATTTAATACAGTGGTACAGGGAAAAAGTCTCCCCCCTTCCTGATTTTTTTTGCATGTTAGACAACATATTTTTTATTATCTTTTATTAATTTTTTATTAATTTTATTAGTTATTAAAATTATTATTATTTTTATTATTATTATGATTTAACTTTTGATTACTAAGGGAGAAAAAACAATTAGTCACACATAGATGTTTCATATTTTTTATTTATTTTTATTAATTAATTTTTTTATTAATTGTATTAATTATTAAAATTATTATTATATTTTTTATTATTATTATTTAACTTGTTATTATTAAGGGAGAAAAAAAACAATCCAAAGCTATACAGCTCTGTGTGAAAAAGGAAGCTAATAACTGGTTGGGTCAGGAAGTCTTACAGGTCCAGAAGCCCCATACCATCATACTACCACCACCATATTTTACTGTTGGTATTTTACTTTCACACCAGATGTAATGGGACACATACCTTCCGAAAAATTATACTTGCCTCATCAGACCACATAGTATGGAGTCATGAACAATGACCTCAATTGACTGCAAGTGAGGCCTGCAGTTCTTTGGATGTTGTCGTGGGGTCTTTTGTGACCTCTTGGATGAGTCGTCTCTGCGCTCGTGGGGTTATTTTGGTTGGCCGGCCACTCCTGGGAAGGCGCATTGGGTTTTCGCCATTGGTGGATAATGGCTCTCACTGTGGTTGGCTGGAGTCCCAAATCTTTATAACCACTTCCACACTGATAGAGCTCAATTAATGTAGTTTTTTTTTTTAATGGTGTGGGTGTAGGTTTGGATTTTTTTTCCTCTCTTAATAATGAAAAGTTTCATTTCAAATTAACCTTGACTAATATTTAATTTTGTTTTGTTTGTACATTTGATTAATGTTCATGTTAAAAGGTTAAATAACTGTTAGTAAATATCCTCCCTATATGTGTGGAAGTGGTAAGTTTTTGGCTATTTAAGTTTAAAGGAAATAACTTGAAGGCTATCGTTTAGGTCGCTAGCTCTCTAGTTTGCGAGTTAGCATGTGTCTCAAGAAAAAAAAAAAAAGAGTATAAATGTGACTATAGTCGTGTTTTGTCATGTCTACAGGGCTCTAATAATGCTTTGTTCATTTTAATCTGAAAAAAATAATTTGTCTACCCACCAACTATATGTGGTTTCTTAAGTTTTTATTATTTGCTGTTTTATTATTATTATTATATTTATTTATTACTGATTGATTGATTTTCTTTATTCTTGATTTGTTTATTTATTTTTCATCTTATTTTGTGTAGAAAAATAAAAAGTAAGATATTTGAGAACAGTGGAATGTTTTATCAGCGCTTTTATTGTAGAAAATCGAAACCAAAGCAAAGTTTATTCATTTTTCTATTTTTAATAAATGCGTTTTTTTGGGGGGGGGGGGGCTGATGCGACCCAGTCTCGCCCAGACCATAGCTCCAGTGGCCCCCAAGTAAATTGAGTTTGAGACCCCTGAATTAGATGAATGAGTATGGCGCAGTAAAGTTCTAACATCAGCACAATAAATAACAAAAATACACCCAAAGTGGAAAATATCCAATATAAATAAATATTGCAGTGAAATATTGAATAGTGTTGGAATAATAACAGAAAACTCTCCATAAGTTACAATGGAGCTTACATTATTTACTTGTTGAAAGAAGTATTTTTAACAAATGGCCACTGGGGGTCGCTCCTGTCCTCGTCAATAGAAAATATAACACTACAATATGGCAACGTCAACACTGGCACCTCCACTCCAGCACAGAGGACGCATTCATTCAATCATTCAGTCAGACGAGCGAGGGGACCTTCCGGTGTCTTCATTAAGTGGAGCAAACCGAAAGGTCACACGGTCTTGTCGGAGGTGTGTTCACACCCACGGAGAGAGAACATGATACTCACTCAGCCGTCACGCTTTCACGTCGTTTTGGTCAAAAAATGAAAAAAAAATACTCTGCTTTAGTGGTGTCGCGAGATTAAAACGTGACCTGGTAAAGATAAATATATGTTGCTGGAGTATGTATGCTGGAGTCATTCAATTGCAGTAAATAAATTAATCATATCATAAATGAAAATAAAACGGCAAATAATAAAAACTTAAGAAACCACATATAGTTGGTGGGTAGACAAATTATTTTTTTCATATTAAAATTAGCAAAGCTTTATTAGAGCCATGTAGACATGACAAAACACAACTATAGTCACATTTATACTCTTTTTTTTATTTACAACATATTGCGCAACTGCAGGGTCTTGAGACACATGCTAACTCGCAAACTAGAGAGCTAGCGACCTAAACGGTAGCCTTCAAGTTATTTCCTTTCAACTTAAATAGCCCAAAACTTACCACTTCCACACGGATAGGGAGGATAACTATTAACAGTTATTTAACCTTTAACATGAACATTAATCAAACGTAATAATTTTTTCTGGGTACATGATACCATACAGCATCCATATCAAACTTAAACATTAAACTTTCATATCAAGGCAAGGGCCTCAAACTAGTGTCCTGCGGGCCACATTTGGCCCGCGGGCCGCGTGTTTGAGACCCCTGCACTATAGGCTACATAGACATTTTTAACAGTGGAGGAGCGATTCGTAGTGTTCTAAAACTTTTGACTGGGAGTGCAGCAAATAGATTGTACTTCCGCAATAAGAGTTACATTAGTGAGTGATTACAATATCCAATTACTATTTTTCTTCGAGTTTCTGTTTTTTTTTTAATTTTATTAAAGACGCTTTTGGGATTTTCGAAGTGTCAGTGAACGCAACTCGCTGCTGATCAGCGACAATGCGGAAGTACCGTTCAGAGTATAACTTATGCCGTGTTTGTGAGTTGGAAAGTAGAAATTGCATCGTTGTTGATGTGTTTAGGTCAGAATAAAGTTAGAAAAGAGCAACGGACTCTGAGGGGAAGGATAATGTGTCCCCGTCTGCCGCCATTACAGAGAAATGTGGCTTAACAGGTTGCGTATGCATTGTTATGATTATGAATGACATAAATTACCGCCACCGACGTGGTATTTTTGACAGCTCTAATGATTATGTATCATTATTACCATATATACTATCATAACCGAGTCCACGGCGTACAAAATCAGGTGGGATTAATGTTAAAATATCACTTCCTTTCTTCTTATGGAGCCAATGTTGTGTATAGTCTGATCTCGTGAGGTGGATGTCACGTGGTACACCTAATCTGCAACGTGATCATAATTAATGTGTTGTTTCTTTCTGGAATTACCATTCTGATGTCCCCGCCCTCTTTCCTTTTTTGTGCTGTGTGGGGCAGCGAAGCCCTCTGCCCCATGTCCTACAGGAAACAGCGATGTGAACAGGAAGTTAAATGTGCGTCTGATTTCTCCCTGTCCTTTCTATACTGCGTGAGGCATGTGACCCAAGAACGACTGAGGTAAGCTATTATTTTCCCTATTTTGTGCACAATATTGATTTTCCTGCCGACTTTCCCTGTCCTTTCAGCGCAGTGTGAGGCAGCAGAGCCAGAGCATCACTGCACCAGCTATTTTTTCCTATGAATTCTGCCTAGCAACAAACAAGATGATCGACCAATGCTGTTACTGTATGGAGCCTTCCTGGTATGGTATGATGTCATTTTTTTTTTCATCTAAAAGTAGCTGTAAAATAGCACAAACAAGTGAAACTGAACTCGAACGCAACTCGGAACATAAAGTAGAAGCGCTAACCTATTCCACTTGTCAAATATCTAATTGTGTCTACGGGTGTACAGAAGGTTGCCTAGGATGTGCTCATCATGCATTTGGCAGCTTTTAAAAAGGCTTTTAGGCTAAATGGGGAGGAAGGTTGAGTAGTTCAGGATGAGAGATAAATGGGAACCATGCTTCGTTGCTCTGATCCCAGCATGGATCCGTATGTGTCCGGGTCTGACCATCCGCTCTGCCTGCACAGAATGTAAACACCACTGCACGTGTTTATGTTCTTTAATGTGTGTGTGCGCAAGCGTCCGTGCTCCCAGCTGGGGTTAAAACACACAGGATGGAGGGCACATGCAGCTAAACACACTCTTGGCTTGGTTCGTCAAACGTCAGTTCTGGGAAACTAATAATGTAACGTGAGGGGAAGGCAGGTCGCTTTGTTTCTCGGAATAGCACAAAAAAACAAGGCACACACAAGTTGCGTTTGTGTCTTATTCCATGCATACACCCAGATACACACATAATATTACATATTTAATCTATTATATATTATATCCAAGCCAAAAAAGACAAAAAGAAAAAAACTAAAAAAATTCGAAATAAATAAAAAACTAAAATATAATTTTTTGTGAATTTTCTATTTTAATTTTATTCCCATAATATTTTTACTTAAAAAAAATTAAACTATATTAGGGGCTGCACGTCGGTCAAGTGGTTAGTGCACAGGCCTCACAGCCAGGAGACCCGAGTTCAATTCCACCCTCTGCTATCTCTGTGTGGAGTTTACATGTTCTCCCCATGCATGCGTGGGTTTCCGCCCACATTCCAAAAACATGCTAGGTTAATTAGCGACTCCAAATTGTCCATAGGTATGAATGTGAGTGTGAATGGTTGTTTGTCTATATGTGCCCTGTGATTGGCTGGCCACCAAGAGCAAGCTGTAAGTAACAATATATCGTCCTGTAGCAGCAACATTAGAAAGTGTGGTTCGGCAGCTGTTCGGAAGTCCTCGGGAGTGCTTGGGAGTGTGACCAATCACACCAGAGTGGGCGAGAGACGTGCCTGGAGGAGAGCCGGGGGTGGAGTAAATTACACAGACTGATAGTGGTGGGGGACCAGGATGCAGGAACCCCAAGGAAACACGGACACAGTACCAGGAAATATTTGAATATTCTTTCCGGTGGTGCTGGTTATTGTGTGTAGCTGCTCTATAGGAGTCCACAACTCAATACAAAGGGCAGAAAAACTAGCATAATAGTAATGGATGGGATACATTAAAACATTCAATTTTCACAGGAAGCACGAAATCCAAAGAAGTACAGCTGAATGGGTGCAGATTCTGGAAGAACTCGAAAAATGTCTGTGCTGGTTATTGTGTGTAGCTGCTCTATAGGAGTCCACAACTCCATACAAAGGGCAGAAAAACTAGCATAATAGTAATGGATGGGATACATTAAAACATTCAATTTTCACAGGAAGTACGAAATCCAAAGAAATACAGCTGAATGGGTGCAGATTCTGGAAGAACTAGAAAAAATGTTAGTGCTGGTTATTGTGTGTAGCTGCTCTATCGGAGTCCACAACTCAATACAAAGGGCAGAAAAACTAGCATAATAGTAATGGATGGAATACATTAAAACATTCAATTTTCACAGGAAGCACGAAATCCAAAGAAATACAGCTGAATGGGTGCAGATTCTGGAAGAACTAGAAAAATGTCTGTGCTGGTTATTGTGTGTAGCTGCTCTATCGGAGTCCACAACTCAATACAAACAGCAAAAAACTAGCATAATAGTAATGGGTGGAATACATTAAAACATTAAATTTTCACAGGAAGTACGAAATCCAAAGAAATACAGCTGAATGGGTGCAGATTCTGGAAGAACTAGAAAAAATGTTAGTGCTGGTTATTGTGTGTAGCTGCTCTATCGGAGTCCAAAACTCAATACAAACAGCAAAAAAACTAGCATAATAGTAATGGGTGGAATACATTAAAACATTAAATTTTCACAGGAAGCACGAAATCCAAAGAAATACAGCTGAATGGGTGCAGATTCTGGAAGAACTCGAAAAAATGTTAGTGCTGGTTATTGTGTGTAGCTGCTCTATCGGAGTCCAAAATTCAATACAAACGGCAAAAAAACTAGCATAATAGTAATGGGTGGAATACATTGAAACATTAAATTTTCACAGGAAGCACGAAATCCAAAGAAATACAGCTGAATGGGTGCAGATTCTGGAAGAACTAGAAAAAATGTTTGTGCTGGTTATTGTGTGTAGCTGCTCTATCGGAGTCCAAAACTCAATACAAACAGCAAAAAAACTAGCATAATAGTAATGGGTGGAATACATTAAAACATTAAATTTTCACAGGAAGCACGAAATCCAAAGAAATACAGCTGAATGGGTGCAGATTCTGGAAGAACTCGAAAAATGTCTGTGCTGGTTATTGTGTGTAGCTGCTCTATCGGAGTCCACAACTCAATACAAAGGGCAGAAAAACTAGCATAATAGTAATGGATGGGATACATTAAAACATTCAATTTTCACAGGAAGTACGAAATCCAAAGAAGTACAGCTGAATGGGTGCAGATTCTAGAAGAACTCGAAAAATGTCTGTGCTGGTTATTGTGTGTACCTGCTCTATCGGAGTCCACAACTCAATACAAACAGCAAAAAAACTAGCATAATAGTAATGGGTGGAATACATTAAAACATTCAATTTTCACAGGAAGCACGAAATCCAAAGAAATACAGCTGAATGGGTGCAGATTCTGGAAGAACTCGAAAAAATGTTAGTGCTGGTTATTGTGTGTAGCTGCTCTATCGGAGTCCAAAATTCAATACAAACGGCAAAAAAACTAGCATAATAGTAATGGGTGGAATACATTAAAACATTCAATTTTCACAGGAAGCACGAAATCCAAAGAAATACAGCTGAATGGGTGCAGATTCTGGAAGAACTAGAAAAAATGTTTGTGCTGGTTATTGTGTGTAGCTGCTCTATCGGAGTCCACAATTCAATAAAAAGGGCAAAAAAACTAGCATAATAGTAATAATAATAAATAAACAGTGCAAAATCTGATGTATATGTATATATGTGAGTAGAAACTATCTTGTTTGAATTATGAAACATTAGTCCGTGCGGTCACGGATTGCCACATATTTCCGCGGCGATCTTTTTCGGCGTACGACGTACAAAGTCCGATCTGAAACTCAACGCATTTGCACTAAAACAAACCTGTTGCACGGTTTTAGCTAATGCATCCTGTCATTGTACAAGATCCTAATGCACTTTCAAGGGCCCTCCAACTGCTCTCTGCTGCTTCGGTCACCATGGAGATTTGGCTAATTTAGCAGTGGGTACGTTTTCAAGAAGGGAAAAACAGTAAGAAAACTGTGGCAGCCATCAACAAGCCATTAAGGAGATGGAAATTGCAACCGGTCAAAGTTGCCGAGGAATGAGATTTTAATGGAAAAAAAAAAAATCATACTAGATACAGCCTGACTTCCTGTTCTTCCCGCTTCTCCCTGTCCTAAGCCATTTTACCCCCCCCCCCCCCCCCCTTTGGGGCACAGATCGATGATGTTTGTGTGACTGTCAACTCTCCTTGTCCAAGTTGCCACGGAAACAACAAAGTCAACATGAATAAGGTAAGACATTTTTTTTTTCTTTAGGGGTGTAAGATCGATAATGTTCTTGGGGTCTGTTTGATTTCCTGTTCCTGCCAACTCTCCTTGTCCTTTCTGTGTCCGAAGCTGCTGTTGATAACTACCACCTTTAACTGCGTAATAAAACTAAGCAGTTTTTGAATAGTGAAAAGAATAGGCAGAACACACATCTCATTCCCCACAAATCAGTGATCATTTATAAATATGTGATAATGCAGCTAAAATATCCCCTATGGCGCAACTACACACAAAAACCAGCACACAAAGCTTTCTCGATCTTCCAGAATCTGCACCTATTCAACTGTATTTCTTTGGATTTCATGCTTCCTGTGAAAACGGTCTGTTTTAATCGATTCCCAGTCACGAATACTCCGTTGTGGTTGGTCACAACGTCACCGAGTGCTTAAAAGGACTTCCGGTGTTGGCTTTGAAGCCGACTTTATAGGCGTTGATAAACAGTACAGGAGTTGATAATCTATTTCATTTATTTTAAAATTTAAATTCCAAATTTTTTTTGTCTTGCTTTTGCATATTGTAGCTCTTAAAATGTCATTAAGGTCCAAATGTGGAATATGCATATTCTAGGAATATTCTGGTTTTAAGATTTTGATCAGCTCTGTATTAAAGTTGTGATAATAATAATAATGTGAATAATAATAATAATAATATAACAATAATAATAATAATATTTATTATTATTATGTAACAATAATAATAATAATAATTATTATTATTATTATTATTGTATTATTATTATTACCAAACAGGATGGATGACTTGTGCATCTGTCTCAACACCTGGGCGTGTTGGTTCTATAGCAGAATGAACGGAGTGAGAAGCACCTGAATGAACCATTGATTGTAGCACCCCCGCAATAATAATAATAATAATAATTATTATTATTATTAATAAATATTAATAATTATTATTATTGTTATTATCACAATAATTGATGTTTGCTAAATACAAGGATAAAGAGTCTTGAACCAGTCATGATGTGCTATATATCACTATATTGACACTTACTATGGTACCCATTATGTCATTGGATGCTCATATCACCTCGTACTTCAGTACGGGACATACAATTTAAAAATTAAAAATAAAAATAAAAAAACTAAACTGTATTATAGAAATTTAAATATTCAAAAAATTAAAAAAAAAAATTAAAGTATATTATGAAAGCAGGAAGTGAACAAATGTAACAGTTACTGATTGTAAAAGTACCAGATGGAGGGGTAGGATTTAATAAGCTCTGCTTCTTCCTACTCCTTTTGGACATGTGGAACTGGGAACTGATTATGGGATGCATTCAATTGTAATCTGATGCATGTTCAAATTAAAGAGTATGAAGTCATCGTATTACTAGAATAATAGGGGGGAAAAAAATCTAAAATTGTTTTGTTACAAATTAAAACATTATCATTTCTTGTTTCATTGTAGCTTAGTTTTATCGGATTTTTCTGATGTTCATTTTTTTTTACAGCTACCCATATGTGTGCTACCAGCCCTATAAAATCAATATATGTCAGTGAAAAAGAAACGTCAAAAATCTGGAAGGTCTGACAGGCAATTTACATCTATAGAGGTTATTTCCTATACATGCTTCCAAGGACCGCTAATAAGAACCCGCCGAGATGAAAAAAACGACACTTGAGGTTGAAGTGCAAATGACGATGATGGTTGTTTCGATATCAGTCCCACGAGCAATCAGATGGTGTCAGTCAACAAGATGGAGATGTGCACCGACATGAAGAAAGAGTCACGACTGCGACTCCATGACTCGGACATACGTGACGCTAGCGTGCTTGAAGTGAACATACAGTCCGTGATGTGATGTATGATGCAGAAGCAAATCCCCCCTTTAATTCCTCCTTCTTCATCCCAATGGCTTCCTGCTGCTGACCTTTCATTTCCTATCCGGGCTCATCAACTCAGGGCATTAACTCGCACTAGCAAACACGCACTCGAGCACACACAAACAGGGGCGCCCATAAATGAAGACGTTATAAAACGCTCCAAAATGTGACCAGATAAAAGATCAACTGCTGTCATCTCCTTTATGAATAAAACACGAGGGGGAAAAAATCACAGGAAAACAACAATTTAGTAGGATTAGAAACCCATTATTGTTTGAAACGGTTTTGTGACTCCTGTCAAATAGAGGATCTTTGGTTAGCGTTGTTGAAGTAGGTCTTTGAAAACCGCAGAAAGTGCTGTAGACCGATCCAGTCATATACTAGATGGACCCACGGACCGCATCTCGTTCCTACAAAGTTATTGTTTGTTATTGTTTGATGTGTGTGCTAACAGGCTAGCATGAACTGATTTGGTGTTCTTAGCACACTATAAAAAAAATGCATTAGCACATCACATAGTACATACTACTGTTATGCAGGTTAGCATGTAGCGCTAAGATGGGTTGTGGACCGGACAAATATGCACATTAGCATGAAATAACGTCTTACCTTTATGTATTCCTGCGTAGTATCAGCATTTGGGACCAAATATTAGATTACGTTAGATGGTGTGTTCAAGGACCGTCAAACAATGTGGGCCAACGTTCCCAAAATTGATGTCTTTTTGCATAAAAACTGATGTTATTGTTATTGTTTGATGTGTGTGCTAACAGGCTAGCATGATTTGTTGTTAGCACACTAGCACACTATAAAATAAAAAAAAATGCATTAGTAGCACATCACGTAGTACATACTGCTGTTATGCAGGTTAGCATGTAGCGCTAAGATGGGTTGTGGACCGGACAAATATGCACATTAGCATGAAATAACGTCTTACCTTTATGTATTCCTGCGTAGTATCAGCATTTGGGACCAAATATTAGATTACGTTAGATGGTGTGTTTAAGGACCGTCAAACAATGTGGGCCAACGTTCCCAAAATTGATGTCTTTTTGCATAAAATCTGATGTTATTGTTATTGTTTGATGTGTGTGCTAACAGGCTAGCATGAACTGATTTGTTGTTAGCACACTAGCACACTATAAAATAAAAAATGCATTAGCACATCATGTAGTACATACTGCTGTTATGCAGGTTAGCATGTAGCGCTAAGATGGGTTGTAGACCGGACAAATATGCACATTAGCATGAAATAACGTCTTACCTTTATGTATTCCTGCGTAGTATCAGTATTTGGGACCAAATATTAGATTACGTTAGATGGTGTGTTCAAGGACCGTCAAACAATGTGGGCCAACGTTCCCAAAATTGATGTCTTTTTGCATAAAATCTGATGTTATTGTTATTGTTTGATGTGTGTGCTAACAGGCTAGCATGAACTGATTTGTTGTTAGCACACAGGCACACTATAAAATAAAAAAAATGCATTAGTAGCACATCACGTGGTACATACTGCTGTTATGCAGGTTAGCATGTAGCGCTAAGATGGGTTGTGGACCGGACAAATATGCACATTAGCACGAAATAACGTCTTACCTTTATGTATTCCTGCGTAGTATCAGCATTTGGGACCAAATATTAGATTACATTAGATGGTGTGTTCAAGGACCGTCAAACAATGTGGGCCAACGTTCCCAAAATTGATGTCTTTTTGCATAAAATCTGATGTTATTGTTATTGTTTGATGTGTGTGCTAACAGGCTAGCATGAACTGATTTGTTGTTAGCACACTAGCACACTATAAAATAAAAAATGCATTAGCACATCATGTAGTACATACTGCTGTTATGCAGGTTAGCATGTAGCGCTAAGATGGGTTGTAGACCGGACAAATATGCACATTAGCATGAAATAACGTCTTACCTTTATGTATTCCTGCGTAGTATCAGTATTTGGGACCAAATATTAGATTACGTTAGATGGTGTGTTCAAGGACCGTCAAACAATGTGGGCCAACGTTCCCAAAATTGATGTCTTTTTGCATAAAATCTGATGTTATTGTTATTGTTTGATGTGTGTGCTAACAGGCTAGCATGAACTGATTTGTTGTTAGCACACTAGCACACTATAAAATAAAAAAAAAATGCATTAGTAGCACATCACGTAGTACATACTGCTGTTATGCAGGTTAGCATGTAGCGCTAAGATGGGTTGTGGACCGGACAAATATGCACATTAGCATGAAATAACGTCTTACCTTTATGTATTCCTGCGTAGTATCAGCATTTGGGACCAAATATTAGATTACGTTAGATGGTGTGTTCAAGGACCGTCAAACAATGTGGGCCAACGTTCCCAAAATTGATGTCTTTTTGCATAAAATCTGATGTTATTGTTATTGTTTGATGTGTGTGCTAACAGGCTAGCATGAACTGATTTGTTGTTAGCACACTAGCACACTATAAAATAAAAAAAATGCACTGCTGTTATGCAGGTTAGCATGTAGCGCTAAGATGGGTTGTGGACCGGACAAATATGCACATTAGCACGAAATAACGTCTTACCTTTATGTATTCCTGCGTAGTATCAGCATTTGGGACCAAATATTAGATTACGTTAGATGGTGTGTTCAAGGACCGTCAAACAATGTGGGCCAACGTTCCCAAAATTGATGTCTTTTTGCATAAAATCTGATGTTATTGTTATTGTTTGATGTGTGTGCTAACAGGCTAGCATGAACTGATTTGTTGTTAGCACACTATAAAATAAAACAAAATGCATTAGTAGCACATCACGTAGTACATACTGCTGTTATGCAGGTTAGCATGTAGCGCTAAGATGGGTTGTGGACCGGACAAATATGCACATTAGCATGAAATAACGTCTTACCTTTATGTATTCCTGCGTGGTATCAGCATTTGGGACCAAATATTAGAGGAAAATACAGCATAGTAGTCTATCTGGGCAGAGTGGGTGAACGTTAGATGGTGTGTTCAAGGACCGTCAAACAATGTGGGCAAATGAAACCCTTGAAATCTCTAAAAAAAAAAAAAAAAATTGGTATCATATTGGTGTTGTATATTTCTTACCTACCTTTTGACTGTTAAGTTGCTGTGTGATGATTTTAGCATAAGATGACACTGTGAGTCAGACTGTTATACTGAGTGATGATGACCTGCGATTTCCAACGGGTTGACAAGCTTGTTGTGAGTTTTCTCATTCTGATTGGCTCCTTCTGATTGCATGCGTCTCTACCAAACAGGATGGATGACTTGTGTATTTGTCTCAACACCTGGGCGTGTTGGTTCTATAGCTGAATGAACGGAGTAAGAAGCACCTGAATGAACCATTGATTGTAGCACCCCCGCAGCCATGGGCAATTAAATCCCTAAAATCCCTAAAAATAGAATCGGTATCATATTGGTATTGTATATTTCTTACTTAACTATTGAGTGTTAAGTTGCTGTGTGATGATTTTAGCATAAGATGACACTGTGAGGCTTATACACCGGAAATTACGGTACTTAATTGTTCAATGACAACTTCATGTTCTATCTCCTCTCTGTTTTGTGTTCTTTGCGTCATGAGGCGTTCAGGCGCACTTGTAATTGTGAGTACTTGTTGTTGTTATTCATTCATTCATTCATTTTCTACCGCTTATCCTCACAAGGGTGGTCGCGGGGGTGCTGGAGCCTATCCCAGCTGTCTTCGGTCCAGGTACACCCTGGACTGGTGGCCAGCCAATCACAGGGCACATATAGACAAACAACCATTCACACTCACATTCATACCTATGGACAATTTGGAGTCGCTAATTAACCTAGCATGTTTTTGGAATGTCGGAGGAAACCGGAGTACCCGGAGAAAACCCACGCATGCACGGGGGAGAACATGCAAACTCCACACAGAGATGGCCGAAGGTGGAATTGAACCCTGGTCTCCTAGCTGTGAGGTCTGCGCGCTAACCACTTGACCACCGTGCCGCCAAAAAGAGGTTGTTTTACATCAAAATAACAATTCATTCATTCATTTTCTGCCACTTATCCTCATGAGGGGGTGCTGGAGCCTATCCCAGCCGACTTCGAGCGAGAGGCGGGGTACACCCTGGACTGGTGGCCAGCCAATCACAGGGCACATATAGACAAACAACCATTCACACTCACATTCATACCTATGGACAATTTGGAGTCGATTAATTAACCTAGCATGTTTTTGGAATGTGATGATGGAATTGAACCCTGGTCTCCTAGCTGTGAGGTCTGCGCACTAAACTCTAGACCGCCGTGCAGCCTTTGTTGTTATTCACATACCCCTTATTACAATTGGTATAATCCACTTTGGGAACCTCGGATATGGAAGATTTTTTGTGTTAAGCGTAAAAAAAACAGCAACCGCAACAGGGCAAAAAATGTGCGAAGTTGCGGGGCGGTGAATGGCAAAAGTGCGGGGATGCTCCGTATGTCCTGCTAAATTGTGACGGGATCATGCTGGGCTCCTCGGAACATGGAATGATTTTTAATTTTTTTTCTTCTGAAGTCTTTTCATCCGCTGCATTAATGTTAATAATAATAAGTAAGGGAGGAAAAACAAGACTTGATGATGTTGGAGAGGTGTAAAGGGGTGCAAAGAAAAGCTCTGTGCACAGCTTGTCAAATTACCTTCCTAATGACCCGCTTGTCTGCCAGTCTTGTCTGCGTGGAGGGAGAAAAAAAAAAAAAAAAAAAAAAAGACAAGTGGGGGAGCAAAGCCATTCTTTTCCCTTGACACAAAAATCACTCATTGGTCTCTTTTTATGCGCTCCCTCGCGCTCGTCTCTTTCAAGGCCCTGTTTGCCTGCTGCATGGAGCTTGTATTGAAATGGTAGTAATGACTTAGTAGTATACGAGTGCGCTATGTAGCATTGTGGGCTTGTCAATCAACCTGCATTCTTTCAAAAGTTGCCCCCGTAGAGACATAATGGGCTTTTCCATTAAGCCTCCTTCGTGATTATTCACCTGAGCCATCGCTGAAAGGTCAGACAGGATGAATTGTTTCTACGTAATTGCAGGAATTACATCTGGAGAAATCTTTTTTTGTTGTTTTTACCTCCACCAAGGAGGTTATGTTTTTGCCTGTTTGTGTTCAAAATAACTTGAAAAGTTCGGAATGGATTCGGATGTTTTTTTTTTCTGGAATTGTCATAAATGGGATATGGAAGAACGGACAAAATGTTATGTTTTCCGTCTTTTCTGATCTATAAATGTTGTTACAATGTTTTAGCATTGTCATGCTAAAACGATGCCAACGTGCCCACTTTGCTTAGCTTTTTTTTTTTTTTGTCGAAGATTTCACCATGTTAGCACAGAGCAATGGCTCCCAGGAAATGTTTGTTCGGGTGTGAGGGGAAAGCTAATTTTGTTGATCTTTCCTAAAAAGGCAAGCATCAGGCATTAGTAGTTGGAGTTTCTAATTCCTGGCAACGGAATTTCACACGGGCCAATACGAAGCCGGACTATCCGCCACACTGTTGCTAAAGTCTGACGCCTTTTCAGTGTTACTTGATCGTTTTGAAGAGTAAGGAACAATATATCGTCCTGTAGAAGCAAAATTAGGAAGTGGGTTTCGGCAGCTGTTGGGAAGTCCTCGGGAGTGCTTGGGAGTGTGATCAATCACAGCAGAGTGGGCGGGACACAGACTGATAGTGGTGGGGAACAAGGATGCAAGAAACCCAAGGAAACACAGTACACAGTACGAGGAAATTTTGTTGAAATTTGTTAGCGCTACTTTTTTTCTTAAACTTTGCATCCTGCGGGCCTCACAGCTAAGAGACCCGAATTCAATTCCAACCTCCGCCATCTCTGTGTGGAGTTTCCATGTTCTCCCCGTGCATGCGTGGGTTTTCTCCGGGTACTCCGGTTTCCTCCCACATTCCAAAAACATGCTAGGTTAATTAGCGACTCCAAATTGTCCATAGGTATGAATGTGAGTGTGAATGGTTGTTTGTCTATATGTGCCCTGTGATTGGCTGGCCACCAGTCCAGGGTGTACCCCGCCTCTCGCCCCGAAGACAGCTGGGATAGGCTCCAGCACTCCTTCGTGAGGATAAGCGGTAGAGAATGAATGAATGTATATTGCTTAGCGACATTTTGATTGTCAAGTTGCTGTGTGATGACTTTAGCTGGGATAGACTCCAACACCCCCGTGACCCTCGTGAGGATAAGTGGTAGAAAATGAATGAATGAATGAATGAATGTATTCTAAAAGGACAGTTGGACAGCCCTGACGTGTTGACGAGCATGTTTTTGGAATGTGGGAGGAAACCGGAGTACCCGGAGAAAACCCACGCATGCACGGGGAGAACATGCAAACTCCAAACAGAAATGGCTGAGAGTGGAATTGAACTCGGGTCACTGAGCTGTGAGGTCTATGCACTAACCACTTGACCACCGTGCAGCCAAATGTGCATAGAACACCATAAAAATGCTCAGAGTCAAAAAATTTAAGATTATTGTTTTGGTGTGAAGAAAAATCACAGGGGTGCTGGAGCCTATCCCAGCTGTCTTGGGGCGAGAGGCGGGGTACACCCTGGACTGGTGGCCAGCCAATCACAGGGCACATGTAGACAAACAGCTCTTCATTTGATGGTTAAATGTCATTATTCAGTATAAAAGTCTGACTGACGGTGACATCTTACAAAGAATGCTAAAGTCATCACACAGCAACTTGACATCAACGATAGTCGCGGGAGTGCCCCAGTGAAAAGCCATAATTTCAAGAAATGCTGCAAATGTTTGGCAGACACGTTAAAAAACGTCAATTCCTTTGATTTTACGGAGCAAACAATGAGATATTAAAAGAAACATTATTATGATATTGTGATGCGGTTAAATAAAGAAGTCGTCATCTCATTTCGTGAGTTGGGTGTCTCATGGACTCATTTGCCCCCCCGTAACTAGCGTACATATAGCCTCGAAAACAGTATAAAAGTCTGACTCACGGTGTCATCTTACAAAGAATGCTAAAGTCATCACACAGCAACTTGACAGTCTAAATGAAGCTAAACAATATACATTCATTCATTTTTTTTTACCGCTTATCATCAACGATAGTCGCGGGAGTGCCCCAGTGAAAAGCCATAATTTCAAGAAATGCTGCAAATGTTTGGCAGACACGTTAAAAAACGTCAATTCCTTTGATTTTACGGAGCAAACAAGGAGATATTAAAAGAAACATTATTATGATATTGTGATGCGGTTAAATAAAGAAGTCGTCATCTCATTTCGTGAGTTGGATGTCTCATGGACTCATTTGGCACCCCGTAACTAGCGTACATATAGCCTCGAAAACAGTATAAAAGTCTGACTCACGGTGCCATCTTACAAAGAATGCTAAAGTCATCACACAGCAACTTGACAGTCAAAATGAAGCTAAACAATATACATTCATTCATTTTTTTTACCGCTTATCATCAACGATAGTCGCGGGAGTGCCCCAGTGAAAAGCCATAATTTCAAGAAATGCTGCAAATGTTTGTCAGACACGTTAAAAAACGTCAATTCCTTTGATTTTACAGAGCAAACAATGAGATATTAAAATAAACATTATTATGATATTGTGATGCGGTTAAATAAAGAAGTCGTCATCTCATTTCGTGAGTTGGATGTCTCATGGACTCATTTGGCACCCCGTAACTAGCGTACATATAGCCTCGAAAACAGTATAAAAGTCTGACTCACGGTGCCATCTTACAAAGAATGCTAAAGTCATCACACAGCAACTTGACAGTCAAAATGAAGCTAAACAATATACATTCATTCATTTTTTTTTACCGCTTATCATCAACGATAGTCGCGGGAGTGCCCCAGTGAAAAGCCATCATTTCAAGAAATGCTGCAAATGTTTGGCAGACACGTTAAAAAACGTCAATTCCTTTGATTTTACGGAGCAAACAATGAGATATTAAAAGAAACATTATTATGATATTGTGATACGGTTAAATGAAGAAGTCCTTTTCTTCAAATAAATGCGGAGCCAAACTTGTGCATCATCTCATTTCGTGAGTTGGATGTCTCATGGACTCATTTCGCCCACCGTAACTAGCGTACATATAGCCTCGAAAACAGTCTGACTCACGGTGCCATCTTACAAAGAATGCTAAAGTCATCACACAGCAACTTGACAATCAAAATGTAGCTAAGCGATATACATTCATTTTCTACCGCTTATCCTCAACGATGGTCGCGGGGGTGCCCCACTGAAAAGCCATCATTTCAAGAAATGCTGCAAATGTTTGGCAGACACATTAAAAAAACGGCAATTCCTTTGAGCAAACAATGAGATATTAAAATAAACATTATTATGATATTGTGATGCGGTTAAATAAAGAAGTCGTCATCTCATTTCGTGAGTTGGATGTCTCATGGACTCATTTGGCCCCCCGTAACTAGCGTACATATAGCCTCGAAAACAAGATGTTCAAAATACTTCCCACGCTAATTAACGCTTTGGATGCGACGGACATGAAACGGCAATTTCCAAAGTTCCTGTATTCGGTCAATAATATCTGTGTTGCAGAAACGGTGTGAATATTTTGCAAATAATCAATAACGACTTTCCACAGCAATTCATTGCACAGGAAGCAATTACACTTCCTATCAAGAGCCACTCAACGGGCACAAGTTTGGACACCCCTGGCTTAGAGTAAATGACATACAGTATCAAATAGTGTGCCTTTCCTTAGTACTCTCCCGCCTTAATAGCTTTCCATTTGCAATATTACCGACGTGATTACGTTAGCTTGTGTTTTTCGGAGCCGGAGATAAAATCCACGTTCATTCCCCATTTTAGTTAGAATGAATCTTTCTTTTGCAAAAAGCAGCCGAGTGCAAAAGGAATCAGACACGGGAGGGGCGCTGCCCATATAGGAGAGAGCACTGTGCAAATTTGTCTAATGGTCCTGTACAGCTAGCTACATGCACTGTACGCTTTCCATTATCAAGGTAAAAAGCACATGAACAACCCCCCCCCCAAAAAAAGTCTTAAAAAAAAAAAAAAGCTTGCGCAGCTGCAATTTGCTTTGCCTTATTACGTTTTTTAATGAAAAATCCTTTCCGATGATTCTAGTTCTCTTTTAGGACTGACATGAAAATGCACCCCCCCCCCCCCCCCGGGTTTGAGGATGTGAGTCATTAAAGCAAGAAAAAAAGTCAAAGGAAATTGAACTTAAAACTATATTAAACTTTTACTTTGTTTTGGCTCATCTGGATGGAGGAGCCCTTTTTTGTGTGTGCTCTTCGTTTGAAACATTTCCACGACTAATTTCCACACTAAAATCGGAACATGGTTTTCTGAGAAACTCATTTTAAACAAAAAATGTTGATGGAGAATAGGAATAAAAGATATATTTCGGAGGATTCTTTAAAAGGGGCGGCACGGTGGGGTAGTGGTTAGCGCACAGACCTCACGGCTAGGAGACTAGGGTTCAATTCCAACCTCAGTTTGCATGTTCTCCCTCCGGTTTCCTCCCACATTCCAAAAACATGCTAGGTTAATTAGCGACTCCAAATTGTCCATAGGTATGAATGTGAGTGTGAATGGTTGTTTGTCTATATGTGCCCTGTGATTGGCTGGCCACCAGTCCAGGGTGTACCCCGCCTCTCGCCCCAAGACAGCTGGGATAGGCTCCAGCACCCCTGTGATTTTTCTTCACACCAAAACAATAATCTTACATTTTTTGACTCTGAGCATTTTTATGGTGTTCTATGCACAAATTTGGCTGCACGGTGGACAAGTGGTTAGTGCATAGACCTCACAGCTTGGTGACCCGAGTTCAATTCCACTCTCGGCCATGTCTGTGTGGAGTTTGCATGTTCTCCCTGTGCATGCGTGGATTTTCTTTAGTCGCCAGCCAATCACAGGGCACATATAGACAAACAACCATTCACACTCACATTCATACCTATGGACAATTTGGAGTCGCTAATTAACCTAGCATGTTTTTGGAATGTGGGAGGAAACCGGAGAAAACTCACGCATGCACGGGGAGAACATGCAAACTCCACACAGAGATGGCCGAGGGTGGAATCGAACTTGGGTCTCCTAGCTGTGTGGCCTGCGCGCTAACCACTTGGTCGCTTTTATAATTTTTCATTCATTCATTCATTTTTACCGCTTATCCTCACGAGGGTCGCAGGGGGTGCTGGAGCCTATCCCAGCTGTCTTCGGGCAAGAGGCGGGGTACACCCTGGACTGGTGGCCAGCCAATCACAGGGCACATATAGACAAACAACCATTCACACTCACATTCATACCTATGGGCAATTTGGAGTCGCTAATTAACCTAGCATGTTTTTTTGGAACATTAGTGTCAACATTTTAGCTTTCGCTAGTTACAGTATACCTGTTTGCTCAGTTTTTCCACAAATGGCCCTTGCGCCACACTTTGGACACCCACATGCAAAAAGGTGTGGCGTGATTACTTTTTTTTTCTATAATATTTTGACTCCGTTCTGTTGCTTTTTTTTTAAAAAAATATAATCGTCTAAATATTTCAAATTTTTCTCGATCCTAATTTTCCAAAAAAATCACATTCATTGTTTATTTTGTTTCTCATAATATTCCATTTTTTTTCTTTAATATTTCAGCTTTATGCAACTAAAATGACTTTTTGCTCATATTCATTTATTATTCCTGTGAAATGACAACTTTTTCCTGTTACATTACAACTTATTTTTCTTAATATTTTGATGTTTTTCTTATAAAATGACAGATGACTGCGGGCCCCAATTGGCCCACTCCTGTATAGCGCATACAACTATGTCCTTACAAACTGTCATCGTCTCCCTACGAGGTCGCCCTGAGCCCCCGCCACTATCGTCCCATTCAGACTCATTAGCACATAACAGGCTATCAACATGCATAGTCGGGTCTGGAAATTACATGCTCAACCTGATTAGACCATAATGAAGAAAAACCAGCCACGCGAATGGAAGTGCACACAGTGGCGTACAACAGGAAGTACGCCGCCATGAACTGCATGAACGCGGATACCAATGTGAATATATAGAATTCATATCCCGCTGATATACAAAGATATGTAATTGTAAAAAAAAAAAGAATATTACATAAAAGGTCAGGAATTGATTGCGAGAATAATTTTCCATCCAGAGGAGAAACTGAGTACTTTAGAGCTTGGAATTGGTCACCAGGGTATATTTTGGTCCGCTGTTCTGTACAAATACCCTCCAAATGCCACAAATTTTGAGGCTGTCGCTTGGCGCTACCACTGTTTCAACCAACACTTTTATGTTTTGGATCATCCAAGATTATGCATGTCAACGCGTCCCCCTAATACTAGCCTACTACGAATAATATAATAATGATTATTATATTTTAGGGGGGCTTCAGTGCCCCTAAAATGTTCTTAAGCCCCCCTTAAATAATTTGATATTTTTTTATAGATTTTTTTATTTATACATTTTTTTTTTACAAAAAAAATCTGACAAATTTTATATAATAGGGCAAAAGCAGGCTAATAAGCAAGCCAATAAGCAGGCTAATACTAGCCTACTATTACTACTACTAGTAGTAGTAGTAATAATCAGAAGAAGAATAATTATGATAGTAATAATAATAGGCTAATTAATAATATAATAATGATTATTATATATTTAGAGGGAGCTTCAGTCCCCCTAAAATGTTCTTAAGCCCCCCTTAAATAATTTGATATTTTTTATAGATTTTTTTATTTATAGATTTTTTTTTTGTACAAAAAAATATCTCACAAATTTTATATAATAGGGCAAAAGCAGGCTAATGCTAGCCTGCTACTACTACTACTAGCAGTAGTGGTAATCAGAAGAAGAATTATGATAGTAATAATAATATTTTAGGGGGGGGTCAGTCCCCCTAAAATGTTCTTAAGACCCCCTAAATAATTTGATATTTTTATAGATTTTTTTATTTATTGATTTTTTTTTTTTTACAAAAAATATCTGACAAATTTTATATAATAGGGCAAAAGCAGGCTAATACTAGCCTACTACTACTACTACTAGCAGTAGTAGTAATCAGAAGAAGAATTATGATAGTAATAATATTTTAGGGGGGGGGTTTCAGTCCCCCTAAAATGTTCTTAAGCTCCCCTAAATAATTTGATATTTTTTACAGATTTTTTTATTTATTGATTTTTATTTTTTTTTTACAAAAAAAAATCTGACAAATTTTACATAATAGGGCAAAAGCAGGCTAATACTAGCCTACTACTACTACTACTAGCAGTAGTAGTAATCAGAAGAAGAATTATGATAGTAATAATAATATTTTAGGGGGGGGTTTCAGTCCCCCTAAAATGTTCTTAAGCTCCCCTAAATAATTAGATTTTTTTTTTTATTGATTTTTTCTTTTTACAAAAAAATATTTGACAAATTTTATATAATAGGGCAAAAGCAGGCTAATACTAGCCTACTACTACTACTACTAGCAGTAGTAGTAATCAGAAGAAGAATTATGATAGTAATAATAATATTTTAGGGGGGGGTTTCAGTCCCCCTAAAATGTTCTTAAGCTCCCCTAAATAATTAGATTTTTTTTTTATTGATTTTTTCTTTTTACAAAAAAATATTTGACAAATTTTATATAATAGGGCAAAAGCAGGCTAATACTAGCCTACTACTACTACTACTAGCAGTAGTAGTAATCAGAAGAAGAATTATGATAGTAATAATATTTTAGGGGGGGGGTTTCAGTCCCCCTAAAATGTTCTTAAGCTCCCCTAAATAATTTGATATTTTTTATAGATTTTTTTATTTATTGATTTTTTTTTTACAAAAAAATATCTGACAAATTTTCTATAATAGGGCAAAAGCAGGCTAATAAGCAAGCCAATAAGCAGGCTAATACTAGCCTATGACTACTAGTAGTAGTAGTAATAATCAGAAGAGGAATAATTATTATTAGTAATACTAGGCTAATTAAAAATATAATAATGATTATTATATAAGGGTTAGGGTATTGAGTATCTCTACTAAATCTGTCCAAAAATGGGAACGTTATATCCCGATTCTTGTTTGTTATTAGTTTTTGGATTTTTTTTTTTTTTACATTTTTTTGAATGTCTACTACATTCAAAAAAATGTGGGGGGGGGGCAGAACCTAGTTGCTGATGACTGATGTCACTTGTTTATTTTTCATGTCATCAACACTGAATGCCCATAAAAACAGCTGCAGTCCAACTCTACTCTCTACTCTCTAATAATCTGCACCCATGTACTAATATACACATACTGCATATATATATACATATATATATGTATATATATCAGCACATCAGTGACGTGCACTATATTTAAACACATACACTCACACTAAAAAAAAAAAAAAAAAAATCTTTTTTTTACAAAAAAAAATCTTTTTTTACAAAAAAAAATCTGACAAATTTTATATAATAGGGCAAAAGCAGGCTAATAAGCAAGCCAATAAGCAGGCTAATACTAGCTAATACTAGTAATAATCAGAAGAATAATTATGATAATAATAAGCTAATTAATAATATAATAATGATTATTATATTTTAGGGGGGCTTCAGTCCCCCTAAAATGTTCTTAAGCCCCCCTAAATAATTTGATATTTTTTATAGATTTTTTCATTTATTGATTTATTTATTTTTTTGATATTTGATATAATACGGCAAAAGCTTATTTTTGAAATGATTTAAAATTATTATTATATTTTAGGGGGACTGAAGCCCCCCTAAAATGTTCTTAAGCCCCGCTAAATTATTTGATATTTTTTTATTTAAAAACACTTTTTCTCCAAACAACTTTCTCCATCTGAATGGCCACCTTTTGATTTGGAGTGTTTCCCAACAGGCGGCATTTAATGAAACCTTGAAAAAAAAAAAAAAAACGTTGGTGGTTTGCTATTCATCTAATCTGGAGGACTCGCCGGACCGGCTTAGATTGAAACATTTATTTCATATATATAAAAAAAATAAAAAATATAAAAATACAAGACTTTAAAGAACAATGATATACTTTTAATGCTAACAAAGCTCAAATAGTCTCATGTGAAGTCATCAGGACCAAAAACACTGAGTTGCGCTGTAATGAACAGAAAGAATAGAAAATCATGGCCGCTTCCTCGTTTTCCTTTTCCGCTTATTTTCCCTCCCGGGGCGACTTTATTGAAGACCCGTGCTGCCCTTCCATATTCAATTATTTTCCAGTGGAACATAATGGACGTAATGAATGAATGCAAAGCCGGCAATTCATTACAGCAATCTGAATATAAACCCCATTCTGTTTTCTCCACTCCAAAAGCAGTTATAGCTTTAAATCAGGGGTCTCAAACATGCGGCCCGCGGGCCAAATGTGGCCCGCAGGACACTAGTTTGAGGCCCCACGCCTTGATATGAAAGTTTAATGTTTTGATATGGATGCTGTATGGTATCATGTACCCAGAAAAAAAATATTACATTTAATGTTCATGTTAAAGGTTAAGTAAGGCTAACCCTAACCCATAAATATTTAGCTAAAACCATGCCACAACATAAACAATACATAAAAATAGCAATATTTTACCGATATAACACCATGAATTTGTTACAATTTTTACATTTCCAACAGAACTGTGTTACCGATACTGTACAATTGCTAAAATGCTAACGCTCTCTGCTAGCGACACAACAAATCCTTCTAAGGACTCGGGACTGTAACCAACCACAGCGGAGTGGCCGTGCCTGGAGGCGGGCCGTGGGTGGAATACATTAAAACATTTGACTGTTCTCGTGGGAAGCACAAAATCCAAAGCAATACAGCTGAATAGGTGTGGGTTCTGGAAGAACTAGAAAGCTTTCTGTGCGGGTTTATTGTGTGTAGCTGGGTACAGCCTGGACTGGTCACCAGCCAATCACAAACCACCATTCTAAAGTGTTATACCTAGACTTTACAAGCCATCAAAAGCGAAGTAGTGTTAAGTCAGGGGTCTCAAACACGCGGCCCGCGGGGCCAAATGTGGACCGCAGGACACTAGTTTGAAGCCCCCGCCTTTGATATGAAAGTTTAATGTTAGTGCACCCTGCTTAAGTTTAATATAGATGCTGTATGGTATCATGTACCCAGAAAAAATTATTACGTTTGATTAATGTTCATGTTAAAGGTTAAATAACTGTTAATAGTTATCCTCCCTATCCGTGTGGAAGTGGTAAGTTTTTGGCTATTTAAGTTTAAAGGAAATAACTTGAAGGCTACCGTTTAGGTCGCTAGCTCTCTAGTTTGCGAGTTAGCATGTGTCTCAAGACCCCGCAGTTGCGCAATATGTTGTAAATAAAAAAAATGTGACTATAGTCGTGTTTTGTCATGTCTACAGGGCTCTAATAATGCTTTGTTCATTTTAATTTCTGAAAAAATAATTTGTCTACCCACCAACTATATGTGGTTACTTAAGTTTTTATTATTTGGTGTTTTATTATTATTATTATATTTATTTATTTATTACTAATTCATTGATTTTCTTTATTCTTGATTTGTTTATTTATTTTTCAAATTATTTTGCGCCAAAAAATAAAAATGAAGACACTGAAAAAGTATGTATATTTTTCTGTTTTTAATAAATGCGTTTTTTTTTTTTTAATACTCTTTAAAATAATTATTTTCCATACTGCTGTAGTTGAAATTGGACATTTTTTCCATATCTGATGGAGGGCATAGCATGTAGAAAATAGCAGTGTGAATAAATGAATGGAATGACAGCATGTTATATTCACATCTAGCAGATGGGATGCATTGCGGCATGGATTTCAAGTTCACACATTGTCTCCTCCAGATTGGAAGCAGAAGGGCGGCTTGATCATGAGCACCCCCCCCCCCCCCCAAAAAAAGTCTCATTAAAGGACATCTTAGGCTTGTGCTGATGTAAAATGCCACATTTGTCTTTTTCTCATTTTCACATCCAGCAATGTGTTCTGTCTTATTATGGCCCCCCCCTCTAACTCTCATTTCCTCCCGTCTCTCACCCTCTTCTCCAGCCCCCGGTGGACTCTCTCGCTGACAGGTTCGGCCCGTGTCACCGCCGCTCTCCCGTCGCCGACCACCTCGACGGTCATAAGACAGCACATGTCCACCAGCTCTTGTTGACATCGCCGCATTCCGGCGTCCAGCTCACATCTCCGGGCCGCGTCACGCCTCATGGCCCCTTTCTCCGACACCGAGAAACCCAGTAGGCCCGTCAGGACCTGGTCTGAGAGCTCCACGTCCAGGTACCCGCTTCCGTCTGACACTGTAGCGGAAATTTGCCATAAGCCGTTGTGGGAACTCAGTTTTCCCAATAGGGTCACGATGAAGGCTTTGATGAGGATCTTTGTGGAAGTGGGGGGTTGCGGGGTGGAGAAAATGTCCTCCAGAAGACACAGGTATGTAAATGGAGTAGAGGACAAAGTGATGGGGTTATTTTTTGGTGGTGTTCCATCACGTTCTGCAGTGCCGGAGGCGTGACTTAATCCCTGGACCGCAACATGGGAGCTCTCACGTTTCCGAATAGAAACCAAATCCATTTTATTTCCACGTAATTGGCTGGGAGCACCTTTTAATTCCACTTCACGGGATTGAACCTCGATAAGAAAGCGGTCCATATCGTCGTCCATGATGTCGCCTGCGTCCGGTTCAAGAGAAAGGACGTCTTCTCGGTTTTGGGAGGTCGCCGAGGTCGCCGCGCCCCCGTGTAAGACCACGCTGTCCAGCTCCTCCAGGGTCAGGTCGTCAAAATCCTCGTCGGGAAAGTCTTCGCCGGCCGGGGTCACGTGGTCTGAAGGCTCGGGGTCGACGAGGTCGTAGTCCTCTTGCTCGTTACTAGGGCGACGGCTTCGGAATGAACTGAATGCACTCGTGTTGGGGCGGGTAGAGGCTGTACTTCTACGAGACAATGTCATACATTAAAACTACAATCAATTCCATTCATACTACACAAGCGGGGGACGATTGAAAACTACCAGGAACAACCTTTTTGTTTCATACACAGACACACTAAACCACCATAATAATAGTAATAATAATAATAATAATAATTAACAATTAAGTCTCTCACACTGTACACACAACACATTAAATACAATTAGAAACACAACAAGGAAAGGGGTGCTGGAGCCTATCCCAGCTGTCTTCGGGCCAGAGGCGGGGTACACCCTGGACTGGTGGCCAGCCAATCACAGGGCACATATAGACTAACAACCATTCACACTCACATTCATACCTATGGATAATTTGGAGTCGCTAATTAATCTAGTATTATATTGGTATTGTATATTTCTTACCTACCTTTTGAGTGTTAAGTTGCCGTGTGATGACTTCAGCATAAGATCACACTGTGAGTCAGACTCTTATATTCCACCCTCGGCCATCTCTGTGTAGAGTTTGCATGTTCTCCCCGTGCATGTGTGGGTTTTTTCCGGGTATTCCGGTTTCCTCCCACATCCCAAAAACATGCTAGGTTAATTAATTGGCGACTCCAAATTGTCCATAGGTATGAATGTGAGTGTGAATGGTTGTTTGTCTATATGTGCCCTGTGATTGGCTGGCCACCAGTCCAGGGTGTACCTCGCCTCTCGCCCAAAGACAGCTGGGATAGGCTCCAGCACTCCGGCGACCCTTGTGAGGAAAAGCGGTAGAAAATGAATGAATGAATTATAAATATTTAGGCTGCACATTGGTCGAGTGGTTAGCGTGCAGACCTCACAGCTAGGACACCCAAGTTCGATTCCACCCTCGGCCATCTCTGTGTCGAGTTTGCATGTTCTCCCCATGCATTTGTGGGTTTTTTCCGGGTATTCCGGTTTCCTCCCACATTCCACATTAATTAATTGGCGACTCCAAATTGTCCATAGGTATGAATGTGAGTGTGAATGGTTGTTTGTCTATATGTGCCCTGTGATTGGCTGGCCACCAGTCCAGGGTGTACCCCGCCTCTCGCCCCAAGACAGCTGGGATAGGCTCCAGCATTCCACCGTGAGGATAAGCGTTAGAAAATGAATGAATATATGTTGCTTAGCTACATTTTGATTGTCAAGTTGCTGTGTGATGACTTTAGCATTCTTTGTAAGATGGCACCGTGAGTCAGACTGTTATACTGAGTAATGACATTTTATTTGACTACTGTCAAAATAAATTAAATTAAATTAAGAGCTACCTGGTCTTCGTGGACTTGTACACGCCACAATGTGACGCGGATTCATCGGCCCATGACCCTCGTGAGGAAAAGCGGTAGAAAATGAATACCACAATACTGCAATGTATAAATAGCGGCGTCGACAATACACGCTGATACCTTGACTGTACTGTGAGGACGGACGCCATATGTTGGTTCCAGCCGCACCATCTACCTAGTAACAACACACTAGTTGTCATGGAAATGAAACCTCCTTTGGTAGAAATTGCTCGTTGCGGCGTTGAACCAATCCTCCAAAGTGTAAAATGTCAAACCGATTATCATGACAGTGACGAAGAGGGGGAGTGGGTGCGGGCGGGTGGGTTGGTTCCAACCGCAAAATATCAAGACATCACACTGACAACCACCCACCTGGACGAGGCGCTCCTGACAGCGGAACTTCTGGAGGACTGAGTGGAAAACTGGCTGAGTGTCCTGTAGCCGCTGTCGTGAGGGGGCCTAAGCGGAGGCCTGTCCACCATCTCCTCCTCTTGGGCCTCCAGACTGGCCAACAGCTCTTGGTCATCAAGTTCCGGGTCCTGATCTCCCTGGTTTGTGCCATCAACTGGAGTCGATTTGATAGAATGAGTGACTTTGAAAGCACTTGATGGACATCAAACAGTACACAAATTGTCTCTACCTTGGTTTGGCTGGAGAACATCAGCTTCTTCCTCTCGATCCTGCTCCTGCTCTTCAGGAAGTCCGAGGGTCCTACACAGTACTCTCCCCTGTCAGAAATTTTCATTTATTCATTTTCTACCGCTTTTCCTCACGAGGGTCGCGGGGGTGCTGGAGCCTATCCCAGCTGTCTTCTGGCAAGAGGCGGGGTACACCCTGGACTGGTGGCCAGCCAATCACAGGGCACATATAGACAAACAACCATTCACACTCACATTCATACCTATGGACAATTTGGAGTCGCTAATTAACCTAGTATCATATTGGTATTGTATATTTCTTACCTACCTTTTGAGTGTTAAGTTGCCGTGTGATGATTTTAGCATAAGATGACACTGTGAGTCAGACTGTTATACTGAATGATGATGACCTGTTGACAAGCTTGTTGTGAGTTCTCTCATTCTGATTGGCTCCTCACGGACTCGTGCTAGCCACAGTATGCCATTTCATGACGTGGACGTGTGCAGTTTGTCTGGTGTGGCTTATATATATGCACAAATCTTGTTTTTCTCTTAGTCGGTACGGCTTATACACCGGAAATGACGGTACTTAATTGTTCAATGACAACTTCATGTTCTATCTCCTCTCTGTATTGTGCTCCTTGCGCTATGAGGCGTTCAGGCGCACTTGTAATTGTGAGTATTAGGCCAGATTTGTTGTTGTTGTTGTTATTCATTTTCTACCGCTTATCCTCACGAGTGTCGCGGGGGTGCTGGAGCCTATCCCTATCTTCGAGCGAGAGGCGGTACCCTGGACTGGTGGCCAGCCAATCACAGGGCACATATAGACAAACAACCATTCACACTCACATTCATACCTAATTAACCTAGCATGTTTTTAGAATGTGGGAGGAAAAACCGGAGTACCCGGAGAAAACCCACGCATGCACGGGGGAGAACATGCAAAGTCCACACAGAGATGGTTGAGGGTGGAATTGAACTCGGATCTCTTAGCTGTGAGGCATGTGTGCTAACCACTCGGCGCCGTGCAACCCCTGTCATTAATATAAAAATATTATATTATTGAAAAGCAGTGTGTCCAAGGTTGTGGCCCAGGGGATATTGGCAGATTTAGGCATTAAATCAAACCAAAAAAAGCAAAAATGCAAAACAATGAGCAAAAGGCATAGTGTTACAAAAAAAAAGCAGAAATTTTGGTACCAATAACTACATTTTGCCACAATAAACAAAGTTGAGAAATTCTGCTATACAATTTAGTTGTTTTTTTTATTTAATTTATTTAAATTAAATAAAAAAACTAAAATGTAGTTTTTTTTTATTTAATTTAATTTATTTAAATTAAATAAAAAAACTAAATTGTATAGCAGAATTAATTTAATTTATTTAAATTAAAAAAACTAAATTGTATAGCAGAATTTCTCAACTTTGTTTATTTTGGCAAAATGTAGTTATTGGTACCAACATTTCTGCTTTTTTTAATTTAATTTAAATAAATTAAACTATACAATTTGCTATACAATTTAGTTTTTTTATTTAATTTAATTTAATTTGGTTACTGTGAGGTCTGAGCGCTAACCACTAGACTGCCGTGCTGCCCGTGAGAAATGTTATTGATCACAATTTACCACTTTTTTTACAGGACATTTAATTCCCTGTGCATTTTACAGAGAACCCAGCAAAGGCAGATGCAGTTTGAAGAGTATCAAGACTACCGTGTCCCTCTTTAGGAGTCTAAAAAGTGGCGGGAAATCGGATACCATTGATTTAAAAAAGTCTTGCCGTTTGACTCCAGTCCTGTAGGTGGCGGTAATGCCCATTGCTACACACATCTGCTGGATTTGGTGAGTCACTGTCCTACTTTTCTCCAATGTAAGGCTAACTGTGTAAGGTGCTGTGGATTTAAACCCACCTGGTTGTTCCTTTCGGACATCTCTTCCACTTCCCCGCCTAGGACCTTCACGTTGGACGGCCCCAGCAAAAGGACCCCGAGTCTGCAAACCATCTGCCCTTGCAACTGCATCTTGACACCAGGCCTGGTGGTCAATAAAGTCGATAAAGTTTCATTTTCATAACATGCGAGTGTTTGTGTGAACCTTCACCTGAGAGTAGTGTTCAGTGCAGGGACAGGCTGATACTCCATGGCCTCCAAGTTCTGGACTCCGTCGGTCACCTGCGATGCATATCATGAGGTTCAATCGAGGAGGGAGCACAGAAACACATCATCATCGGCTAACTGACCCGCAGTAAGAGCATGCGTGTGGGTCTGGCCTCCCACGGTCTCTGAGTGGTCTGTGTGACAGCAGATACGTCGTCATTGGAGCAGTCTGTGCCCTTCCATTTCTGCAGCTGGCCATAAGCAGGCTGACTGATGTCCAGCAATGAGTCAACCTGCAAGAAAGAAGGACACGTCACATCACAACTAACCCCCCCCCTCCATGCCGTGTTACCGCCTCCCATTAATTAGTCCTTTTTTCAAAAGGTGTATTGGTGTTTACATGGCCGTGCACAACCGTGTTATTGCTAATATTCCGGAAACGATAGAGCGACTCGACTGCATGTAAACATAGCCACTGTTATCAGCAGTTACCACACAGTATAACAAATAGTCATTATGTCAAATTATTAAAAATCTTAAATTTGGCTCAGAGTTAGAGAACAGCAAGTTATAGTGCATTAATAAAATACGGTAGTGATAAAATATGTAATGGTAATAGCTTTATTTAATTTGAACATGCATCAGATTACAATTGAATGCATCACATAATCAGTTCCCAGTTCCACATGTCCAAAAGGAGTAGGAAGAAGCAAACCCCTCCATCTGGTACTTTTACAATCAGTAACTGTTACATTTGTTCACTTCCTGCTTTCCTAATATATATATATATATATATATATATTTTTTTTTTTATTTTAATTTTTGTCACGTACCGAAGTACAAGGCTTGTATTGTTTCTTGAATTGGCTCATTGTTACATTTGTTCACTTCCTGCTTTCCTAATATAGTTTTTTTGTCACGTACCGAAGTACAAGGTGATATGACCATCCAATGACATAATGGGTACCATAGTAACTGTCAATATAGTGATATATATATATATATAAAACACATCATGACTGGTTCAAGACTCTTCTCAACTGCTTGTATTGTTTCTTGAATTGGCTCATTGTTACATTTGTTCACTTCCTGCTTTCCTAATATAGTTTTTTTTGGGGTTTTTTTTGCACGTACCGAAGTACAAGGTGATATGAGCATCCAATGACATAATGGGTACCATAGTAACTGTCAATATAGTGATATATATATATATATATATAACACATCATGACTGGTTCAAGCCTCTTCTCAACTGCTTGTATTGTTTCTTGAATTGGCTCATTATTAGGAAAGCAGGAAGTGAACAAATGTAACATAGTTTTTTTTGTTTTTTTTTGCACGTACCGAAGTACAAGGTGATATGACCATCCAATGACATAATGGGTACCATAGTAAGTGTCAATATAGTGATATATATAGCACATCATGACTGGTTCAAGACTCTTCTCAACTGCTTGTATTGTTTCTTGAATTGGCTCATTGTTGTGCATTGTTTGAGGGTCTTACTCAATCAATTCCAATATCCAATCCAATCCAAATATGTGAGAAATTAGTTTGTACCTGGACACAGAAGATACCGCTGAGGTCAGTCTTCTGCGCTTGAGCTAGTCCTTCTGGGAGAACAGGGTAGTCCAAGTCTTTCAGGTCAGTCAAGAGCCACTGGTCAAGCACCTGAGGATTGCAGATTGTGATGCAAATTAGGAATATTTTTAGTTTTAAACCTGATGTTTCTTACCTGTTGGTTAATTTGCTGTTGGGATAGACGACCTGCTCCTCCGGCTTCCTCCTGGAGCCACTCCACGCATGCTTCCAGCCAGGCAAAAGGCACCTTTACATGCCAAGATGACTGCAGCCAGGCCTGTGTCACCTGGACAACTGCTTGTGGAGCCATCTTCTAATGTACCTTCACCCTCACCAGTAGTACTATAGAGCCCATGTAATGTATTGTATTGTTACTTGTTTGTTTATTGTCACGCAGAGAAGTGGAAGTATCACAACGGGGTCACAAACATACAATTTCTGCGGCAGTAGTATGTTAAACAGACGCCAACATCACTTAGCTTAACATTAACATTAGTATACAACGGTCGCAGTTAAGCCAAACTGTTGATAAATTCACATTTAACATACCTTGACACCCGGAAAAGGCATAAACCCGCCACTATTTTTGCCGCTCGCACAACTTCCGGGAGAGGCGAGTGTTGGGTTGCCAAGCGACACCCATAAATGTGATTTACAGCAACGAGAGCCAATCAGACACTTTCTTGGGGGGCCCTTTTTCTGGTTTTCAACCAATGGGCTCGCTTGGTGAGCTGCGCACTTTATTTTCGCAAGCACCTGAGGGGGGAGCAGCAAACAAGGCGTCGCACGCACATTTGGGTTTGTATGCTTTTTTTTTAATTCGGAGTATTTTGTATTAATTATGTATTTGAGCACCGCAAATGCAGCAATATACACGCCGTAGTCAGAAACAGCGGTGCTGTGACAATTTATGTGGCGTAAAGCAGGCCAAATTAGCTAAACTGGCTCGAGCCACTCCTGCTCAACTGAATTTGTAGCAAGATGGCGACGTTGGTTAACAGTGGCTAACAGCTAGCACCATTCCTTTGATGTAGGGTCAAATACTCCTAGGTAAACGAAGCGGGTCCCTTCACTTTGGCATAACGTTGTGCTTTTATGTCCCCTGACCAGAAAGGAGAATTGTTAGAACGGATAACGATCGTCATTTAATCATAGTTTAATATAGGTGTTTTCAGCAAAGCACCTAGCTAATGTATGTTACAGCTAGCTAGTATAACCTATTTACGCTGACGAGCTATAGTTAGCCGACAAAGCTGTTGCTAAGATAGCGTCGAGGTGTGCGTAAACATTTGATCCAATAGGTCTGATAAACGTCTTTTTTTAACGCGATTTATCCTGTGACGTTGAATAAGTGTGTAATAGACTAATATCAAGTGTTGATCACTGATTGATTACATAGTCAAGTTAGCAATGTTACAACATTTTGAAATCAAGTCTGATTTAATTTCAGTCGATAAATCGGGATATAAAATTTGATTTGACATCTCATTAGAACAGATGGATTTGATTGGGATTGACAGTTAGAACAGATATTGTACCGGAAAATAGTGCCTTTGGTCCACGTTGCTATAGCATTAAGTCCAGACAAAAGCTGTGATCGGCCTACGGATCTTGGTAGGTACAACCTACAATAAAATGTATAACTTATGCAGAGAAAATCTGTTGTAAAGTCAACCGAGTATCCATTTACGTTTTTTTCGATTATCAAAAAATCCAGAGACTAAATTCAAGTGTCATATTTTTCATATATATATGCCTCACACTGCAGTAAGCGGCACAATGCAAATGCAATGTAGTATTTTCAGGCAAAAAAACCCAATCAAATTTAATTGCTGTAATGTCAATATTTATTTAATTTTTCATCCTGTATCATATCACTTTTAACATGAAATTTGATGGGAACTAACTGCTTCATACGGTTGAACTGGTCGTGATTGGTTGCTTAGCATCTCACGTAGAGGGCCTCAATATTTTCTCAGTTCCTAAGCAGCTATTTGCTTCGTGCTTTTTTTTTATTCCGCCTATCAACACACTCTCGTTCCTGTAACAAATATGAGAGTTCCCCACTAAAGCAACCTTGGGTTTCTTGAAAGGCACTACATAAAAAGTTATTAGTGTCACTCTGCTTTTGCACTCTTTTGTCATTGCCAAACAAATGCCTTGAATTAATAAATGATTTCAATTTTTTCCCCTATTCTTACAATGTTGACAGACTACTAGACAGAGAAAGTGTTCTTCTCTCCCTGCTGTCACCGTTGTGCCAACTCCTGGTTTTCCACATCCAAAGGATCATGGACATGAAAGAAGAACTGCAAGACGATGCCTCATTCAGCAACACAGAGACAAACGGTAAATGCGATATTTTCAGAAGGTATTTGTTAACCTTTGACCACCATTGCGTTGGTTAGATGCTTTCTGGTACTGTATCAAAAATTAAATGATTTGAAATAGAAAGTAGTTATTTATAGGGATGCTCTGATCAGGATTTTTTTGCTGCCAGTACCAATCATCCATGAGTGACAGCGGCCGATACCGATCACATGTATTAACTGTAAACATGTCAAATGACTTATAATGCATGCTGTTGGCCAGGAGTGTCGTGTTTGGAAAGGAGGTGGTGGAGTTAGGATAATTCCAAGGCGCCAACTCGCCGTATTTTAATGATTTAATACATTACTTCTTTCCGAGTGCATTGATTTCACGTACCAGCTTAGGCTACAGCTACAACACTTGGGAATGCCGCATCTTCCAGCGCAAGACTAGTGTTTCAGTCCAGTTTTAAAAATGCTGACAGCAAACTAGCATCTCATTGAGTTTTCACAGCAAAGTGAGAGCTAAGTATCTACTCTTCATTCTGTGAGAGATTTTTTTTTTGTTTGAGTGTCAAAATATGTACCTCCCATGAACAGCATTGTTAGCTAGCAGAGACTAGCTTGTTTTCTCTTGGTAGAATGCACCGAAAGGGGGAAGAAATATGTGTTCATGTTCGGCATAACGATTGGGAACGATGGACAAAGTTGCAAAAGGAGACTTTCCGAGTACATTATCTGCTGGAGCTCTTCATGGCAGGACCTCCAGGAAACACATTGAGGGGCTCCAAGAGAGCAGTCAGCGGGACTGCCGAGAGAGGCCGGTCATCTCGTCCTATGAATTCATTTATTTTTTTGGGTTATTTGTCGAGCCCTCTGTCACACGCACACGGGCGAGTGCTGACTAAATGAGCTGCCGTTTGACTGACTCAAACTCCCCAAATGTAATACGCCATTCTTCTAAATGAAAGCCACACAAGGTTCTCTGCATACCGCAATAGTGCGAGCTACAGGTGTCGTTCATTGTTAGGATTTGATCCCAAGGATTCTCGATGCTGATGCTTTTATGAAGCACGGTCATAAAAGCTGGCATGATTTAAATGAGGTCGCTATAAACGGGGTGCTAAAGATCTCAACTTTTCCATGAATTTTTTAATGGCTCAAGGTAAAAGTTCATAAGAATATATATTTTTTAAATTAATCATAGGTATATATACATATTTGTCTATACTGAAGGCATGTTGTTTCCTTTTATACCAGGTAAGCGCCCCGCTGAGGATGCAGATGAGCAGAAATCATTCAAGCGCTCCAGGAACTCAGATGAGATGATTGAGCTGCGGATCCTGCTGCAGAGCAAAGTAAACTAGCTTTTTTTTTTTTTTTTCAAGTTGTTTGTATGTTAGGACTTGATATATAATGAATGAAAATGTCTACGTGCGTCTCTAACACATTTTCTTTTTAGAGCTATGTTTACCATGTTTATTTAATATCGATTTTTTTACTTGCAGAACGCAGGAGCTGTTATCGGGAAGGGTGGCAAAAACATCAAAGCCCTACGTTCAGATGTGAGTACACCTGAAATGTTCAGTCTTTTTCTCCCCTTCCAATGCCTCTTAAAAACCTCATCCTCTAATGGGCGGCAGGGCACGTTTTTCGATAATTTTTTTATTTTATTGCCTTTAAAAAAAAAAAAAAATGCTACTGTTTGAACCAGACAAAACTACTGTTAATTTTATGGCCACGCTTTTCACATCAACTGTGTTGTGCTGTGGATAAGTGTACACAGTGTTTGATTGCAGCCCACAGGTAACCTGGCCAAGTCTTTACAATTATTTTGTTCAAAGTCATTGCCTCTCTCGCCCTCCACAGTTTGCCCCCCCCCCTTCCCCTCTCCACTGTCTTCTAGTCTGTTCCCCAACGTTGAACTCTTTGTTCTTGAATATGCCATGACCTATTTTTCCAATGTCAACCTCTCTCCTCTTCTCTCTCTGACAAGCCAAATCTCTGAGAGAAATGAAGACACATAATATGATCAGTGTAGAGCCTGTATATTAAAAATGTTTCCCCTCTCCCCTCTCCCTTGTTTATTATTTTACTGTTGACTTTTTTGCCCACTTCCTCCTCTGTTGCCCATGTTCTGGACGGCCCCTCCTGCGCCCGCCCACCTGACACCCCGGTTGGCCCTGCCCATAATCGTGCCCTGTCCCTAAACGGGCCGCCGTTTACTTGATTGACATCCGTGCTCGAATGGCCCTGGCCCCCTGCCCATGCCACGCCCAGTACAATGCCAGTGTGTCAGTCCCAGACAGCAGTGGGCCTGAGCGGTATGTCCCTAAGCTCCTCCCTCTCACTGCCTGAGTACAGGTCAAACAGACAAGAGACGATCAGTCATAGTCATCCTGCCTCTTTTTTTTCAAGTCACTGTATTATTATTATAACCTACTTGTGTTCAGTTCACTATTACGTAACAGTTAAAATGCTTTCATGTCCAGTGTTGCCTGTTTTAAAGCCATGTCAGCATCCTTTACATGCCACATCAGCATTGAAATGTTTTTTAAGGGTTTTCCGCAGTCTGCCACAGGTCTTTTCCTCAATCTTGTTAGAATCTGCTTTATGTGCCAGTTGTTTTTTTTTTTAAATTGAATTCATGATCCCCCCTCGCCCCCTCTATCCTGTGCTTTCACCTCCCTTTCTATAATGTGGGTGTTTTATTTTGTATTTTTTTGTTAGTTCCATAAATGCTCACGTGTGGCTTGCCCCGCCCCATTCTTTCCCTTGTGATGTTATACGTTTCATTATAACAAAAAGGCTTGGAGTCCCATCCATTCCCCTGGTACCATGGCACCATTCATGCAACGTGTGTGTACGTGTCTTTTGCGCATATGCCTCTTGCTTCATCTAAATATAGCCTTTTAATTGTTGTGGTGGTTGAAAGAACGGGGTGCCTCTTTCCCAGTCCCTGCTCATATCTGCATACTTTGTTTCCTCCATTTGGCTTAATTAGCGCATACTACAGTAGTGGCCATTTTAACTTTGCTTTATATTCACCATCATTTTACTGTTTGAACTCCCCGAGTGGGTGCCAATGTTACTTTGAACACATCAAATTTGTTCAAATCGAGATTTTCCAGACAAGGACATGTTTGCTTTGTCTTTTAATTTAAATTTTAACAACTTGTAGTGAGCATCCACCCAATGTTTGCTTGTAAATTCACTAGCATCCAGTGGTGCTTCCCCACACCCGCCCCAGCCAGATTGTCCCCAAACCTACTCTGCCCATCTTGACCCCTTCAGTGGTTCACTGATTGCTCTTTCTTTCTTTTGGTTGTCCTTTTTGTCTCTTCTTACTTTGATCTGATCTGGGCTATAGATATAACGTTTCCTCGTAATCGCTTTGTTCAGTTGTAGCTTTTTGCCAGCCACAGCGTGGTGTTCTCACTGTTCTGTCGTTAGGCCGCAGGATTTATTCCAATCATGTGGATTTTGTTGATTTTTAGATGGGGGTTGGTTGTTTTTGTGTGGTGCTGTGGGGGAAGGTTTTTAATTCTCCGATCTAACGTGTTTTCCCTTCCTTCCCGGGATGGCCTTGTTGGGCACCCCGCCCACCCTGTGCACGGCTGCGCCACTGCCTTGTTATTGGCGCTCGCAACATAACAAAGCATCCTGTGCATCTGCGCCGACATCGACACCGTCGGTGAGATCATGCTCAAGATTATCCCGACCCTGGAGGAGGTGAGGACCTTTTCACGCGTTCCACACAGCTGCATAGCGTAACGTTATTAACACGGTAATGTACCCCGCAGTACCAGCAGTACAACGGCATGGATTTTGACTGCGAGCTGCGTCTACTGATCCACCAGAGCTTGGCCGGCTCCATTATTGGAGTCAAGGGAGCCAAGATCAAGGAGCTCAGAGAGGTATTTACTGTCGTTGGATAAACTAGCAAAGCTTTCAACTTTTGCAACATTGACATCATACTGATAACCCCATTTGTTCGACTCGGTTAACGATAACGAACCTCAACTAGTTACCGGGTGTCCACTTGAACAAATCTCACCCTGCAAATAAATGGCACACGAAAAAGATAACTGTTACCACTAGAGTTATTTTAACATTCAATGTCATTAAAAGACAACACAAATTGCCAGTGGAGAAAACAGGGTGTCTGTAAAGCTGAAGTCCATGCTGAGAAATTTCTGTTGTGTGGATCGAGGAGCATTTGTGTGCAAAAGCTGCTAAGCCCGTCGAGTATTGTAAAACAATTTGCTGTTTGCTGACAAGAGCAGCTTTTGGATGGATTTTTATTTCATGCAAGGCAAACACAACATTGTAGCGTAAAACGCTGTAAAATCAAGTGTGCCGAGCCGTCCAAAACTTCTTTCAGGGCTCATTCCAAATGTTCAAACCTCATTATGTGTTGTTTGGTGTAGTTTAACACAAGAATACAACATTGTAACAACATTTATAGGTCAGAAAATGCTTTAAATTACATTTGACATTATAGAAATAAACTCAAAGTAGACATTACCCTAAATAGACGCTTCCACTCTGTTGAATCGATATCCCAGGCCACTGAATGAGGAAATACGGTGTTTGTATGAATACATTTTTATGTTTTTTTCCCCCCCAGCACAGGAACATTACGTGCAATATTTGCGGTGCCGCCTGCCCCACCGACTATCGTGCTGTGTTGCAAAATAGAGTTCTTTTTGTGTCCATTTCTCTAGAACACAAAGACCAGTATCAAGCTGTTTCAGGAGTGTTGCCCTCAATCGACAGACCGGGTTGTGCTGGTTGGTGGTAAAATGGAGCGTGTGGTTGAGTGTATCAAGACTATGCTGGAGGTCATTGCAGAAGTAAGTTGCATGATATGAACCAATCTGTGTGTGTCACCAAATTCATATTTCAATGTTTACTGTTTCCTGTTGGTACATAAACTGCATCTTGTTTTACATTGCATACTGTAGATAGATTCGTAGATGCATGCACGAGTTAAGTGTCTTTCTATTTGCTTGAAAATTTTCGGAGAATTCTCATTCGATGTTTTTCGCCAGGCACCCATTAAGGGCCGCTCACAGCCTTACGACCCTAATTTCTATGACGAAACGTACGAATACGGAGGGTTCACGATGATGTTTGAGGACAGAGGTAGCAGCCGCCGACCCATGGGAGGCTTCCCCGTTCGAGGGAGTCGGTCAAGCGCCGGTGACCGGGGCTATGATCGAATGCCCTCCAGCAGATCGGGACGGGCACCTTTGCCTCCGTCTCGCAGGGACTACGATGACATTAGTCCTCGCCGAGGTCCTTCACACCACCAGAGCAGGAGCAGTAGGGGCAGCAGCATGTCTATGGGTCGCTCACACAGAGGCGGGTAAGACCGGTTGTGCTTTTAAAAATCATTACCTGATGGAATGGTTCTCCTCAGGTGTGTATTTTCTTGTCTTTTATTTCTATTAGCGCATCTCACTAAGTTAGGATATCATGCAAAATGTACCAAAAATCCAATTAAACTCATTTGTTTTCACTTTTTCTATTAGTATCAACCAGTAGTTTACAATATTGAACTTTTTGATAATTTTTCAAATCTTATGAGACACTAAATTGGCGTTTTTTTATGAGCTGTAAACCATAATAATACAAATTATTGCAAAATGATAGCAGCTTCATGTGTTATGTACTACATAACACACTCATGCATTAGTTATGTTTGTTGTCATATAATGATAGCAAAGTTTACTACTGTAACCCATTGGTTCTAAACTATTTATTTCTCCCCCTTTTGGATATATTATGGACAACCTGGAATAATTTCTGCACTGTGAGGCGTGACCAGAATCCTTCAATCTTCAAGCATGAATAAAGATGCCAACATTCCAGCCAACCTTGAATTTTTTTTTTTTTTTTTTAACTGAACCACTGAAATAAATTAGCTTTAAAGAATGCTCAAATTTATTGAGATGCGCTAGTATATTGCACAAGCTTTGCTTTGGATTGGTGCTTTCATTGGGTAAATGGCGTCCAGTTTTAGTCATACAATGCGTGCATCTGCAAATATTTCTTAGTAGTTACCCATTTCATGAAGTATATGTTCTCATGCCTGTGTGTCTGGGTGTTTTTGTCCTTTATTTTTTCCCCCCATCTCCATCTTTCCTACAGAGATGATCGTTACTATGACTCATACCGTGGCTCAGATGAAAGGTCAAAGTAAGTTTCTGTCCCCTCCCAAATCTCTGCTACTCAAATGCATCCTTCTTGTCTGTCCTGCTAACAGGCTAATGGTTAGTTTCTCTAATCTGCAACCCCCCTACCCCATCCCAATGCCCCTTTTTAAATTTGTGTTGGTTGAAGAGTAGTATGATCCTCTTGTACTAAAGATAAACACCCTTACAAGCTTTTTGTAATACATGGTGGTGTGGATGATGGTCACATGCCCATGGGGAGTTGTGTTACTCACAATAATTGTTGTGCTTGTCCATGTTGCAAATGTAATTTTTAAAAAAACAGAGGAAATGAACATATGGAACCCGGAAAGAAGAGCAGATTCCAAACAAATGTCCTGTATGCGTGCTCTTGAGTAGCAACAAGAGTAGCAAATAAATGCACATTACCGGGGGGGCAGCGGCAGCAGCCCTTGGCTCTGATCTTCATCACCACCACCTGTCACTCCTCTCACCATAACACTGTCAGAGCTGTTCCTGTTACTGTGTGGGAAGATGGCTGAGAGGAAATGTGTTTATACTGTAATCTTCCTCAGCGTGTGTGTGCAGGTTGACCTGGACCAGATTTATTTTTTTTTTCATTCTTCCTTTGGAACGTTTTCAAGCATTTCTAAGCATTTTCTATTCCTTTCCACCCACCCCCCCTCCCCCCGTGTGTGCCACTCCTTCATCACCAAGTGACAGAAGAGGCAGACAAGATCGCTACAGCGATAACATGGTTAGTGACCCTTGCTGAATACATGCGGCTCTGCTTGTAACGACTCCCGGGGTGCCAGCATCCGGAGTCTCTTGACTAGCTGTGATTGTGCTTTGTGTTGTACTCGTGTGTCGACGCCTCGGTGTGCGCGTTCACGCCAAAAGCTGGCCACCGTGGCTCTGGATCGGCGTTTGAGCTAGTTGCGGTACGATCTATAAGCCATCCCACCAAAATGACCGTAATCACCGCAGCTGGAGACATCCCATAATAATCAGCTATAATTGCCCTCTTGCTGTGTACTTTTCATGGCCAGCCTGTTTTTCTGCAAAAGAGAGAGAGCGGAGCGCGGGTTGGGGGGTATGGATGGCGGTGACCACAGTTGGTTGCTAGGCAATAATAACGCTTTGTTGACAGACTCTCTCTTTCTCTCTCTCTCTCTCACCCCCCTACTCTCTCCGAGCTGGCAGGATACTGCCTGCCGTTGCCCGGCAACAGCATTTTGAATTGCCTGTTGCCCGGTGACAACAGTCGCTGAATAGCAGGTGAAAATGGGGGCTGATGAGATGCAGGGAGGGAGGAGTGAGGAGGAGTCTGGCATATGGATGAAAACTGGGTGGCTTTTAGTTGAGTCTGCTCCGCTGACGAGGCTACTGGCGCGATGCATGTTGCACGCCTCATACAGCGTTTGTAGGGAGAAGGGCTGCTCTCCTTGTGTGTAACCTCTCTGTATTTTGTTTTTTTACAGAGTGGAGGGGGATATGGTAAGTCTCAGCCTTTTTTTTATATGACTTCACTGCAAAGGATATGAAGGAAAAGGCACATTTTCCTTTTCTTGATTTACCTACTGTAACAAATTAACATTCACTCGTATTAGAGTGGCTACATTTGCAGAAGCCTCCTAAGGACATTTTGACAGCATCTTATTGGCTGGCAGTACAATATAAAATGCATTTTCCGCATGTTTGCAAGTGTTTTTTGTTTGTCTTTTTAAAGATATATATATTTTTAATCTTAATATGCATGTGCTTTGTTTTCTTGGCATGCTCAGACAACAGTTCCTCCTGGGATAGCTACCAATCAGGTGAGTCCAAAGAATGCACTGCTTACTCAATTCCTTTTTGTTTTTTTTGGGGGTTTTTTTTATACCTGTTTTTGTATATTTGTTGCCATCAGGTGGCCGGTGCTCCTACAACGACACTGTCATTACCACACAAGTGACCATCCCTAAAGATGTGAGTAAATAACGTGGTCAAAGTTGACATTTAGTCACATAAATGGACCCACGGGGGTCATGGGTTATTGTAGCAGTCTCCACAGCTAAGCTGGTGTGGAGTCAGTTCCCACTGAGTGATTGATTCCACATTTTCTTCACATTTGCTCTGTGATTGACTGACAGCCGGTCCAAAGTGTAATCCACCCTTTTTAAGTCAGCTGGGATTCCCCCCCCACCCCACCCCACCCACAACCCTGAACGCTACTAAGCTGAATAGAAAATAGATGGATTTCAATTCAACCTGTTTGGTATTGTAAAACGCTTTCTCCTCCCAAAAATGAGCTTTTTGCTACATTATATGTGATTTGGTCTTATTTTCCTCCTCCTCCCCCCTCCCTGCTTTCAATGGCGCTCCCAGCTGGCGGGCTCCATTATTGGCAAGGGGGGCCAGCGGATCAAACAGATCCGCCACGACTCCGGCGCATCCATCAAGATTGACGAACCTCTGGAGGGTTCCGAGGACCGGATCATCACCATCGTGGGCACCCAGGATCAGATTCAGAACGCCCAGTATCTTCTGCAGAACAGGCAAGTTCTCAAGTAGAATGTTTACTGCTCGTACCTGTTGACTCTGTAGAAGACACTGTAGAAATGTATCTAGTTTTGATTATGATTATGAAATACGTGATGTTGCATCTTGAAGCAAGCTAACCTAGTTTCTCTTGCCTGCTTTCTTCTTAACTAACACCCTTCCTTCCTTCCCATGCAATCTGCAAAGTAGTTCAAACCTTCCTCTTTCCTGAAATGGCTACTACGGCAAGGCAATTATTAGAATTATTACTATTATTATTCAATTGGACTCCCAAATTTTGGTTCCGCATCCCAGTTTTCATTTGCCTATGTAGCCATTTCACTGTAAAGCAGGGAGTGGATTGATTCTTCCCCTGGCCGCTGCTGTGTGGAAGACTAGTGATTTTGTTGTTTTTAGTTAGATCAAGCGACAACAAATCACAGTCTGCCAAATAGCAGGGGCTCCTCCTCTTCTGTCTCCCTTGGCAACCAGTAGGCACGTATACAACACACGACTTCCTTGTTCATGCTCTCCAAGCTTAGCCTGAATGCTAATACAGCTGTAGAATCTGTCTTAATTAGTGGTGGTGTTGCCATGGTAACTAACCCTGCCTCCCTTTTCCTTCTCCACCTCCTTCAGTGTGCTGCACCTGCTTGGATTCAAGGACTAACCACACCCCCACCCTCCCTTTTTTTTTTTTCTCATGTTGATCCTTTTTTTTTTTTTGGCCACTTTTGCCATTTTCCCAGTTATTTTTCCTGTTCCTCAAAAGACGCCACCCCCACCCCACCCCCACACGCCCAGCTCTAGTCTATGCTTCAGTACATTGTTTTATTGTGAATGTGGAATTGCTGGCGTGACTTTGATTTATTTTATTCACTCTTTTTATTTCAGTGTGAAGCAGTTCTCTGGTCTTTTGCTGTAGACCCCCCAGGATTGAAGCAGACACCCCCTCCCTTACCTTACCCTAAAAACATTCTGCCCCAACCCCCCTCTCGCCCAACACAGTCCCCCTTCAGACTATTAATTCTGGATTGTGGGTATATTTGTTTTTTTCTAATTTTATTTTTGTATTTTGAAAGAAATGTCCAACATTCCTGTGCATCAAAGATGTTCCGCATTCTTAAAAAAAAAAAGAGTATTTTCGTTGATCTGCTTACTGTTTCCAACGCGCATTTATTAAAGCATATTCTTATCGCCTGGCAGACTTATTTTTTTGTGATGGTTTTATATTTTATTGTGTAGCTTTTTGGTTTCTTCTAGTCCTGACTTAACACCCTGCTCTAAAACATCCTGAATGTAAGCCTTTCCTCCCAAAAGAGTGTAGTGGTGTCTGTGGCAGGACTCTTATGCAGCAAATACATTGACAGTCTGGCTAATCTTTTACTGTTCTAATGTTCATAGGTGTTGGTGTGGGGGTAAAATTCATATTTTCTTCCTTTTTTAGACGGAACGACTACAGTTTTCTTATTAAATTGTATTCCTGAATTGGGGAAAAAGTGAATAACAAAAGCCACCCTGTCTGTGATCTAGTACACTTGCTTGATGTTCATGCTGTTAAGCTTGTTTAATTGTATAATGAATAAAGATGCCACTTTTTACTGTGTTGGTATTTTATTAAGATACATTACTTGTTCATAAACGAAATAATTTTTGGATTTAAAACTACAGTATAGCATCAAAAGGCTTGTATTTTCTTCCAAGGGAAAAAAACATCGAATGTATTGGACTTTGGACTGTCATTATTTATTTCCTCTTAATGGATAACAGAATCGACGCTATTTCCGGGTTGGTCAGCGGACTGCCTGTGATTGGTGGAGTGTCTTTTGCAGCGGCTCTGATAGGCCAGACTCAACAAACATAGCGGAAGTGTATACACAAGAGTTCCTGATTTGGCTGGTAAGTGTTTGGTATTGGGCAAGAGTTCATTCATTTTCTACCGCTTTTTCCCCACGAGTTGAAATACTTATATATATATATGTGTGTGTGTGTTTGTGTGAATGTAAATATATTTATTGAAATGAAACAATGCTGCTAACATTAACTTGCCACGAAACAATGTAGCGAACATCAGCTCGCCGGCTAACCATTAGTTCGAATATAGTTTGTGTGACTCCCACAAACACATTTTAAGTCGTATTTAAATATTTGGTGTAAATTTAAAAGAGACACGGATAATGTAATCTGAATTACATGTAATAATACATATTTGTATAATTTGTCCTCCAGCAGAGTTCACCATGGAGCCGCCGCTGTTTCCCAGAGAGTCGGGCCAGTTTGTGGCAGAGCTCAGCCAGGATGTGTTTGTGGAGGAGGAAGGCGTCCAGAAGGTGGCCGAGATGCTGTACTCTCTGCGGGACAGTGATGAGCTCACAGCCATTGGCTGGAAGAATGCAAACCCTCTGGCTCCTGTAGCCACCTCCGACCAGGTGAGTCTTGATCATAGAAAACTGTGACGTCACTAAAAGCTGTTATGGCCCGGCATAGAGAGCATGTTCACCAGGTTTGTGTCTGTGCAGGCTTTAAATTGGGTGTTTGTGGTGGACACCATGAACTTCTCTTTTTGGCCGGAGAAGCAAACGCAGCAGTGTGAGGTGACCTTTAAAGGCACCACTTACACAGGCTACATGACCTTGTGCGCCGCCATCGCCAGGGCCATGGAGGAAGGTGAGCCTCCATTCATCCTTTATGCATCCACTATATGTAACCTCACAACATGTATACACACGTCTATTTTAGCCCCCTCCCTCCTATTGGATGTTCAATTATTATGAATGTGCCCTTTATTTGAACTTGAACTGCAGTGGGGGGGGGACTGCTGGTCGCACCGTGTGCACCAGTGCATCATTTGCAATTAGCGGGAATGACTCCGGATATTAATCAATTAAGCCTCATATGGAACATCGCTCCCCTATGTGTGCCTGTCGTGGCCTTTTTAAAATTAGGGCAAATTTTCCCTGCAGCTTGACTGCACAGTGTGAATATTTGCAGAAACGACTGTTATTCCTAAAGGGGGGTCCCTAACCCCCACTACTCACTTTGATATCATCTTAATGTATACTTCCTCCTCTTCTCTTGTCAGGCGTGCCCATCACAGATCCAAAGTTCTTCTCCCAGATAAGCGTGGAGGAGTTGGCGCACGTTCTTCGATCGGACAACCAAACGCCCATGCCGATGCTTCACGAGCGCCACCAGGTTTCTAAACTATCTTGCTGCCGTCCAATTAGAAGTAAAGCAGAAATTTGCATAATGCATATAAGTAATGTATGTAAAAGTATAATACATCCAACTAAAAATATGTGCGTGTGAATGCCCGAATTGAAATGTCTGAATCGAGCATGAATGGCTCAATTTGTTGAAAGAAGGTAATAAGAATGCTAATAAGGCTAATTAGGCTAATAAGAAATGCTACTATGCTAATGATAGCATGCTAACACCTAGCATAATGTTGCTAAATGTTTGTGTGTCTACATATAAAAATGTCACTAATGCTAACAAGTTAGCATGCTAATGCTAGCAATGCTAACTTGTCTACTTCAGCATAATAACACCGAGCATGATAGTGTGAAGTGTTTATGTAAGTGTCTAGCTATGAAAACACCTGAAAATTCTATTATGCGAATGTTAGCATGCTAATGCTAATACCAAGTGTTTATATATGTCTATTGTTTGTTTCTTGCAGCTTTTTATTGATTAGAGTCGCCACAGCGGATCTTGATCCGCATACTGATTTTTGGCTCGAGACCTACTATATATTCCGGATGCCCGGATTAATATGCTGTGTGTGCTACATTAGCACGCTAACACCTACCTTAATAGTCCCAAGTGTTGTATATAGTAGTCTACCGACGTATGAAAACGGCTAAAACTGCTACTGTTAATATTACCATGCTAGCAAAACTAACATGCTAACATTATCACGGTAACACTTAGCATAATAGTGCTGTTTATGTATGGGTTTACCTATAAAACCTATATCAGCATTCAAATTTATGAAAATAAAGTCACGATATTCCAACTCCACGTCCAAAGGTAATTTTACAATTTTTGAAAACGGCTAAAACTGCTGTTATGTTAATATTACCATGCTAGCAAAGCTAACATTATCACACTTATATAATTTATATAGTTTATAATAGTGCTGTTTATCAATGTGTTAACCTATAAAACCGCATGCAAATATCAGCATGCTAGCAATGCTAACATTGGCATAAATTTACGAGAAAAAAGTGTTAATTGATGACAAAGTCGTAAATTTACAAGAAAAAGTCTTAATTTATTTATTTAAATTTATTATCATTTAATTTATTACCATGCTAGCAAAGCTAACATTATCACGCTAGCACTTAGCATAATAGTGCTGTTTATGTATGTGTTTACCTATAAAACCGGTAAATGCTAGTGTGCAAATATCAGCATGCTAGCAATGCTAACATTGGCATAAATTTATGAGAAAAAAGTGTTAATTGATGACAATAAAGTCGTAAATTTACAAGAAAAAGTCTTAATTTATTTATTTAAATTTATTATCATTTAATTTATTACCATGCTAGCAAAGCTAACATTATCACACTAACACTTAGCATAATAGTGTTGTTTGTGTATGTGTTTACCTATTAATCCGGTAAATGCTAGCATGCTAATATCAGCATGCTAAAATGTAACGAGAGAAAGTGTTAATTTACAAGAATAAAGTTGTAAGTTCACAAAAATAAAGTCACATGAATTTACGAGAACATTTTTTTATTAAGAATAAAGTTGCAAATTTATGAAAATATTCGGTCTCCACATCCGAAGGTAATTGTACAACTTTATTTGTCGTAAATATACAACATTATTCTCCATTTTGTCCCCTCTATGCGGTCCTAGTACTCTGTCGCAGAGAAGTGATGTCATTGAACAATGACATCAATTAGTAAGCGCTTTGATACAGACGATACGGACGCATCATATCGACGTCATTGTTATTTCTGACCGTGATGTCGTCTTTATCGTGAGTAAAAGTCATATTACAGTTGTTAGTATAATCAATATGGGCGTTAGCATTCCCATTTTTTACAAGAATTATAGCTATATAACAGGCAAAAATGTATTTTTGTTGGGTTTGTTTGTTGTTGTTTTTTTACAAGAAAATCAACAGCCAGTTAATACTGCATTGCATGAGACTTGCTATAATAGGCCGTGATACATGTGGTGTTTGCAACTAGGTGCTGACTGAAGGCGGCCGCGTGCTGCTGCAGCACGGCGGAAGCTTCCACAGTTTCATCAGCCAGGCTGGGGACGACGCCCGCAAGATGGTGGAGCTTGTCGTGGAGAAGATTCCATCCTACAGAGACGAGGCTGTTTATGAGGTTTGATAACGATGTTTTAGCCCAAAATGAATTTTGACTCAAATCAATATGCGGTAAAATTATCTACATTTTTGATGTCATCGCCTTAATGATCTAGAACAGGGGTCTCAAACTCAATTTACTTGGGGGCCCACTGGAGCTAGGGTCTGGGCGAGACTGGGTCGCATCAGGTTTTCCAAAAAAAAAAAATTATTAAAAACAGAAAAATGAATAAAATTTGCTTTGGTTTCGATTTTTCTACAAGAAAAGCTCTGATAAAACATTCCACTGTTCTCAAATATCTTAATTTTTATTTTTCTACACAAAATAAGATGAAAAATAAACAAATCAAGAATAAAGAAAATCAATCAATCAGTAATAAATAAATAAATATAATAATCATAATAAAATGGCAAATAATAAAAACTTAAGAAACCACATATAGTTGGTGGGTAGACAAATTATTTTTTTCAGATTAAAATGAACAAAGCATTATTAGAGCCCTGTAGACATGACAAAACACGACTATAGTCACATTTATACTCTTTATTTACAACATATTGCGCAACTGCAGGGTCTTGAGACACATGCTAACTCGCAAACTAGAGAGCTAGCGACCTAAACGGTAGCCTTCAAGTTATTTCCTTTCAACTTAAATAGCCAAAAACTTACCACTTCCACACGGATAGGGAGGATAACTATTAACAGTTATTTAACCTTTAACATGAACATTAATCAAATGTAATAATTTTTTCTGGGTACATGATACCATACAGCATCCATATCAAACTGGCCGCACGAACACTGGCCTCAAACTAGTGTCCTGCGGGCCACATTTTGGCCCGCGGGCCGCATGTTTGAGACCCCTGATCTAGAATGCTAAAATGAAGATAAATGATACCACGTAAAGGGCATATTTTCCAGGTGTAAGATGAGATCGCAAGGCGTATACATAACACAATCCTCCTGCTTCCTTCCAGGGCAAGAAAATCGCCTTCTACAAGCGAGCTCAGATCCTGGTGGCTGACTTCTGGGGCATCATGGCAGCCCGAGGCGAGGCGGTCATTGCCAACATGGACTGGCTCACCATGTTCGCCGACTACAGGATCCCTCAGGCCCTCGTCTACCTCGGTGCCCTGCGATACTCTGATGCTCTGATGGGCACGCTGAAAAACGGTATGTATGTGTGTGTATACTGGCGCCATCTTAATACAGGACCTACATACAAACCCTTTAATTGCCACTGTAGTGGGATATTTCTAGTATTATCATTATATATTATTACATATGGATGTAAATCAGGGGTCTCAAAAACGCGGCCCGCGGGCCAAATGTGGCCCGCAGGACACTAGTTTGAGGCCCCCGCCTTGTTATTAAAGTTTAATGTTTAAGTTTGATATGGATGCTGTATGGTATCATGTACCCAGAAAAAATTATTACGTTTGATTAATGTTCATGTTAAAGGTTAAATAACTGTTAATAGTTATCCTCCCTATCCGTGTGGAAGTGGTAAGTTTTTGGCTGTTTAAGTTGAAAGGAAATAACTGGAAGGCTACCGTTTAGGTCGCTAGCTCTCTAGTTTGCGAGTTAGCATGTGTCTCAAGACCCTGCAGTTGCGCAATATGTTGTAAATAAAAAGAGTATAAATGTGACTATAGTCGTGTTTTGTCATGTCTACAGGGCTCTAATAATGCTTTGTTCATTTTAATCTGAAAAAAATAATTTGTCTACCCACCAACTATATGTGGTTTTTATTATTATTATTATATTTATTTATTACTGATTGATTGATTTTCTTTATTCTTGATTTGTTTATTTATTTTTCATCTTATTTTGTGTAGAAAAATAAAAATTAAGATATTTGAGAACAGTGGAATGTTTTATCAGAGCTTTTATTGTAGAAAATCAAAATCAAAGCAAAGTTTATTAATTTTTCTGTTTTTAATAAATGCGTTTTTTTTTTGGGGGGGGGGGACCTGATGCTCCAGTGGCCCGAAAGTAAATTGAGTTTGAGACCCCTGATGTAAATCATGAAATTCATTCATTTTCTACCGCTTTTTCCTCATGAGGGTCACGCAGCGGTGGAGCCTATCCCAGCTGTCTTTGGGCGAGAGGCGGGGTACACATGACCTGGTGGCCAGCCAATCACAGGGCACATATAGACAAACAACCATTCACACTCACATTCATACCTATGGACAATTTGGAGTCGCTAATTAACCTAGCATGTTTTTGGAATGTGGGAGGAAACTGGAGTACCCGGAGAAACTCCACACAGAGATGGCCGAGGGTGGAATTGAACCCTGGCTGTGAGGTCTGCGCGCTAACCACTAGACCGCCGTGCCGCCCTAAATCATGAACTGATGTGTTAAATTCACCTTTAAATAGTTAAATTGTAAATGAATGAATGAAGATTTTATTCTAATGATTTTTATCAAGTGACTCATATCAACCAATCAAACCATTGGTCCCGCCCACGACCTCCACCACTCACAATAATGATTATGACCTCTCGTCCCACAGGCGAGTTGCTGCCTTCAGGCGACAGAAGGGAGGTGGAGATCCGAGCGTGTTCCATCTGGGCGGTGGAGCGCATCAGGGCACGTCTGAGAGAGCTGATGAAGGAACGGGACGGCAGGAGCTGCGGCGTCACCTCGGCTATCATCGACTTCTACCTGTGGCCGTACGCCAAGCAGCACCACAAAGAGATGGCACACATTCCCATACACCACACACGCTCCGTGTATTACTGACGAGCTGGCGGCCTTAGACACGTATTTGCCTGTCTTTCACTTGATTGGTGAATATGTCGATTAATAATCTACGTTTAAAAAAAAAAAAAAAGTGAATTCCCTGCACAATTTTTAATTAGTATAAGGAATAAAACCATTCATTTTCTACCGCTTATCCTCACGAGGGTCGCGGGGGTCGGGGAGCCTATCCCAGCTGTCTTTGGGCGAGAGGCGGGGTACACCCTGGACTGGTGGTGGCCAGCCAATCACAGGGCACATATAGACAGAAAAAGCTAAGAGAGGTTGCCTCCAGCCACATCTGTTAATACCAACGTTACACTAATTGGAGACCTACAGTGGTTACTTGCTTTTGTAGTATGTATGAACCGGGTGGCTATCATTATTAACTGGTAATTGGAGTGTGGCCCGTTTTTTTATTTTTATTTATTGGCACATTATAAAAAAATAAATAAAATAATTTAATAAGAAAAAAAAAAACTAAAAGATACTGCATTTTTTTATATTATTTAAAATATATTATTATATTATTATAATATGAAAAACAAGCCGAATAACTACAGATGTTTGATATTAGCATTTTTGCAGAAAAACCGATATGCCTATATTGTCCAACTCTCAATTTCTGATAACAATATCAGCCGATACTGATACCGATATATCAATTTACGAGAAAAAGTGTTAATTTAAAAGAATAAAGTTGTAAGTTCACAAAAATAAAGTCACGTGAATTTACGAGAAAAAAAACATTGTAATGTTACAAGTTTCAAATTTATGGAAATAAAGTCACAATATTCCGACTCCACGTCCCCAAGACGTGAATTTTACAATTTTTGAAAACGGCTAAAACTGCTATTATGTTAATATTACCATGCTAGCAAAGCTAACATTATCTCACATTAATTCATTTTCTACCGCTTATCCTCACAAGGGTCACAGGGTTGCTGGAACCTATCCCAGCTGTCATCCTGGACTGGTGGCCAGCCAATCACAGGGCACATATAGACAAACAACCATTCACACTCTCATTCATACCTATGGACAATTTGGAGTCGCTAATTAGCCTAGCATGTTTTTGGAATGTGGGAGGAAACCGGAGTACCTGGAAAAAAACCCACGGGTAGAACATGCAAACTCCACACATAGATGGCCGAGGGTGGAATTGAACCCTGGTCTCCTAGCTGTGAGGTCTGCACGCTAACCACTCGCCCGCCGTGCCGCCCGGAATAAAACCAAAAGGAGTCAAATCAAATAACATTACTAATATACCAATATTCATCGTTCATAGATTGATCATCAAAGGTAATATTAATACATATTTGTATCATATTAATTCATTTAATGTTACCTATATTATGTATAACTCTGATACTTTATTATTAGACTTGTCTACAACAACGAGAGGCTGAGTTTTGCTTTTCTTATTACACAGTTGGGTGCATGTCGTGGAGGAGCCACATGGGGGCGCTGTGTATTGCTTCGCTTGCTATCTTTTTTCCCCCCACTACTTTTCCTGTAAGGCGGCAACTTGTTGACTGAGAGTCTGTTTCCATAGCAACACAGCTACTGAAGCCGACGCTGAAACGTCAACAATAAATGACAACTTGTGTACTACTGAAGAAATTCAATTGTAAGTTAAAACAAAAGTAGATAATTGGAAAACGGATAAGACGGAAGAGAAGGAAATCAATATTTAGACGTTTGTCGTTATTTGCCTTTAATGTCTTGTTTACTTTCATGTCTTCAAAGATGGCGCCCAATTAGAAAGCTTCTTTATCTCGCTGTTATGTTGCTTTAATTTCATGTCAAATTGAAACACAGCGTTTCATTGTGATAATCATGGCGGAGGTTCGTATCCGTGTGGCGGTTCGGTTGCGTCCACTTCTACCCAGGGAGCTACTACACTCCCACCGGGAATGTTTACGGGTAATCCCGGGGGCCCCTCAAGTGATGCTCGGCTCCGACCAGCTCTTCTCCTTCGACCACGCATTTGGACCGAGCTCCAGCCAGCATGAAGTGTACGAGTCCTGCGTTCGGCCGCTGACAAGGGGCCTGCTGGACGGAACCAATGCCACCGTCTTCTGTTATGGACAAACCGGGTCTGGGAAGACGTACACGCTGGGAGGGAACAAGATGGGTGAGTTAATGTTAGTGGGATTCTTACTTATTCACTCCTGGGTACTGGTGGTTATATTTGAAATGGTCGATATGTGTTTTTAAACGTGTATGTCAGGGGTCTCAAACACGCGGCCCGCGGGCCAAATGTGGCCCGCAGGACACTAATTTGAGGCCCCCGCCTTGATATGAAAGTTTAATGTTAGTGCAGCCCGCGCAAGTTTGATATGGATGCTGTATGGCAGGGGTATCAAACTCAATTTACTTGGGGGACCACTTGAGCTAGGGTCTGGGCAAGACTGGGCCGCATCAGGTTTTCCAAAAAAAAAAAAAAAAACGCATTTATTAAAAACAGAAAAATGAATAAACTTTGCTTTGGTTTCGATTTTCGACAGGAAAAGTTCTGATAAAACATTACACTGTTCTCAAATATCTTTTTATTTTTCTACACAAAATAAGATGAAAAATAAATAAACAAATCAAGAATAAAGAAAATCAATCAATCAGTAATAAATAAATATAATAATAAAACGGCAAATAAGAACTTAAGAAACCACATATAGTTGGTGGGTAGACAAATTATTTTTTTCAGATTAAAATGAACAAAGCATTATTAGAGCCCTGTAGACATGACAAAACACGACTATAGTCACATTTATACTCTTTTTATTTACAACATATTGCGCAACTGCAGGGTCTTGAGACACATGCTAACTCGCAAACTAGAGAGCTAGCGACCTAAACGGTAGCCTTCAAATTATTTCCTTTCAACTTAAATAGCCAAAAACTTACCACTTCCACACAGATAGGGAGGATAACTATTAACAGTTATTATACTATTAACACTATTAACGTTAAACTTTCATATCAAGGCGGGGGCCTCAAACTAGTGTCCTGTGGGCTACATTTGGCCCGTGGGCTGCGTGTTTGAGATCCCTGCTGTATGGTATCATGTACCCAGAAAAAATTATTACGTTTGATTAATGTTCATGTTAAAGGTTAAATAACTGTTAATAGTTATCCTCCCTATCCGTGTGGAAGTGGTAAGTTTGGGGCTATTTAAGTTTAAAGGAAATAACTTGAAGGCTACCGTTTGGGTCGCTAGCTCTCTAGTTTGCGAGTTAGCATGTGTCTCAAGACCCTGCAGTTGCGCAATATGTTGTAAATAAAAAGAGTATAAATGTGACTATAGTCGTGTTTTGTCATGTCTACAGGGCTCTAATAATGCTTTGTTCATTTTAATCTGAAAAAAATAATTTGTCTACCCACCAACTATATGTGGTTTCTTAAGTTTTTATTATTTGCCGTTTTATTATTATTATATTTATTTATTACTGATTGATTTTCTTTATTCTTGATTTTTTTATTTATTTTTTCATCTAATTTTGTGTAGAAAAATAAAAAGTAAGATATTTGAGAACAGTGGAATGTTTTATCAGAGCTTTTATTGTAGAAAATCGAAACCAAAGCAAAGTTTATTCATTTTTCTGTTTTTAATAAATGCATTTTTTTTTGTTTTTTTTGGAAAACCTGATGGCTCCCAAGTAAATTGACTTTGAGACCCCTGGTGTATGTGTTTCAGATGCAGAAGGAGGCATCATCTCCTGCTTTGCCAAGGATGTCTTCACCCTGCTGGATAAGAAGAAGCAGAGCACCAGCAATGGAGTGCATGCTACGGTTCGCCTGTCCTACTTGGAACTGTACAAGGAGGAACTGAGGGATCTTCTGGAGCTCGATACCTCGGGCAAAGACCTGCACATCAGAGATAACATTAGGGGAAACACAGGTGAGCTCAAAAAAGTCACATTTCCGAGACTTTAGAGAGGTCTGCGTGCAGCTTAAATAGTAGTATAGGTTTGCTTTACTATGGAAGATGTAAAATAAAGCACTGCAGATGTTTTTAGAAGGTCATGGATTCTTGTCCTATGACTTTTATGGGATGTAAGCTAAATTGCTCATGTCCTGTGTCTCCAGTGGTGGTAGGAGCCAAAGAGGTGGTGGTCTCCTCCTCTGAGGAGCTCCTCAACATCCTGGAGGTGGGCAACGCCTTAAGGCAAACAGGTTCCACCGGCATGAACAAACACTCCAGCCGCTCCCACACCATCCTCACACTGTGGCTCACCCAGACCTTCGCCGATAAGCCCTCCAAGGCCGAGCGCCTCTCCAAGTTCTGCGTGGTGGACCTAGCCGGCTCGGAGCGTGTCGGTAAAACGGGAAACACGGGGATAAGATTTGAGGAGTCAGTCCACATCAACACGGGCCTCCTGGCGCTGGGCAACGTCATCCGCGCCCTCACCAATGCGGGTCGACAACGCGGCGCTTATATTCCGTACCGCCACGCCAAAATCACCCGCCTGCTACGTGACTCGCTCGGAGGCAATGCCTGCACCTTATTGGTGGCGTGTGTAAGCCCCTCCCACCACAGCTTTGCAGAAAGTTTAAGCGTCCTGAAGTTTGCGTCCAAGTCTCGCCACATTCGCCACCATACTGATGTGGAAACACCTGAGGCGTTAACCTTTGACACCCCACCCCTGACTTCCAAATGTGGCAATCTGGACCACGAAGTCCAGCCTCTGAGACCACTACTGGAGCAGACCAGTCCACATAAGGATGACAACCAGATACGAGAAACATCTTACTTTTTACTGGTCCATCAAGCTGCTAAACTTCTCAATGAGGTCTGCGGCCCAAAGGTCAACGACTCGTTCACATGTCGAGTGCGGGAGTGGAATAAGAGACTGAAGGCTGTCAGCTGTCAGTCAAATCACAGCGATGATGTCAGCTGGGTGGCGGACGGAGACTCACGCCATGTTGTCACCAAAGACACGAAGACGAGTCCGGTTAGTAAACTCTTAACATTATTCATTCATTCATTCATTTTCTACTGCTTTTTCCTCACGAGGGGGGCGGGGGGGTGCTGGAGCTTATCCCAGATGTCTTGGGGCGAGAGGCGGGGTACACCCTGGACTGGTCACCAGCCAATCACAGGGCACATATAACATCCAAATAGCTATAAAAGCATCCATCCAACCAACACATCCACTGTAACAGGGGTCTCAAACACGCGGCCTGTGGGCCAAATGTGGCCCGCAGGACACGAGTTTGAGGCCCCGCCCTGATATGAAAGTTGAATCTTTAGTGTGGCCCGCGCAAGTTTGATATGGATGCTGTATGGTATCATGTACCCAGAAAAAAATTATTACGTTTGATTAATGTTCATGTTAAAGGTTAAATAACTGTTAATAGTTATCCTCCCTATCCGTGTGGAAGTGGTAAGTTTTTGGCTATTTAAGTTTAAAGGAAATAACTTGAAGGCTAACCGTTTGGGTCGCGAGCTCTCTAGTTTGCGAGTTAGCATGTGTCTCAAGACCCTGCAGTTGCGCAATATGTTGTAAATAAAAAGAGTATAAATGTGACTATAGTCGTGTTTTGTCATGTCTACAGGGCTCTAATAATGCTTTGTTCATTTTAATCTGAAAAAAATAATTTGTCTACCCACCAACTATATGTGGTTTCTTAAGTTTTTATTATTTGCCGTTTTATTATTATTATATTTATTTATTTATTACTGATTGATTGATTTTCTTTATTCTTGATTTGTTTATTTATTTTTCATCTTATTTTGTGTAGAAAAATAAAAAGTAAGATATTTGAGAACAGTGGAATGTTTTATCAGAACTTTTCTTGTAGAAAATCGAAACCAAAGCAAAGTTTATTTATTTTTTTGTTTTTAATAAATGCGTTTTTTTTTTAAAAACCTGATGCGGCCCAGGCTCGCCCCCAGACCCTAGCTCCAGTGCCCCCCAAGTAAATTGAGTTTGAGACCCCTGCACTGTAACATCAAACCGTCCCAACTAAAACCCCCAACCGTGGATTCCACCATCCAACCCACAAAAAAAGCCAACCATATAACATCCCACCAAATAACCACGGCATCCAATCAGTGTCTGTATTTTCTTTCATCCAGGAGTTTCTGGGGTCAGATTTTAAAGTGAAAGAAGTAAAGGACCCCACCTTCACGCTGGCTTTTTGTGAGCAGAAAGAACAGGTCGGACATCTTGTCTTACATTTCATCCTCTACTATCACGATCGTTGTTCACACCTGGGTGTGTCTTTCAGATTGAACGGCTCGTGGATCAGCAGATCCTCATCGACCGTCTTCGCTGCGACCTCATGACCTTGAGGGGTAAAGCATGCTGCAGGGGTCAACACGGACCTCACAGCGCCAGCTTGATCCGACCCAGCTGTGGACACATGCTGATCAGCAAGGTGCCTTAACGTTTTCTTCTATTGTCGTCTTAAGTCTGAAGCGGTGAATCATAAAAGACTACACTTCACGAATGAACGGTGAAGATGTAATACGAAGGTGATTCCTCGTAGATGCACTGTAGATGTAGGTGTTATATATTAGCATTTTAGCCCTTTTCATGTGTACACACGTAAACACTTGGTAGTTGTTAGCAATATTAGCATCGTAGCATTTTTTGCCCTTTTCATGGGTACGTAAACACTTGCTGGGTGTTAGCAATATTAGCAATATTAGCATCATAGCATTTTTAGCCCTTTTCATGGGTACACACGTAAACACTTGCTGGGTGTTAGCAATATTAGCATAGTAGCATTTTCAGCCCTTTTCATGGGTACACACTTAAACACTTGCTAGGTGTTAGCAATATTAGTATAGTAGCATTTTTAGCCCTTTACATGGGTACACACGTGAACACTTGCTAGGTGTTAACAATATTAGCATAGTAGCATTTTAGCCCTTTTTATGGGTACACACGTAAACACTTCGTAGGTGTTAGCAATATTAGCATAGTAGCATTTTTTGCCTTTTTCATGGGTACACACGTAAATATTTGCTAGATGTTACCGATATTAGCACAGTCGCATTTTTAGCCTTTTCCATGGGTACACACTTAAACACTTGCTAGGTGTTAGCAATATTAGTATAGTAGCATTTTTTGCCCTTTTCATGGGTACACACGTAAACACTTGGTAGGTGTTAGCAATATTAGCATCGTAGCATTTTTTGCCCTTTTCATGAGTACACACATAAACACTTGCTGGGTGTTAGCAATATTAGCATAGTAGCATGTTTAGCCTTTTTCATGGGTACACACGTAAGCACTTGCTAGGTGTTAGCAATATTAGCATAGTAGCATTTCTAGCCCTTTTCATGGGTACACACTTAAACACTTTCTAGGTGTTAGCAATATTAGCATAGTAGCATTTTTAGCCTTTTTCATGTGTACACATGTAAACACTTGCTGGGTGTTGGCAATATTAGCATAGTAACATTTTTAGCCCGTTTCATGGGTACGCACTTAAACACTTGCTAGGTGTTAGCAATATTAGCATAGTAACATTTTTAGCCCGTTTCATGGGTACGCACTTAAACACTTGCTAGGTGTTAGCAATATTAGCATAGTAACATTTTTAGCCCGTTTCATGGGTACGCACTTAAACACTTGCTAGGTGTTAGCAATATTAGCATAGTAGCATTTTTAGCCCTTTTCATGGGTACACACTTAAACACTTTCTAGGTGTTAGCAATATTAGCATAGTAGCATTTTTAGCCTTTTTCATGGGTACACATGTAAACACTTGCTGGGTGTTAGCAATATTAGCATAGTAGCATTTTCAGCCCTTTTCATGGGTACACACTTAAACACTTGCTAGGTGTTAAGCATATTAGCACAGTAGCATTTTTAGCCCTTTTCATGGGTACACACTTAAACTCTTGCTAGGTGTTAGCAATATTAGTATAGTAGCATTTTTAGCCCTTTACATGGGTACACACGTGAACACTTGCTAGGTGTTAACAATATTAGCATAGTAGCATTTTAGCCCTTTTTATGGGTACACACGTAAACACTTCGTAGGTGTTAGCAATATTAGCATAGTAGCATTTTTAGCCTTTTTCATGGGTACACACGTAAATATTTGCTAGATGTTACCGATATTAGCACAGTCGCATTTTTAGCCTTTTCCATGGGTACACACTTAAACACTTGCTAGGTGTTAGCAATATTAGTATAGTAGCATTTTTTGCCCTTTTCATGGGTACACACGTAAACACTTGGTAGGTGTTAGCAATATTAGCATCGTAGCATTTTTTGCCCTTTTCATGAGTACACACATAAACACTTGCTGGGTGTTAGCAATATTAGCATAGTAGCATGTTTAGCCTTTTTCATGGGTACACACGTAAGCACTTGCTAGGTGTTAGCAATATTAGCATAGTAGCATTTTTAGCCCTTTTCATGGGTACACACTTAAACACTTTCTAGGTGTTAGCAATATTAGCATAGTAGCATTTTTAGCCTTTTTCATGGGTACACATGTAAACACTTGCTGGGTGTTAGCAATATTAGCATAGTAGCATTTTCAGCCCTTTTCATGGGTACACACTTAAACACTTGCTAGGTGTTAAGCATATTAGCACAGTAGCATTTTTAGCCCTTTTCAAGGGTACACACTTAAACTCTTGCTAGGTGTTAGCAATATTAGTATAGTAGCATTTTTAGCCCTTTACATGGGTACACACGTGAACACTTGCTAGGTGTTAACAATATTAGCATAGTAGCATTTTACCCCTTTTTATGGGTACACACGTAAACACTTCGTAGGTGTTAGCAATATTAGCATAGTAGCATTTTTAGCCTTTTTCATGGGTACACACGTAAATATTTGCTAGATGTTACCGATATTAGCACAGTCGCATTTTTAGCCTTTTCCATGGGTACACACTTAAACACTTGCTAGGTGTTAGCAATATTAGTATAGTAGCATTTTTTGCCCTTTTCATGGGTACACACGTAAACACTTGGTAGGTGTTAGCAATATTAGCATCGTAGCATTTTTTGCCCTTTTCATGAGTACACACATAAACACTTGCTGGGTGTTAGCAATATTAGCATAGTAGCATGTTTAGCCTTTTTCATGGGTACACACGTAAGCACTTGCTAGGTGTTAGCAATATTAGCATAGTAGCATTTTTAGCCCTTTTCATGGGTACACACTTAAACACTTTCTAGGTGTTAGCAATATTAGCATAGTAGCATTTTTAGCCTTTTTCATGGGTACACATGTAAACACTTGCTGGGTGTTAGCAATATTAGCATAGTAACATTTTTAGCCCGTTTCATGGGTACGCACTTAAACACCTGCTATGTGTTAGCAATATTAGCATAGTAACATTTTTAGCCCGTTTCATGGGTACGCACTTAAACACTTGCTAGGTGTTAGCAATATTAGCATAGTAGCATTTTTAGCCCTTTTCATGGGTACACACTTAAACACTTGCTAGGTGTTAGCAATATTAGCATAGTAGCATTTTTAGCCCTTTTCATGGGTACACATGTACAGCGCCAGCTTGATCCGACCCAGCTGTGGACACATGCTGATCAGCAAGGTTCCTTAGATGTAATACGAAGGTGATTCCTCGTAGATGCACTCCAGTCTTCCGGCCGAGTCGCTGGAGAGGCTGATGGCTACCTTTAAGGTGAGCAGCCATCGCTTGCAGAGTGAGGAGGAGCGGAAGGATTTCTGTCCTCTACTGAAACAAACACCAGAGGTCAAAGGACAAGAGACAAAAAACGGGAAGGACTTAGTCAGTGGACTTGGGTAAGAGACACTAACGTCATTGACACTACAATGTTGTCAAATTTAGCAGAATGAGAAGCTTTCACGTATTATGGTGGTGTTGCAGATGGATCAGCAGACAGAAGAAGTCGTCCCTGAAAGAAAAGACATTCGGACAGGAGCAGACGTCCAAGCAAAGACCTCAGCAGGCTACTCGCATCTCTGAGCAGTGTCGTACGAGGCAGAGAACCAGCTTGACTCAGAGGAGGATCCAGATGCTGTCTGCCAACATGTCCTTAAAAGAGGAGCTGGTCAAAGAGATGGAAAAAACTGGTGTGCTTAATGTAGTGACCATTACTGGTTCTCAAGCTTGCGGTTACATTTTTGTACACTTTCTCGACTCTACAGAGAAGGACACCCTCGCAGCAGTGCGGCACGATTCGGGCGACCGCAGAGAGGATGACGTGCTGGCGCGGCTCTCGGAGCAGAGCAGGAAGTGTCGAGCCACGCTGCGTAACAGCCTGCAGCACATGGACCTGCTGAGGGCTCAGCTGCAGAAGAGCCTTAGGGGGACCGGTCTTGAGAGCAGTGACAACCCTGAAGAATGGAACACTGACAGGGTTCGTATGTACCTAGTATGTAGTATGTAGTATGTGTGACGCTCTGGCTGTTGAACATGTATATACGGTAGCGTATATACAGTAATTGTTTGAGTACCTCCACCAACCACAGATTATGTTTTTGCTGAAAAGTTTAGAATGCATTTGGAGGAAATTTTCAGCAGTTGCTAGGTGTTAGCAATACTAGCATAGTTGCATTTTTTGCCCTTTTCATGGGTACACACTTAAACACTTACTGGGTGTTAGCAATATTAGCATAGTAGCATTTTTAGCCCTTTTCATGGGTACGCACTTAAACACTTGCTAGGTGTTAGCAATATTAGCATAGTAGCATTTTAGCTCTTTTCATGGGTACACATGTAAACACTTGCTAGGTGTTAGCAATGTTAGCATAGTAGCATTTTAGCCCTTTTCATGGGTACACATGTAAGCACTTGGTAGGTGTTAGCAATATTAGCATAGTAGCATTTTAGCTCTTTTCATGGGTACACATGTAAACACTTGCTAGGTGTTAGCAATGTTAGCATAGTTGCATTTTTAGCCCTTTTCATGGGTACACACTTACACTTACTGGGTGTTAGCAATATTAGCATAGTAGCATTTTTAGCCTTTTTCATGGGTACGCACTTAAACACTTGCTAGGTGTTAGCAATATTAGCATAGTAACATTTTAGCCCGTTTCATGGGTACACACTTAAACACTTACTGGGTGTTAGCAATATTAGCATAGTAGCATTTTTAGCCCTTTTCATGGGTACACTCTTAAGCACTTGGTAGGTGTTAGCAATATTAGCATAGTAGCATTTTAGCCCTTTTCATGGGTACACACATAAACACTTGCTGGGTGTTAGCAATGTTAGCATAGTAGCATTTTTAGCCCTTTTCATGGGTACACACGTAAACACTTGCTAGGTGTTAGCAATATTAACACAGTAGCATTTTTTGCCCTTTTCATAGGTACACACTTCAACACTTTCTAGGTGTTAGCATGTTAGCATGTTAACATTGCTGGCATGCTATCATTATTAGCGTAGTAGCATTTTTAGCCATGTTCAGATTTTTAGATTGTATTGTTATATAGGGTTGAAATGGGTGATTGCATCCATCTGTGACAGGGGTGGGCAAACTACGGACCGGGGGCCAAATGCTGCCCACCAAGCGTTTGAATACGGCCCGCCAGTTGCTTTCTAAGTACTTCAACAGGTGACAAGGACTGTATTCATGCTCTACAGGTGGACAGTCTGGTTCATTTAAAGGTATACAGAAATCAACAACAGCAGGGGTCAAAGGAGCCACACGAGCGCTGTTGGCTGGAGGAGGCCGAGGAGTTGGAGCTCCAGAGGCGTGCCAAGCAGCAGGAGCTGGAGGAGGAGCTCAGGAGCAGCCGGGAGGTCCTTCAACGCAGGGATGCCTGCCTGCAGCAGAAGAACAAACTGGAGATGGCCAGGCTTCGCTCCAGTCAGGTCAGTCACACACAATTAGCTCCGCATCGTACGCTACCTTTACAAACGTGCCGTTCATGACCCAGCAGGCTTTGCGGCAGGATCTTCTCCGGGTGTCAATGCGCTTGGAAACGCTGGAGGAGAAGAAGCATGCCACACAAACATCAATGAAGGAGCGAGAGACGCTTAAAAAGAGGAGAGACTGCCTGGATTCCCAACTTAAGGACAACATCGTGCTAACTGTGGAGGTCAGTGGAAAAACTGCATACACATAATTCCATAAATATAATAGTCCCTCGTTTATCACGGTTAACCCAAACATGATAAGTGAATTTCCGTGAAGTCGGATTCAATATTAATAATTTGACTCTTTTCATAGTTAGGGCAGCTAGATATGGTTTCTAACATTACTAGAGCCCTTTTGACATGAAATAACACCCCTATAGTCACATTTACACCCCTGTTACCCAATATAGTACATAAAATCAATGAAATAAAACATATTAATTATGAATAAGATAACATAGACCCACACTTTTGCGGTTCCTTGTGTTTGTCTGGACAGCGTACATCCTGCGATGGCTATTGTCAATATTGTAATTGCGGCTTTAAATGATTTTAAACACTCATTTTGTCCAATATTGTAGCTATAACAAGATGTAATAATAAATAATAATACATTTTATTTGTATAGCGCTTTTCAAAATACTCAAAAACGCTTTACAGAAAAAATGGAGTTGAATTAAAGCAAGTAAAACAGGGGTCTCAAACTCAATTTACTTGGGGGGCCACTGGCGCCACTGGTCTTGAGACACATGCTAACTTGCAAACTAGAGAGCTAGCAACCTAAACGGTAGCCTCCAAGTTATTTCCTTTAAACTTAAAAAGCCAAAAACTTACCACTTCCACACGGATAGGGAGGATAACTATGAACAGTTATTTAACCTTTAACATGAACATTAATCAAACGTAATAATTTTTTCTGGGCCGCACTAGCATTAAACTTTCATATCAAGGCGGGGGCCTCAAACTAGTGTCCTGCGGGCCACAGTTGGCCCGCGGGCCGCGTGTTTTGGCTGCTTTTTTTTTATTTTTATTAAAGCCTTCATTCCTCACAAGAAGTAATTGAGCATGTTATATTTTATATCACGTGGAGGAGGAGCAGTTGGACGAAGCCGTACAAGTCCTGGATGCCGCTCTGGACTTCAAGCAACGATCCATTAAGGACCAGCAGGAGAAGATGGCGTCGCCGTGCGAGAGCGCCCTTATCGCTGACGTCACCGGGAAAGTGAGGACGCTCTCCCAAGCCGAAGCATCGGAGCTGCTTGTCAAATACTTCAACAAAGTAAGTCCACTTTGTTACAGGAAGTCAATAATTACATTAAATACACAACTTTGGGTACACACTTGCTAGAGACTCGAGACTAATAAAGTGTATAAATATAAGTTACATTAAATGTGGCATAATATTTCAAAAAAATATTATTTACCTAGTATCAGGATATTTCTATGATATGCTGTGATGTATTAAACAAGCGTTTACGGCGCATGGTTCACTTTTATACTTTTTTTTTCCAGTCTAGACTAAAACTAAAAAATATAGCTAATAAAGAAAACATATTAAAAATATATAAATATATCATATATATATAATATTATAATATATAATATAATAATAATAATATATAATATAATACATAAAAAAATATCAAGTAGCAAAAATATTCATCAAATTAAATGAAATAAATCATTTGGAGCTAGCAGTAAAAAAGATAAAGAACAAAAGAAAATTATTTATTTGCTAAATACAAGGATGAAGAGTCTTAAACCAGTCATAATGTGCTATATATATCACTATATTGACAGTTACTATGGTAACCATTATGTCATTGGATGGTCATATCACCTCGTACTTTGGTACGTGGAAAAAAAAAAAAAACTCACCTTCCATTTACTGCACAACATCCTCTAGGAAAAATATATCCATTCCCATACAGAACAATGTCAAGTGAATTAGTCTGTTCCAGGGTCAAACCCTGATTAACTGTACACAGTAGTCCCCTATATACATATCACGACTCCTTGGGTCCAGACCGAAGTAGTCCATTCATTCATTTTCTACCGCTTATCCTCACAAGGGTCGCGGGGGGGTTGCTGGAGCCTATCCCAGCTGTCTTCGTACCAGAGGCGGGGTACACCCTGGACTGGTGGCCAGCCAATCACAGGGCACATATAGCGAAGTAGTCCATATTAATTGAATATTTTGGTAGTCAGAGCATAGAAAACCATGTATGTATCATTATTAGAGCCCTGTATACATGAGATAACACCCCTATAGTCACCCTGAGCATAAGGCTAAAAATAACCAACTCGCTAAAAATGTCATCCAATACTTCTCTACAAGAGAGGAGAAATATGATCTCAGGGAAGAACTACATTTGAAACACTTATATGCTAGGACTACGTTAAAAAGCCATAGCATTTCAGTATGTGGAATCAAACTATGGAATGGATTGATGTAAGACCCTCAAACAATGCACAACGATGAGCCAATTCAAGAAAATTAAAAATTAAAAATTAATTAAAAAATTAAAAATAAAACTATATTAGGAAAGCAGGAAGTGAACAAATGTAACAGTTACTGATTGTAAAAGTACCAGATGGAGGGGTAGGATTTAATAAGCTTTGCTTCTTCCTACTCCTTTCGGACATGTGGAACTGGGAACTTATTATGGGATGCCTTCAATTGTAATCTGATGCATTCAATTGTAATCTGATGCATGTTCAAATGAAATAAAACCATTACCATATATATATATGTATTATGTACATATTAAATATGTACATAAGTTCCATTGCTATATTTTTGATGGAGCAAATAGCTATTTCTACGACCAGGTGATCAGCCTTCGTCAGACAGAAGGTCGCTTGTGTCTGTACTGCGAGGAGCTGGAGATCTTGTGTGGCGAGCAGGAGGCGGCGTGCAGGCAGCTGGAGGCCGCCTTGCAGCACTTGGCCTTGGACGCTGACCGCAGGCTCACCCTGCAGCAACAGGAACATCAGAGGAACATCCAGTCTCTGCTGCACAAACTTCGAGGTGAGGGTACGCGCTGTGGTCAAGTGGTTTTGTGATGTATTGTCCTTCATGTGGAGTTAATTAAGTATGTGAGTTTGATTACTCACAGACGGCATCTCGGATGAAGCACAGCTGGTACTCCAAGACCGTCTCCAGAACCTGGAGAAGGAACTCTTCTTCTACAAGCACTGTAGCCGCAAGCTGAGGAAGCAACTCAAGGAGTCGCAAAACGACCCCCAACCCGTCGACGCAGATGACCCTGCTCAAACGCACACGGGGTCCAAAAATGCAACGACGCACCCTGAGCAACAACCGAGCCCATCCTCTTCTTCATCGTCATCATCGGCGGACCTGCACGGGGGCGCCAAAGTGGCCCCCGAGTGTCACCAGATAAGCTCGCTGGCGCGTTTCCACGGATACAGCGAAAGATGGCCGCCTAACCACCACCACCACCACCACCACCTCGGGTCACATACAGCGGCCGGTGTACGTCGTAAGAAGCTCAGGGAGCCATCTCGCGCTGACGTGCAAGCTCGGGATTCCGTGGTGGACACCGGCATCGAGATGCTGTCTGACGACTCGCTGGACGTGTCCGCCAGCAGTTAATGGGAATGTTGTGGCCGGTGAGTGGACATTCCAACTGTTTTCCTATCACATCATCCCCCAATAACACAATCTAGAGCAGGGGTCTCAAACGCAATTTACTTGGGGGGCCACTGGAGCTAGGGTCCGGGTGAGACTGGGTCGCATCAGGTCCCCCCACCCCAAAAAAAACACATTTATTAAAAACAGAAAAATATACAAAATTTTTCAGTGCTTTTGTTCCGATTTTCCACAATAAAAGCTCTGATAAAAAAATTCCACTGTTCTCAAATATCTTACTTTTTATTTTTCTGCACAAAATAAGATAATAATAATAATAAAATAGCAAATAATAAAAACTTAATTTTTTCAGATTAAAATGAACAAAGCATTATTAGAGCCCTGTAGACATGACAAAACACGACTATAGTCACATTTATACTTTTTTTTTATTTACAACATATTGCGCAACTGCAGGGTCTTGAGACACATGCTAACTCGCAAACTAGAGAGCTAGCGACCTAAACGGTAGCCTTCAAGTTTTCCTTTAAACTTAAAAAAAAAAAAACAAAAAAACTTACCACTTCCACACGGATAGGGAGGATAACTATTAAGTTATTTAACCTTTTAACATGAACATTAATCAAACATAATCATTTTTTCTGGGTACATGATACCATACAGCATCCATATCAAACTTGCGCGGGTCGCACTAACATTAAACTTTTCACATTTGGGCCGCGTTTGAGACCCCTGATCTAGAGAGTGATTTTTTATAGCCGGACGCTATGCTTTTATTGGTTTGAAAAGCTAGAAAATGACACTGACTGCTGTTAAATGATGTTGTGTCCCAACAATTACATCTACTACACTTGTGTATTTATTGTTTAGTGCAGTGGATACACAATTGGGAAAAAAAATCTATTTAATACTCTTCCAATAATGCTTTCAATCAAATAAAGGCCTTCCTCTTGAATCTATTAGTTGTTATACATTACGTTTCTTATTATCAGACTACTATAAGGACTATATTAACTCAACTATCAAGCAAACAAAACCACACTCGAATAAATCACTGAAAAAGTACTTTAATGACTTAACAGTGGACAAACAAAAATGATTCCGTGATTCTTTTTCTCAACAATTTTGGCATTTTTGGAACCCACAGATTGATGTCAGGCACTCCTGTCGCTACGTCACCTTTTGGTGCCTAAAGAGGGCAGCATTGAACCATTTGCCATTGAAGCACAATGTGTGTGTGTGTTTAAAACAGGGGCATGCACTCAGTCCAATATAACAAAAAAAAAAAGAAAACAAGCACGTCTTCATTTGCTAATACAGTGCTATCACAGATCGGCAGCATCGGAACCTTTCTTCCCTCTCTTGTTTCCCTAGCAACCATATCACACAATCAGTTACACCGCCATCATTTTCAACGACAAAAATCTTACCTGATGTTTGGGCTGCTCTGACTGCAGACCTTTGAGCTTAGATCGCTCTTGTTCCAGGGCGGCGTGTAGTAAAGTCACCTGCAAAATACAAAAACCGCCACCGTGAGTTCTTCTACGGGAGGCGCGCACGCTCAAAACGTACAACGCAACCTGTGACGAGAGCTCCTCTTTGATATGTAGCAGCTCCTCCACCTGCAGCAAGATCTCCGCTTTGTCCTTCACTACAAACACACAATGATCGTCAAAATGCATTTTTAAAAAAAAAACATCAGGGCTGCACGGTGGTCGAGTGGTTAGCGCGCAGACCTCAGGGTTCAATTCCACCCTCGGCCTTCTCTGTGTGGAGTTTGCATGTTCTCCTCCGGTTTCCTCCCACATTCCAAAAACATGCTAGGTTAATTAACGACTCCAAATTGTCCATTAGGTATGAATGTGAGTGTGAATGGTTGTTTGTCTATATGTGCCCTGTGATTGGCTGGCCACCAGTCTACCCTGACATCCGTAGCGGCACACTACAAGATACAGTGGCACCTCAGTTAACATCCGCCCTGGTTAGCATGTTTTTTTTTTTGGTTAACATCCAAAAATTTTTGCCAAAATTTTGCCTCAGTCTACTTTGCCTCTTGCTTGTCTACGGCGCACAGGCCCCACAGCTAGGAGACCTGGGTTCAATTCCACTCTCAGCCATCTCTGTGTGGAGTTTGCATGTTCTCCTTCCGGGTACTCCGGTTTCCTCCCACATTCCAAAAACATGCTAGGTTAATTAGCGACTCCAAATTGTCCATAGGTATGAATGTGAGTGTGAATGGTTGTTTGTCTATATGTGCCCTGTGATTGGCTGGCCACCAGTCTACCCTGACATATGTAGCGGCACACTAGCTGCTCAGGGCATGTGTCCGAATACAGTACAAGTGGCTCCTTCTGCTCTAAGTTGAAATGTCAAGATACAGTGGTACCTCAGTTAACATCCGCCCTGGTTAGCATGTTTATTTTGGTTAACATCCAAAAAATTTTTGCCAAAATTTTGCCTCAGTCTACTTTGCCTCTTGCTTGTCTACGGCGCGCACGCCCCACAGCTAGGAGACCTAGGTTCAATTCCACTCTCAGCCATCTCTGTGTGGAGTTTGCATGTTCTCCCCGTGCATAAATGGGTTTTCTCCGGGTACTCCGGTTTCCTCCCACATTCCAAAAACATGCTAGGTTAATTAGCGACTCCAAATTGTCCATAGGTATGAATGTGAGTGTGAATGGTTGTTTGTCTATATGTGCCCTGTGATTGGCTGGCCACCAGTCCAGAGTGTACCCAAGCTCTCGTGAGGAAAAAGCGGTAGAAAATGAATGAACAAATCTTTTTATCACTCACTCTCTCCTTGTTGGAGCATCTTAAGGAGCTGCCCGTTTCTTGCTTTCACCTCCTTGTATTTCACCTACAACAACACATATTACTGAACATCGGGATAATGATTTGGACTGCATGAGAAAGTTCCATATCTGAAAGAGCATGCAGATACTTCGCAAGCAGCTACGACCATCTTGTGGAAAGTCATAAAAATACAACAAGGAGGTTGCCTACAGCCACGACTACGGTAGGTGTACTGAATATTATCGCCACACTATAAAGTAGATTGAAGGTCTGACCTCCCATTGTGTGATGGTCTTCTTTAGCTCCTGGATCTCCCGGTCCTTCTTCTCCAGCTCGTACTTCAGCTGTTCTGCTCGAGGGTCCTAGACGGGAGTCGGAAGTCAGTTGGGAATATGACCCGTCAACGCCACAAGGTAAAGGTTAAACTACTAACCACGGAACAGAAAACAGGAAATGTACAAGTTGACAATAACACAGGAGAGAAGAGACTCCTCCCTTTGGTGAGTACACAATTTGTAGTTTTTTGAAGTTTTACGAGACAGTGTTAAACATCTTCTTACGCTTGTGTGACAGGAACGCCTTCAGCAAGCCTTCATCAAAGAGTGAGTACTTTACTTGTACTTCACCCAATTTGTACTCTTGTATGAAATTGTTAAAATGTAATGGTTTAATTTCATTTGAACATGCAATCAGATGACAATTGAATGCATCACATAATCAGTTCCCAGTTCCACATGTCCAAAAGGAGTCGGAAGAAGCAAAGCTTACTGGTACTGGTATCAGTAACTGTTACATTTGTTCACTTCCTGCTTTCCTAATATAATTTAAGTTCATTCATTTTCTACCGTACTGGTACTTTTACAATCAGTAACTGTTATATTTGTTCACTTCCTGCTTTCTTAATATAGTTTAAGTTCATTCATTCATTTTCGACCGCTTTTCTTCACGAGGGTCGCGCGGGGGGTGCTGGAGCCTATCCCAGCTGTCTTTGGGCGAGAGGCGGGGTACACCATGGACTGGTGGCCAGCCAATCATTTGTTCACTTCCTGCTTTCCATAATACAGTTTAAGGTTTTTTTTTCTTTTCTTTATTTACTTAAACAATAATTTTAATAAATATTATCTATAACAGTGGGTCTCAACTGGTGGGTCCGGACCCAAAAGTGTGTTGCGGATGCATTCTGGGTGGGGCAAAGAATACAACGGATTTTTTTGAAAAATTTGAGGTAAAATAGAGGGAAATATGTGATTTAGTGTGATCTCTGTGTGGAGTTTGCGTGGGTTTTCTCCGGGTATTCCGGTTTCCTCCCACATTCCAAAAAGGTTAATTGGCGACTCCAAATTGTCCATAGGTATGAATGTGAGTGTGAATGGTTGTTTGTCTATATGTGCCCTGTGATTGGCTGGCCACCAGTCCAGGGTGTACCCCGCCTCTCGCCCCAAGACAGCTGGGATAGACTCCAGCACCCCCCGCGACCCTCGTGAAAATGAATGAATAGTTATTTTTAGCCTTATGCTAAGTGTGACTATAGGGGTGTTATCTCATATATACAGGGCTCTAATAATAATACAAATACTTAGAAAGTCCTAAACTGTTTTTCTATGCTTTAACTACCAAAATATTCAGTTAATATGGACTACTTCGCTATATGTGCCCTGTGATTGGCTGGCCACCAGTCCAGGGTGTACCCCGCCTCTCGCCCGAAGACAGTCGGGATAGGCTCCAGCGACCCTCGTGAGGATAAGCGGTAGAAAATGAATGAATGGACTACTTCGGTCTGGACCCATACAGGGGACTACTGTATACAGTTAATCAGGGTTTGACCCTGGAACAGACGAATTCACTTGACATTGTTCTGTATGGGAATGGATATATTTTCCTGGAGGATGTTGTGCAGTAAACAGAAATTAAAAATCACCGGCTCATGTTCCGCTGAGGCATCGCCTTCTTGCCCGTGTGCGCTGCTGTACTGCTCGCGTCTCTTCTCCCGCTGAATTATTCGATTCACGTCGTCTGTCAGTTTGTTGAAGAAACGCTCCTCCTGGCCCAGCCTCAGAGCTGACGTGGCGGCTACGGCTTCCTGGGACGAGTGGAAAGTCAACAGTCACACTATCGACAACGTTTAAGCGCGGATAAAAATCCATGCGCGGATACTCGCCTCTTTCTCTTGTCTTCGACTCAAAGGTTCTGCAAAGTACACGGTAAATGTGTCAAGTGGGTTCTAGCTGGCCTGCTTCCGAAACCTTCTTACCTCCGCTCCCTTCAGCTTGGAAGTCTTGCAGCGAGACGGTCTTTTTGTCTTTGGTCTGCGGGTTCTTCTTTTTGTCCTTCTTGCCGCCGCCATCTTTGCCGCTTCGAGACTTCGGCGACGACGTGTTATTGGTGCTGCTCTGCTGGAACCCATTTAGAGCATTTTTAATAATAATACATAGTGAATTGAAAAGAACCGCCAAGAAGGTTCTTATGATGGTGACAGTTATTAAGAAAAATGTATTTGTTATTATTCATACCTGTTTCTGTTGCTCGTACTCCAGTTTGCTTAGCATCAAAGCCTTCTCTAAGTCGGCCTCGTAGAGCTCAGTGGTCATCTGTGGAGAAGAAGAAGACCTTGAGAAACCGTCAGGTGTGCCGTGAGGAATTATCCAATATCACTTTTTTATAATTAACATTTATTAATCATCATTTGCAAATATTATGTCAATAGTATACATGGACCCAAATATTCCAATTGAATTTGGTTTATTTGCTAAAAAAACGGAAAGAATTGAACAGGGATGGAATATTCCTTTAACCAATCCGATTGAGGTATCTTGTACCCGCTCAAACGGAAAGTTGTCAGGGTGCGTCCTTCTTTTGTGGTGTTTTTCTTCTTCTGTTGTTTATTGGCGGTTGGCAAGCAGCTTTCGTGTGCATTAGCGCCATCTGTGGAACAGAATCTAAACCCTTTTATACGCCATTCACAAGTCCAGTTTTATTAAAAAAGAAAATATATATCTATATAAAAACATGTCCTGTATAAAAAAAGACCATAAAAAGTCCAAATTACAAGATAAAAAGTCATCATTTTGGAATAAAAAGTCATAATTATGAGATACGAAGTCGAAATTACGAGATAAAAGGTTGAAATTGTGACATAACTCATAATTATCAGGCAAAAAGTGGCGATTATAAGAGAAAATAGATAAAGTCATACATTAATAGTAATACATTTTTAAATAGAAAAGTCAGAATTATCAGATAGTAGAAATTACACAAGATAAAAAGTCATAATTACGAGATAAGTACAAATTGTATAACAAAAAGTCCTTACTTTGGAATAACAAATTCATAATAACATAAAAAGTCCAAATTACCAGATAAAAAGTCATAACTATGGAATTATGAGCTAAAAAGTGGAAATGATGAGAGAAAAAGTCATAATTATGAGATAAGAAAGTCATTAAGAGAGTGGAATTTACAAGATAAAAAGTCAAAATTATGAGATAAAAAGTACAGTTATGAGTTATGTCACAATTTCAACCTTTTATCTCAATTATGACTTTTTATCTCGTAATTTCGACTTTGTATCTCATAATTATGACTTTTTATTCCAAAATGATGACTTTTTATCTGGTAATTTTGACTTTTTATGTTTTTTTTTTATACAGCGCAGTGGTTGAAAATCACTGCCCTATTGACTATTCTGGTTGATTTTCACGGCGCATGTAGACAAGAGATTGGAATATTCCTTTCCATGGATACCATTGTTTCCCTGAAAGGTCATTCGGAAAGAGAAAAAGTGGTCATGTAAAAACATGGCTACTGTGGAGTGTCTGTGGTGTAAAGACTGGCATAGCAATGTGACATTTTGTAACATTTTTGGTTAGTGGTGTGCTGCAAGATTTTTCCAATGTAAAAAAAAACGTGCCGTGGCTCAAAAAAAGGTTGAAAAACACTATTCTAGAAGACGCATGATCATGTGCACCAAGGCTGGGTGCAACCTTTACCTGTTCGTCCCTCTGCTTCCACTGCTGCCACCCCTGCGATGGAGCATTGTTGTGGTCCACTGCTGATGGACTGAGAAGGTCGCTGGCAATTCCTGACAGTGTCATTGAGGGATTCGGGCCTTGGGACTTTTGTGGAATCTTCTTGAAGGCCAGATTGCGTAGCTGAAAATGAGAATTATATTATATGGCTGCAGTTTTAGGAGACATTATGATTTTCTCCTCACCTCATTAGCTTCACTTTGCTGCTGTTCCTTCCTTTTCTTCCTCTTGTCTTTCTTTTTATCGTTGCTCTGAGTCGCTTTGCCTCCCCCTGTTTTGTCCGAACGCTGCTTCCCGGAGGAGGTCCTCCCGGGTTTATTTGCAATCTTACCGGGTTCAGAGACATCCGAGTCGGAGTCTGAGTCGATTTGAAGCAGGGCGAAGCGTGATGCAGTGGTGGGGACCATGATGGTTGCCATTGAGGAACCCAAATCTGATTAAAAGGACAGCTAGGCGATGATAAGCTGTGATAGTGGGCTTGGAATTGTTGTTTATCTGATAAAGAATAAAACAAATGACAGTAAAAGTTAAACGCTAGCATGTAAAGTCTGACACAATCACAATAGATTGGTGGCTAGCTTAGCATCTTTGCTAACTAACAGCGAAGCGAAGCCGGCTTCTTTCGGCAAGCTAACAAGTGCACAAATGGAGTCACACGACCGTATAAAAGATATAAAATGACTCACGTTGCTTACTAAAAAGCTGGGACACTTGCGTGGAAGAGAGGAGATGTTTAGAAAAGTTATTCAAGTCTACTTTCGCCTGAAAACTGCGAACGTCTGCTGGCTAGGAGGTAGCTAGCATTCAGTACGATGGAAAGCCGGTAGGGACAAAAGAGTACATTTCCCTTTAAATGCACAGTCACGACGAAAAACATAATACATATATATAAACACGGATAAATACGTTTTATTAATAAAAAGTACCACATTTAATTTCCCCCCCTTTGGTTTGGTGATTTTGCCCAGAGGTTGCCATGGCAACAGAACAGGCAGCAGTTTGTGTGCATGTGCTACATAAGCTACATTTGTACCCGGTATTTACCTTTTACACATTATAGCTATAGTGGCGAAATTAGTCGCTGTCCTGGCTGCTTAGTACAAAATAGCTAAAGTGACCAGGTTATCCTTCAGCATGGAAAAGGATGATGACAACCATAGAACTGGAAATAGGCAACATAGGTAGAGAAGCCATGCAAGTCTATGTCTTAACACTTAATTTCCGTCACAAAATCCCAATTGTGAGTCTAAATTACGAGATAAAAAGTCATCATTTTGGAATAAAAAGTCATAATTATGAGATACAAAGTCCAAATTACCAGATAAAAAGTCATAATTTTGGAATAAAAAGTCATAATTATGAGATACAAAGTCAAAATTACGAGATAAAAAGTCATAATTGAGATAAAAGTTTGAAATTGTGACATAACTCATAATTATCAGGCAAAAAGTGGTAATTATAAGAGAAAATAGATGAAGTCATACATTAATAGTAATACTTTGTTAAATAGAAAAGTCAGAATTATTAGATAGTAGAAATTACACAAGATAGAAAGTCATAATTGCATAACAAAAAGTCCAAATTGCCAGATAAAAAGTCATAATTATGGAATTATGAGCTAAAAAGTGGAAATGATGAGAGGAAAAAGTCATAATTATGAGATAAGAAAGTCATTAAGAGAGTGGAATTTACAAGATAAAAAGTCAAAATTATGAGATAAAAAGTACAAGTTGCATAACAAAAAGTCGTTATTTTGGATAACAAATTCATAATAACAACATAAAAAGTCCAAATTACCAGATAAAAAGTCATAATTATGGAATTATGAGCTAAAAAGTGGAAATGATGAGAGAAAAAGTCAAAATTATGACATAAAAAGTACAAATTGCATAACAAAAAGTCCTTACTTTGGATAACAAATTCATAATAACAACATAAAAAGTCCAAATTACCAGATAAAAAGTCATAATTATGGAATTATGAGCTAAAAAGTGGAAATGATGAGAGAAAAAGTCAAAATTATGACATAAAAAGTACAAATTGCATAACAAAAAGTCCTTACTTTGGAATAACAAATTCATAATAACAACATAAAAAGTCCAAATTATCAGATGAAAAGTCATAATTATTGAATTATGAGCTAAAAAAGTGGAAATGATGAGAAGAAAAAGTCATAATTATGAGATAAGAAAGTCATTAAGAGAGTCGAATTTACAAGAAAAAAGTCATAATTATGAGATAAAAAACTGAAATTGTGACAAAGTCAGAATTATGAGACAAATAGTCGAAATTATGAGAGACCATGTGACAAAAATGTTGAAATTTTTCAACAATTTGTCCCCAAATTCTGAGTTCTTCACTGGAGCCTTTGTCACATGCGCAGTCTGTCTCATTATTTTTACTTTAATCTCAAAATTATGATTTTTTTATTTGACATCAGATTAGCTAAAATAAACAGTAGCATAGCTCAGGTTTTCGTGCCATAGTGGATCTTGCTTGTAATGCTCCATAATAACCACCAGGGGGCAGCGATATTCAAACTTATTCTAAGTGTGTTGCCCATCATTGGATTGGAGCTCAGTATTGGAATCTCAAGACAAAAGTAGTTTTAATATTCATATGATTTTTTTTCTACTACTTTTTAGGATTTACTGTGTGTGTGTGTGTGTGTGATAAATAGACAAGGGTTTTTGGTGTCCCTGCTGGCGGCCTACTGGATTAACAGATACACACATGACACATTCCCCGTCATCAGATCTGTGCTTCACTCGACAAGCTGAACGTGTGTGTGTGTGTGTGTGTGTGTGTGTGTGTAGTCAAGCCGAATGCCGTTTAATCTCCAGTATGGTGTGGTGAGATATGAGACTGACCTTCTGGGTTTAGAGGATCCTAAAATATTCAGAATAAGCTTCGGAAGATAAGTCGCACACAAAAAAACCACATGCCAAGTGGAGGTTTGTCAGGCTTTGTGTGTGTGTGTGTGTGTGTGTACCAACCAAACAATACCAACCAGATTCAATGCAATACAGAGCCTATAGCCTATTATTTATAATTCATTCATTCATTTTCTGCCACTTATCCTCACATTCATAACTATGGACAATTTAGAGTCGCTAATTAACCTAGCATGTTTTTGGAATGTGGGAGGAAACCGGAGAACCCGGAGAAAACCGGCAAAAATTTTGGATGTTAACCAAAAAAAAAACATGCTAACCGGGGTGGATGTTAACTGAGGTATGCACGAGGAGAACAAGGTCGCTAATTAACCTAGCATGTTTTTGGAACGTGGGAGGAAACCGGAGTACCCGGAGAAAACCCACGCAAGATGGACGAGGGTGGAATTGAACTCGGGTCGTAGACCGAGGCAAAATTTTGGCAAACATTTTTGGATGTTAACCAAAAAAAACATGCTAACCGGGGCGGATGTTAACTGAGGTATGCACGGGGAGAACATGCAAACTCCACACAGAGATGGCCGAGTGTGGAATTGAACCCGAGTCTGCTAGCTGTGGGGCCTGCGCGCCGTAGACAAGCGAGAGGCAAAGTAGACCGAGGCAAAATTTTGGCAAAAATTTTTGGATGTTAACCAAAAAAAAACGTGCTAACCGGGGCGGATGTTAACTGAGGTATGCACGGGGAGAACAAGGTCGCTAATTAACCTAGCATGTTTTTGGAATGTGGGAGGAAACCGGAGTACCCGGAGAAAACCCACGCAAGATGGACGAGGGTGGAATCGAACTCAGGTCTCCTAGCTGTGAGGTCTGTGCGCTAACCACTCAACCACCGTGCAACCGAAATATTTATAATTCATTCATTCATTCATTTTCTACTGCTTTTTCGTCACGAGGGTCGCGGGGGGTGCTGGAGCCTATCCCAGCTGTCTTCAGGCCAGAGGACTGGACTACACCCTGTACTGGTGGCCAGCCAATCACAGGGCACATATAGACAAACAACCATTCACACTCACATTCATACCTATGGACAATTTGGAGTCGCTAATTAACCTAGCATGTTTTTGGAATGTGGGAGGAAACCGGAGAACCCGGAGAAAACCGGCAAAAACTTTTGGATGGTAACCAAAAAAAAACATGCTAACCGGGGCGGATGTTAACTGAGGTATGCACGGGGAGAACATGCAAACTCCACACAGAGATGGCCGAGGGTGGAATTGAACCCTGGTCTCCTAGCTGTGAGGTCTGAGCGCTAACCACTCGACCACCGTGCCGCCATATTTATAATTCTATATAAAAATAATTGATATAAAAATGTGAATGAAAATTTAAATACAGTACACCAGATAACTTTATTAGAAGAACAAAGTGTACAAAAACTAAATGCCCAATAAAGTTTTTCTCTTTTCATCCTTCTTCTATTCCTCTCCGCCTTTGTGCCTTTAGTTCTGAGAATTCTTGTGCTTCCTGAGGTGCATTTCCACCTCCATGGCCATGTCAGGTATGCTCCTCCTGACGTCCAGAAGAACCACATTCTCCTGCTCTTGAGGTGGCTCCAAAGCCTCGAACTGTGATTCCAGCAGATCTACCTTCATGTAGTGTCCCCTCCTGGCCACCATCCTTTGGTGTATGACATCGTAGGCTCCGTGCAGGAAGAGGAAGAAGACATCTGGAAGGGAGGTGGGACCCAGATGTCCTGGAGGTGAAGATGAAGCGGAAGAAAAGGAAGAGGGGAGGTCTTTGGAGCCATGGAGGAGGATGAATCTGTAGATGGGCTTCAAGGCGGAGCACGCCACCAGCGCATTGGAGCCTGAACGCCTTTCTCTATGTTGGAGAACATACACCTCCTTTAAGGTCACCTTCAAGAACCCATTTTCCACCAAGAGAAGATGTGGCTAGTCATTGCAAGCATCCACAGAAAGGAAGATGACATGTGAGGGGGTGTGTGAGGGGGGGGGGTGAGAAGATTGGGATAAAGATGTCTTTGAAGTCACGATTCCACGGCACACTTTCCCGCTACTTTCAATTTTCCTCGCCTCCCAAATTTCATCCTTTTTGATCATTCTGCTGCTCCTCCATCATCATCTTCTCCATCAAATGCGTTCGTACCTTTCTATGACGTCATGTAATCTTAGAAGCCAAGGGAATCGATCCTGAAAGTAAACAAAAGGCACATTCTTAAAATATAACAGTAGCAACAATGGAAAAATATGCAGTGATTTCTCAAGAATAAAGCCAAAATATTAAAGTGGTATAATATAAATGTATTTTGAATGTTATATTGGGCGGCACGGTGGATGAGTGGTTAGCGCGCAGACCTCACAGCCAGGAGACCAGGGTTCAATTCCACCCTCGGCCATCTCTGTGTGGAGTTTGCATGTTCTCCCCGTGCATACCTCAGTTAACATCCGCCCCAGTTAGCATGTTTTTTTTTTGGTTAACATCCAAAAATTTTTGCCAAAATTTTGCCTCTGTCTACTTTGCCTCTCGCTTGTCTACGGCGCGCAGGCCCCACAGCTAGGTGACCCTGGTTCAATTCCACCCTTGGCCATCTCTGTGTGGAGTTTGCATGTTCTCCCCGTGCATACCTCAGTTAACATCCACCCCGGTTAGCATGTTTTTTTTTTGGTTAACATCCAAAAATTTTTGCCGGTTTTCTCCGGGTTCTCCGGTTTCCTCCCACATTCCAAAAACATGCTAGGTTAATTAGCGACTCCAAATTGTCCATAGGTATGAATGTGAGTGTGAATGGTTGTTTGTCTATATGTGCCCTGTGATTGGCTGGCCACCAGTCCAGTGTGTACCCCGCCTCTCGCCCGAAGACAGCCGGGATAGGCTCCAGCACCCCCTTGTGAGGATAAACGGTAGAAAATGAATGAATGAATGTATTGGACAATATGGACTGCATGGTGGTCAAGTGATTAGCACGCAGGCCTCACAGCTAGGAAACCCAAGTTCAATTCCACCCTGTATTCCACGTGCATGCGTGGGTTTTCTCCGAGTACTCCGGTTTCCTCCCACATTCCAAAAACATGCTAGGTTAATTAGCGACTCCAAATTGTCCATAGGTATGAATGTGAGTGTGAATGGTTGTTTGTCTATATGTGCCCTGTGATTGGCTGGCCACCCTATTATCAACTTCTATCCCCACTATGTGACGGGACCACCAATATGCTTGACTCTAGACAGTAAATGTATATTGCTCTACAAGCTGTACACTGACTATTCTCAAGCTTGCTGGCTTTTGTGTGTTACTGTGCAGTTATAATACAGTAGCAATAATATTACAGTATATGAATGAGGTACATAGGCTGTCATGAACATTAAACTTGAATTGACCTGATCCGTGAGGGCTTCTCCTCGAGCCATTTTGGCCACGTTCTCCTCCGGGTGGAAGTTGTCCCCTTCGTGTAGAGGCCAGCCCAGCTGATGATGGGTACAAAAATACACGTAGAGTCAGGTTTAGGTGGTGTTGTGGTCAAAAAACGAGTACCGGTATGCATCACCTTTTCCGATAGGAAGGCTCCTAGAGAGCTTCTGCGTGAAGAAGACAAAACAATACTTGATATTATCATGGCATGTTTGCTTTTTCTTTGCCTTTTTTTTGCAACAACCGTGCAACATCCACAACTAGTCACCAAATGTGTAATATAAAGATTTCCTTTGAGGGGTCTAATATGACCTTAAAGTTCAATTTTTTATATACGGATGACGTTTATTGAGTAACTTCTAGCTCCAGCAATTAGACTTGACTTTGTATATTGTGTATTACTGAATATCCAATAAGTATAAGACTCATTTGATTACATGTGACTTCCATAATTGACACTAGCAAGTACACAAGTGTAAGATAAACACGTTGTGCACACATACTTCCCAGAGCCTGACACCCCCATGATGATGTAGATCATCCTGCAGTGGATGTGCAAACTGCTGCAGGGGCCTTTTTCAACTCTGAAAAATAATATTTACTTGTTATTCAATCAATATACAGTTATAGGACACATTAATTCGACAAGATGTTGGTTACTGAGCTTACCAAAAGATGAATTATGTTTTAAAGCAGGGTTCTCAAACACGCGGCCCGCGGGCCAAATGTGGCACGCAGGACACCAGTTTGAGGCCCCCGCCTTGATATGAAAGTTTAATGTTAGTTTGATATGGATGCTGTATGGTATCATGTACCCAGAAAAAATTATTACGTTTGATTAATGTTCATGTTAAAGGTTAAATAACTGTTAATAGTTATCCTCCCTATCCGTGTGGAAGTGGTAAGTTTTTGGCTATTTAAGTTTAAAGGAAATAACTTGAAGGCTACCGTTTAGGTCGCTAGCTCTCTAGTTTGCGAGTTAGCATGTGTCTCAAGACCCTGCAGTTGCGCAATATGTTGTAAATAAAAAGAGTATAAATGTGACTATAGTCGTGTTTAGTCATGTCTACAGGGCTCTAATAATGCTTTGTTCATTTTAATCTGAAAAACATAATTTGTCTACCCACCAACCAACTATATGTGGTTTCTTAAGTTTTTATTATTTGCTGTTTTATTATTATTATTATTATATTTATTTATTACTGATTAATTGATTTTCTTTATTCTTGATTTGTTTATTTATTTTTCATCTTATTTTGGACTGAATCTATTTGGACTGAATGGTCAGCCCCCCCCAGCCAAGGTCCGGAGTCCAAACGGACTCTAATATGAAACAGAGTCTACGCTTTGTTTACACTTTTTAAGATTGAATAACTTGCCTACATTGGTGAGTACTTCAAGTACCATCCAGATAATAGTGGAACAGTGTGTCAGTCACTCATTTCCTCAACACTTCCGGCAATTAACAGGTAAACCGGCAAAAAATACACAGGTGACTCAACAAATATACAATACGTGTAATACATTTACAATTTACTACAACAAAAATTTTCCTAGGCTTATTAAAATACACTTCTGGGAAGACACAAGATGTGAGCAACGGTCCAAACATCCACCAATATGGCTGCCTGACAGGAAGTATAGAAATGTAATACATTTACGATTAACAGCAACATAAAACCTAAATATATTAAACTCAAATGCACTTACTGTCAATGCCACGGGAATTGAACCGAATAAGGATGATAAGCGACTCCGTGAACACTCACCAACATGTTATTCTCGTACAATTTCACCTGCTTTACACGGTATTTGCTTTTCTGTCTAACAGGAAGTGGCAAAATAAAGGATGTCATTTCAATATAAAAGCCCAACTCCGTTACTCGTTTGCTACCTGTCTAACAGGAAGTGGCAAAATAAAGGATGTCATTTCAATATAAAAGCCCACCCAACTCACTCGTTTGCTACATGCTATAGTAAAAAGCTACGTCTGCGTTTTGACAACCAGTCACTCATTCCAGACTGGGCCAAGATAACATAAAACCACCTTTAAGGCATCACTACTTAAAATGGACCCATAGAATGTTTTCAGGTCAATATAATTAACGCTAAAATCGGTATTAAGCGCGAACAGAATGCATACTCCAAGCAAATGCAACGGAACTGTTCGCCATGTTGGTAAGCAAGCGAAGGGCTAAGCACAAATCGTCCTATGTAATCCCTTGTGCTGCGTTGAATAGTTTTTAAAATTGTTCTTACATGTAAACTGCTGCATATCCTGACCAATACAAGTACGTAAAATCATGGAAGTGGAATATTACGGCACATAAACACGAAAGTGCCTGTATCTGAAGCTCAATTGCTAGACAATTGATATTGACAGTGCACTGTATTGGGAGCCTGCTAACTAACATGGCGGCCAAGCCCGCCCACCATGTACTACGAAAGTCTATGGTGAGTTACTGTATCCTCATTGCTCTCAAATGTCTTTGGAAGCAACAAGCTAGTGTGGTTGAGACGTCGTCACTTTGCCCTTTTCCTTTTTATCGATTTAGTTATTTCTGGATTAGAAAAAAATAACCTAATTTTATTTGCTAAAACGCCAGAAACTGCAATTTAAATTTATATTATTATATATTATATTATTATATTATTATTTATTCTCATTATCTTAGTAGTATATTTATGTTCTGACATTCGTTTAACACTGTGGCTTAAAAACAAATAAATTCTATATTTATTTTTAATAAAATAACTTTGTATTGGAAGAATATTTACATTTTTTATTGGGAAAAAAACAGCATTGTCCTGACATTATTCTATAAACATTGTTAATTTTCTGTAAATATTATTATTATTAAAATTTATTAATATTATAATTTATGAATTATTGAAATAAAAAAAATGCTAAAATTACACTTGTGAAAATGTAATATTCTATAAATATTCTGACTTTTTTCTTTAATTATTTTTTTTCTTCCAGACGATATTTTTTAGCATTCAAATTAACAAAAATCTAATAAGATAATTATATGACAGAAATGAGGTCTCGCGGGATTTTGTATCTAATGAAGAGGTCGGTGTGTTGACTCATGCATAATTACATGGGGGGGGGGGGGGGGGGTCATTCCTACTAACCGACGTCAATGTGACGCCACACGTGACCAATGGCATCATTTGGGTGTGCAGGGGCCCTTTAAACCGGATCTTTGTCCTGACATTCTATTAACATTATTAATTTTCTGTAAAAATTATTAAAATAAAAAAAATGTTAAAATTACACTTGTGAAAATGTAATATTCTATGAATATTTTGACTTTTTTCTTTAATTATTTTTTTTTCTTCCAGACGATATTTTTTAGCATTCAAATTATCAAAAATGATCAAAAAGATAAATGTGACAGAAATGAGGTCTCGCGGGATTTTGTATCTAATGAAGAGGTCGGTGTGTTGACATACATCATTACCTGGGGGGGTAAGGGGGAGGGGGTCATTCCTACTAACCGACGTCAATGTGACGCCACACGTGACCAATGGCATCATTTGGGTGTGCAGGGGCCCTTTAAACCGGATCTGGAGAACCCAGCTTAGCGAGAGAGGGATCGACTCCATGCCGTCCATATCGCGCGAATGTGGTCAGACATGCCGCTTCCTTCCATACTCCCTCTCCACCACCCACCCATCCGTCCTTTCATCCCTAGACTCGTACGCGCCTGCGTGATTCCCGCGTGGCCGTGGACGCGGTGACATGCTGCGGGCAGCTTCGCGTCAGAGCACACCGAGCCGAGGATGAAAATGCTCCGATTCCGCAGTCCCAGCATCCGCTCCTTGGACCAGGAGATCCTGTGCACCATCCGACTTCTGGACGACTCCGAGATCTCCTGCAGCATCCAGGTTCATGTCATCATGTGCTTTTTACATCACGTGACTTTGCTTGGATGGAGATGTTCAGCGCTAAGCGTCTGTGTGAAATGCAAAATGGCATAAAGAGAGGATGCGGGGCATGTGGTTTTTGCAGCATGGTGCGTTGTGCACATGCGTGTGTTTTTTTTGTGGCAGAGAACACAATGCAGAGAAGTTAGGGAGGAACTTTCCCTCCAAGCGTAGGGAAGGATGGAGCTCCATGGGTGTGGTGGAAGTGATGGTATAGTGATGGCTTGTCACTGTGGACTGTAATCAGTCAAAACAGCTTATTATTATTATTATAATAATAATAATAATTATTATTATTATTATTATTATTATTATTATTATTATTATTATTATTATTATTATTATTATTATTATTATTATTAACTGGCTCTTATGTTGTTTTTGGATGTCAAAAACGCACCCAGGCAGTGGCTTGTTATTATGATATGGACTGCAATCAGTCAAAATGAGGCAAAATTAGCTTTTGTGTTTTTTTTTTAGGTCAAAATGTGCATTCAGGTGACAGCTTGTTGTTATTATTATTAATTATTATTATTATTATTATTAACTTTAATTAACTTTATTATGAAATGACATTTTATGTTGTTTTTGGATGTCAAAAACGCACTCAGGCAGTGGCTTGTTATTATTATATGGACAACAAACAGTCAAAATGAGGCAAAATTAGCTTTTTTTTAGCCAAATAAATTCAAATTCAAGCAGAAATGACATTTTATGTTGTTTTTGGATGTAAAAAAATAGGTAAGAATCAGTCAAAATGAGGCAAAATTGGCTCTTATGTTGTTTTTGTATGTCAAAAACGCACTCAGACAGTGGCTTGTTATTATTATATGGACTGCAATCAGTCAAAATGAGGCAAAATTAGCTTTTTTTTTAGCCAAATAAATTCAAATTCAAGCAGAAATGACATTTTATGTTGTTTTTGGATGTAAAAAAATAGGTAAGAATCAGTCAAAATGAGGCAAAATTGGCTCTTATGTTGTTTTTGGAGGTCAAAATGTGCATTCAAGTGACAGCTTGTTATTATTATTATTATTAATTATTATTATTATTAACTGGCTCTTATGTTGTTTTTGAATGTCAAAAACGCACTCAGGCAGTGGCTTGTTATTATGATATGGACTGCAATCAGTCAAAATGAGGCAAAATTAGCTTTTTTTTTTAGCCAAATAAATTCAAATTCAAGCAGAAATTACATTTTATGTTGTTTTTGGATGGAAAAAAATAGGTAAGAATCAGTCAAAATGAGGCAAAATTGGCTCTTATGTTGTTTTTGGAGGTCAAAATGTGCATTCAGGTGACAGCTTGTTATTATTATTATTATTATTATTATTATTAACTGGCTCTTATGTTGTTTTTGTATGTCAAAAACGCACTCAGGCAGTGGCTTGTTATTATGATATGGACTGCAATCAGTCAAAATGAGGCAAAATTAGCTTTTTTTTTAGCCAAATAAATTCAAATTCAAGCAGAAATTACATTTTATGTTGTTTTTGGATGTAAAAAAATAAGTAAGAATCAGTCAAAATGAGGCGAAATTGGCTCTTATGTTGTTTTTGTATGTCAAAAACGCACTCAGACAGTGGCTTGTTATTATTATATGGACTGCAATCAGTCAAAATGAGGCAAAATTAGCTTTTTTTTTAGCCAAATAAATTCTAATTCAAGCAGAAATGACATTTTATGTTGTTTTTGGATGGAAAAAAATAGGTAAGAATCAGTCAAAATGAGGCAAAATTGGCTCTTATGTTGTTTTTGGAGGTCAAAATGTGCATTCAAGTGACAGCTTGTTATTATTATTATTATTAATTATTATTATTATTAACTGGCTCTTATGTTGTTTTTGTATGTCAAAAACGCACTCAGGCAGTGGCTTGTTATTATGATATGGACTGCAATCAGTCAAAATGAGGCAAAATTAGCTTTTTTTTTTAGCCAAATAAATTCAAATTCAATGAGAAATTACATTTTATGTTGTTTTTGGATGCAAAAAAATTGGTAAGAATCAGTCAAAATGAGGCAAAATTAGCTTATGTGTTGTTTTTGGAGGTCAAAATGTGCATTCAGGTGACAGCTTGTTATTATTATGGACAGCAATCAGCCCAAATAAATTCAAATTAAAGCAGAAATTACATTTTATGTTGTTTTTGAATGTAAAAAAATAAGTAAGAATCAGTCAAAATGAGGCGAAATTGGCTTTTTTTTATCCAAATAAATTCAAATTCAAGCAGAATTTTTTTTTTATGTTGCTTTTGGATATAAAAAATGCACTCTTGCAACAGCTTGTTATTATTATCGACTGCAATCAGTCCAAATAAATTGAAATTCAAGCAAAAATTACATTTTATGATGTTTTTGTATGTAAAAAAAATAGGTAAGAATCAGTCAAAATGAGGCAAAATTGGCTCTTATGTTGTTTTTGAATGTCAAAAACGCACTTAGGCAGTGGCTTGTTATTATGATATGGACTGCAATCAGTCAAAATGAGGCAAAATTAGCTTTTTTTTTAGCCAAATAAATTCAAATTCAATGAGAAATTACATTTTATGTTGTTTTTGGATGCAAAAAAATTGGTAAGAATCAGTCAAAATGAGGCAAAATTAACTTATGTGTTGTTTTTGGAGGTCAAAATGTGCATTCAGGTGACAGCTTGTTATTATTATGGACTGCAATCAGCCCAAATAAATTCAAATTCAAGCAGAAATTACATTTTATGTTGTTTTTGGATGTAAAAAATGCACTCTTGCAATAACATTTGGCCCGCGGGCCGCATGTTTGAGACCCCTGCTTTAAAACATTGTCTGTAGTTATAGTAGTTATAGTTGTAGTTATATATTGTCTGGGTTTTAGTGGAATGGATCGATTCTATTCAATCTAGTGAAGTTATCTTCCATCCGTCCCCAGTGGATGCATCCACTCACTTCCTGTCCACTTGGCTGCACGTCAGGTTGCTTGAGGGGGTTTTAAAAAGTAGAAAAAGCCAATCAGGTTTGTGCAAAAGTACCAACGGAGAGGCGTAATCAGTCCCTAGGATGCCAGCGGAAGTCTCAGAGGACCCATCTAATCTACTTCTGCACTTAGTGATCTTACTGCGTTAATTCAATTCCTCAAATAACGTCAACAGTTTACACCTAAACTGCTGCTGGCTCCATCTTGGTTTCATTGGAACCTCACTGACTTCACGGTGCTGCACGGTGGACGAGTGGTTAGCCGCAGACCTCACAACAAGGAGACCCGAGTTCAATTCCACCATCGGCCATCTCTGTGTGGAGTTTGCATGTTCTTCCCGTGCATACCTCAGTTAACATCCGCCCCGGTTAGCATGTTTTTTTTGGTTAACATCCAAATATTTTTGCCAAAATTTTGCCTCCGTCTACCTTGCCTCTCGCTTGTCTACGGCACGCAAGCCCCACAGCTAGGTGACCCGAGTTCAATTCCACTATCGGCCATCTCTGTGTGGAGTTTGCATGTTCTCCCCGTGCATACCTCAGTTAACATCCGCCCCGGTTAGCATGTTTTTTTTGGTTAACATCCAAATATTTTTGCCAAAATTTTGCCACCGTCTACCTTGCCTCTCGCTTGTCTACGGCGCGCAAGCCCCACAGCTAGGTGACCCGAGTTCAATTCCACTATCGGCCATCTCTGTGTGGAGTTTGCATGTTCTCCCCGTGCATACCTCAGTTAACATTCGCCCCGGTTAGCATGTTTTTTTTGTTAACATCCAAAAATTTTTGTCAAAATTTTGCCTCGGTCTATCTTGCCTCTCGCTTGTCTACGGCAAGCAGGCCCCACAGCTAGGTGACCCGGGTTCAATTCCACACTCGGCCATCTCTGTGTGGAGTTTGCATGTTCTCCCCGTGCATACCTCAGTTAACATCCGCCCCGGTTAGCATGTTTTTTTTGGTTAACATCCAAATATTTTTGCCAAAATTTTGCCACCGTCTACCTTGCCTCTCGCTTGTCTACGGCGCGCAAGCCCCACAGCTAGGTGACCCGAGTTCAATTCCACTATCGGCCATCTCTGTGTGGAGTTTGCATGTTCTCCCCGTGCATACCTCAGTTAACATCCGCCCCGGTTAGCATGTTTTTTTTGGTTAACATCCAAAATTTTTTGTCAAAATTTTGCCTCAGTCTATCTTGCCTCTCGCTTGTCTACGGCGAGCAGGCCCCACAGCTAGGAGACCCGGGTTCAATTCCACCCTCGGCCATCTCTGTGTGGAGTTTGCATGTTCTCCCCGTGCATACCTCAGTTAACATTTGCCCCGTTTTTTTTTGGTTAACATCCAAAAAATTTTGTCAAAATTTTGCCCCGTCTACCTTGCCTCTTGCTTGTCTACGGCGCGCAGGCCCCACAGCTAGGTGACCCGGGTTCAATTCCACCCTCGGCCATCTCTGTGTGGAGTTTGCATGTTCTCCTCCGGTTTCCTCCCACATTCCAAAAACATGCTAGGTTAATTAGCGACTTCAAATTGTCCATAGGTATGAATGTGAGTGTGAATGGTTGTTTGTCTATATGTGCCCTGTGATTGGCTGGCCACCAGTCCAGGGTGTACCGATGGCTGCTGTGTAGATGCTATATAAATATATGTAGTGACAGCCCATAACAATACATTTCCCGTGTTTCTTCCCGTGTTTCTTCCACATACATGCATGTTCTCCACATGTGCGTGCTGGTGCCTCAGAGAGCACAAAAGCGTGTTCGAGTCAGCGTCATCAGTACTCAACATGAAGTAAAGCCTGAAGTGTGAATCAGTGCACGATAGAATAGAAATGGACGTTTATATATTTCTAGCTGACTGCCCTTTTTCCGTGGCGTTTTTTTTTTTTTTTAATGGCTTTGTGTTTCCGAGTGCTGTGTTTATGTGCTCCGTTGTGCATATTTCATGACCTCCTCTTGCTACACGTCCACAACTGCACTTCTTCCCTTTCCTTCCACCTTTTTCTCCTTCTTTGTGTGCACCGTGTGCCTTAATGTGGGTCAGCACGTTTTTTTTTTAAATGTTGTCAAAAGCTTAAAAACCCTTTAGGATGCAATTTTCATTCATTTTAAATAAGCATCACACGTGCTACAATCGTGTACTGGAAGTGTGTTGTTCGATGCTGGGCAGGTTTTTGATTAGGCCACTTCAAGGTCTTCATTTAGTTTTTCGTCAGTCATTCAGAGGTGGATTTTTTTTGCAGAATTCAGGGTTCAATTTATCACAGCAAGTCACTAAAAAGTTTTTTCTCATCATTTTCCCCAAAACAAAACAGCCCCAGACCATCACACTACCACCACCATATTTTACTGTTGTTATGATGGTATTTTTCTGTTACTTTTACACCAAAAAGTTTTTCTCATCATTTTCCCAAAAGTATTGGGGATCATCAAATGTTAGCCAATGTAAACCATTAAGGTCCTGAAGCAGCAAAACAGCCCCAGACCATCACACTACCACCGCCATATTTTACTGTTGTTATGATGTTATTTTTCTGTTACTTTTACACCAAAAAGTTTTTCTCATCATTTTCCCAAAAGTATTGGTGATCATCAAATGTTAGCCAATGTAAACCATTAAGGTCCCGAAGCAGCAAAACAGCCCCAGACCATCACACTACCACCACCATATTTTACTGTTGTTATGATGTTATTTTTCTGTTACTTTTACACCAAAAGGTTTTTCTCATCATTTTCCCAAAAGTATTGGGGATCATCAAATGTTAGCCAATGTAAACCATTAAGGTCCCGAAGCAGCAAAACAGCCCCAGACCATCACAATACCACCACCATATTTTACTGTCGTTATGATGTTATTTTTCTGTTACTTTTACACCAAAAAGTTTTTCTCATCATTTTCCCAAAAGTATTGGGGATCATCAAATGTTAGCCAATGTAAACCATTAAGGTCCTAAAGCAGCAAAACAGCCCCAGACCATCACACTACCACCACCATATTTTACTGTTGTTATGATGTTATTTTTCTGTTACTTTTACACCAAAAAGTTTTTCTCATCATTTTCCCAAAAGTATTGGGGATCATCAAATGTTAGCCAATGTAAACCATTATGGTCCTGAAGCAGCAAAACAGCCCCAGACCATCACACTACCACCACCATATTTTACTGTTGTTATGATGTTATTTTTCTGTTACTTTTACACCAAAAAAAATGTATCATTTTCCCAAAAGTATTCGGGATCATCAAACAAATGTAAATGTTAGCCAATGTTAACCATTAAGGTCCTGAAGCAGCAAAACAGCCCCAGACCATCACACTACCACCACCATATTTTACTGTTGTTATGATGTTATTTTCTGTTACTTTAACACCAAAAAAAAATCATCATTTTCCCAGAGGTATTGGGGATCATCAAACAAATGTAAATGTTAGCCAATGTTAACCATTAAGGTCCTGAAGCAGCAAAACAGCCCCAGACCATCACACTACCACCGCCATATTTTACTGTTGTTATGATGTTATTTTTCTGTTACTTTAACACCAAAAAAAATCATCATTTTCCCAGAGGTATTGGGGATCATCAAACAAATGTAAATGTTAGCCAATGTTAACCATTAAGGTCCTGAAGCAGCAAAACAGCCCCAGACCATCACACTACCACCACCATATTTTACTGTTGTTATGTTATTTGTCTGTTACTTTTACACCAAAAAAAAATCATCATTTTCCCAGAGTTAACCATTAAGGTCCTGAAGCAGCAAAACAGCCCCAGACCATCACACTACCACCACAATATTTTACTGTTGTTATGTTATTTGTCTGTTACTTTTACACCAAAAAAATTTTTCTCATCATTTTCCCAAGACCTTAAACCTTCATTTAGAAAGACAATTTTGCATGATTTTGAAAAAAAATCATAGAATTTATGGAATTTGTGAATTTATATTTTTGCCTTTCAGTTTTGTGAACTGAATAAATTTCTTTTAAATAAATTTGTTTTAAAAACATCAAATTATGATGAAACGTTCACGGAATTAAAAAATCCTAAGCAAAGTGCATGACTTTTTTTTTTTTATTCAGTTTGTTAAAATACAGTGTTTGTAAAAAGTCAGTTCATAAACATTCAGTGTGAAAAATATTCAGTGCAAATAATTTTTTCATAAACATGATGTGCAGGTGTACCGCATAAAACGTTTAAAACCATATTTTAACAAACTGAATAAAAAAAAAAACACGCACTGGAATTGAAATGGAATGCACTGGAATTTTTTATTCTGTGAACATTTCATCATAATTTTACGTTAAAAAAAAATTTCAGTTCATAAAACAGAAAAGGAAAAAAACTCACAAATTCTATGCATTACAACAATTGTTTTATTTTTTTTCAAAATCATGTAAAATTGTCTTTTTAAATGAAGGTCTAACGCTGTGGACAATACTAAATAAAATAAAAAAAAATCACTACACATCTTGAAATATTAATATTAAAATATTAATGTATAAATGTATATATTAATATATTTAAAAAAAAAAAGAAAAAAATTGTGCTGTTTATTGAACTAACAAAGCATCCAAGTGGCATTGAATGCAGCATGGGTGTGTGTGTGAGAAGGTGCGGGAATGATAAGTAGAGATCAATACAAACCCGACCTCCTCCACCCTCCAGGCTGTGTGTGCTCCTCCTTCACTGTGCATCCTTTCCTCCATTCATCTCTTACTCCTCCTTTTCACGTTGCTTCACCTTTTTGAACAACTTTTCTCATATTCTCTCTCGTCTACATGCAGCTTATCTGTCCCCGCCGCTCTGTGACACATCATGTATAATTAACACGGATCAGTGTTCTTCGTGCGGTGGACACCCGTCAGCTGTCGGCGGTGCTCTGCGTGTGTGGATGGGAGGGTGACGGTGGGGGTGCTGTATACGACAGAGGTGTCCAAACCTTTTCCAGCAATGTTTCAGATCAGCCAATGTTAACCATTAAGGTCCTGACGCAGCAAAACAGCCCCAGACTATCACACTACCACCACCATATTTTACTGTTGTTATGATGTTATTTTTCTGTTACTTTTACACCCAAAAATTTTTCTCATCGTTTTCCTAAAGGTATTGGGGATCATCAAATGTTAGCCAATGTTAACCATTAAGGTTCTGAAGCAGCAAAACAGCCCCAGACCATCACACTACCACCGCCATATTTTGTTATAATGTTATTTTCTGTTACTTTTACACCAAAAAGTTTTTTCTCATCATTTTCCCAAAAGTATTGGGGATCATCAAATGTTAGCCAACGTTAACCATTAAGGTCCTGGAGCAGGAAAACAGGCCCAGACCATCACACTACCACCACCATATTTTACTGTTGTTGTGATGTTATTTTCTGTTACTTTTACACCAAAAAGTTTTTTCTCATCATTTTCCCAAAAGTATTCGGGATCATCAAACAAATGTAAATGTTAGCCAATGTTAACCATTAAGGTCCTGAAGCAGCAAAACAGCCCCAGACCATCACACTACCACCACCATATTTTACTGTTGTTATGATGTTATTTTTATGTTACTTTTACACCAAAAAGTTTTTTCTCATCATTTTCCCAAAAGTATTCGGGATCATCAAATGTTAGCCAATGTTAACCATTAAGGTCCTGAAGCAGCAAAACAGCCCCAGACCATCACACTACCACCACCATATTTTACTGTTGTTATTTTTCTGTTACTTTTACACCAAAAAGTTAAACGTTTTCTCATTTTCCCAAAGGTCTTGGGGAATCATCAAGATGATTTCTGGCAAAATTGACACAAGCCATAATGTTCTTTTTGTTCAGCAGTGGTTTCGGTCTGGGAACTGAGGCAAGTTGATGTGGGGTCTTTTGTGACCTCCCGGATGATTCGTCTCTGCGCTGTTTGGATCATTTTGGTTGGCTGACCATTCCTAGGAAAGTTCACCACTGTTCCATGTTTTTACCATTCATGGATAATGGCTCTCACTGTGGTTGGCTGGAGTCCCAAAGCTTTAGAAATGGCTTGTAACCTTTTCCAATCTCAATTAATCTCAGTTAAATTATGTTTTAATAGGGGGGAAATCACATCTTCACACAGGGCTGTGTAATTTCTTAGCATATTTTATAAAAGTGGTGCCTGCGTCCTGCCTTTTTTAGCATGTGGCCCTCGCCTAATCAATACACAATTGATCTACAGCAACTTAATAATGACTTTTATGAGACATTTGTAAGCGTGTGCAGCCGTGTTACTAAGATATATAGCTCAGAAAGCGACGTTCTCGTAACATGTTTTGAGTAAGTTAAAAATAGCCACTGCCGTTTCTATTCCCGTCTTGCTGACTCGCCGGCGTCTCCTTGATGCTCATCAATTAAAGAGTCGTAATCTATTTTCTGACTTTTACTCGCCACCGAGCGGAAGCAGAAAGATTAGATTGCATTATACAGAGCGATGAGAAATAGCTTAGAAAGACGAGATGATACGCGCTATAAATGTAAAAAAAAAAGCATCTCCTATGCACATTAAATCAAAAGACATGAAAGTTGACTCCTACACAGGAAGTTGGGGGGCATCCAGGAGGAAGTGTGTATGCTGTACAGTGGTGGGGCGGGTCGCTGACTCATGGAAACAACCAAGCACATGATTGGCACTAGGAATTAGTTCTACACTTGATTGCTATTCAGGCTCTTTCTCAAGGACTCGTTAGCAATCACATGTTGAAGGTCAGCATCTTCAGCACCTAGGTCAGTTCCTGTTGGTTGCTTCAATAAAATACACAATACAATCACATCATTATGCAGTACTGCAATACTGCAACTATTCCTAGTCCTACTGCATTATTATTCATAGTTATTAATGATACCAATAACATTAATTATATGACACAGATGTTGAAGTTGTGCCTTATTGTGACTTATTTATGGTCATTTTGTCTGTTATACAAGGTGGCAATTATCATTAATAACCGGCGGGAGGAGTGATCGGATTCTGTGTAATACTTATGGTGCATGAGCGAGCACACTGTGGGCTTTGCGGGTCGTTTTGAATCATTTGGGTTGTTTCTTCTACGCGAGGTGGCAGCTGTCACTAATAACTGGCGAGAGGAGCGACTGAATGAATTACATGACTCGCCTACATTGTATGCAGGCATGTGCTTGTGCACGAGTAAGCTTACCGTGGGCTATTTTCCAGCGTGCCTGTCTGTTTCTGATATTCAATTTTGGCGATTATCATTAATAACTGGCAGGAGGAGCGATGTATTCAGTATAACAGTGTAACAACACTTGTGCTGCATGAGTATGCTATTGTGCATGAGTGAGTTTTGCGGGTTATTTTGAGTGTTTGGATTATTGTAATATGCAAGGTGGTTGTCATCATTAATAACTGGCAGGAGGAACACATATGCTGCCCCTTCGTAAATGAATGTACTTTGACTTAATAATTTATCTGTAGTTGTCGTATTGATCTATATTATGCAGGGTGGTAGTCATCGTTAATAACTGGCAGGAGGAACACATATGCTGCCCCTTTGTAAATGAATGTGCTTTGACTTAATGATTTATCTGCTATGCAATTTGCCGATTATCATTAATAACTGGCAGGAGGAGCGATGTATTCAGTATAACAGTGTAACAACACTTGCGCTGCATGAGTATGATATTGTGCATGAGTGAGCTTTGCGGGTTATTTTGAGTGTTTGGATTATTTGTATTATGCAAGGTAGTAGTCATCGTTAATAACTGGCAGGAGGAACACATATGCTGCCCCTTTGTAAATGAATGTACTTTGACTTAATAATTTATCTGTAGTTGTCGTATTGATCTATATTATGCAGGGTAGTCATCGTTAATAACTGGCAGGAGGAACACATATGCTGCCCCTTTGTAAATGAATGTGCTTTGACTTAATGATTTATCTGCTATGCAATTTGCCGATTATCATTAATAACTGGCAGGAGGAGCGATGTATTCAGTATAACAGTGTAACAACACTTGCGCTGCATGAGTATGATATTGTGCATGAGTGAGCTTTGCGGGTTATTTTGAGTGTTTGGATTATTTGTATTATGCAAGGTGGTAGTCATCGTTAATAACTGGCAGGAGGAACACATATGCTGCCCCTTTGTAAATGAATGTACTTTGACTTAATAATTTATCTGTAGTTGTCGTATTGATCTATATTATGCAGGGTGGTAGTCATCGTTAATAACTGGCAGGAGGAACACATATGCTGCCCCTTTGTAAATGAATGTGCTTTGACTTAATGATTTATCTGCTATGCAATTTGCCGATTATCATTAATAACTGGCAGGAGGAGCGATGTATTCCGTATAACAGTGTAACAACACTTGCGCTGCATGAGTATGATATTGTGCATGAGTGAGCTTTGCGGGTTATTTTGAGTGTTTGGATTATTTGTATTATGCAAGGTGGTAGTTATCGTTAATAACTGGCAGAAGGAACACATATGCTGCCCCTTTGTAAATGAATGTACTTTGACTGAGTGATTTATCTGTAGTTGTCTTATTGATCTATATAATGCAGGGTGGTAGTCATCGTTAATAACTGGCAGGAGGAACACATATGCTGCCCCTTTGTAAATGAATGTACTTTGACTTAGTGATTTATCTGTAGTTGTCGTATTGATCTATAGTATGCAAGGTGGTAGTCATCGTTAATAACTGGCAGGAGGAACACATATGCTGCCCATTCGTAATTTAATGTACTTTGACTTAGTGATTTATCTGTAGTTGTCGTATTTATCTATATTAAGCAAGGTGGCAGTCATCGTTAATAACTGGTAGGAGGAACACATATGCTGCCCCTTTGTAAATGAATGTACTTTGACTTAGAGATTTATCTGTAGTTGTCATATTGATCTATATTATGCAGGGGGGTTTGACAAGAGGTTAGCGCGCAGGCCACACAGCTCGGAGACCCCTGTTCGATTCCCCCCTCGGCCATCTCTGGGTGGAGTTTGCATGTTCTCCCTGTGCATGCGTGGGTTTTCTTCGGGTACTCCGGTTTCCTCCAACATTCCAAAAACATGCTAGGTTAATTAGCGACTCCAAATTGTCAATAGGTATGAATGTGAGTGTGAATGGTTGTTTGTCTATATGTGCCCTGTGATTGGCTGGCCACCAGTCCAGGGTCAGTATTGAATGAGTTAATAACTGTGGGGAGGAGCGACTGCATTAATCATATGACACATATGTGTATTTTGATTATTCAAAGTGCCGGGTATTGTTAATAACTGGCAGGAGGAGCAATCAGATGAATGAATCCACATTTGAACAATCAATCCCATGTCTTCCAGGCATGCTGAGGCTAGGGAAATGATCACGAACCAGACTTTAGATGCCAATTAGACGGCACATTTCACCTATAGCGTGCTTGGCCGAAGGATGCTAGTCCGTCTTTAAGACCCGGGCGCCTATCATTGCTGCTTTGGTGTTTATGAGAGAGTAATAACTTTCACAACATTTCCGTTTAATGGATTCTTTGTCTTCCACACGCATCCTGTGGTGTGAAGATAAGCGAGCTGACAATAGTGGTGATGCTGCTACAATCTCCGTCACTATTTTGTGTGTGTGTGTGTGTGTGAGTGTGTGTGTGAGTGTCGTGGTCAGCGAAAGGGATGGCTCTCCATTAGAATAGAAACGGGTTCTGCTCCATAAATTGATAATTTATGGCTCCAACTCTGAGCTTATTAGCCTGTGTGCCCAGCCATGACCTCACTCACTTTGTGTGTGCATGCATTTTTATGCCCTTGCGTATATATATATATGTGTGTGTGTGCGTCCCTGCAGTATTTCAAGTGATGATGAGGTAATTTACCTCTTCCATTCAGGGACAAGGTCACAGTCACATGGTCACGTGACAAAGAAAACCCCCAAGAAAGAGCCAAGAGATGCAATATAGTCAATGTTGGACTTACCATCACCCTTTAATGACTCCTGGAAGGCAAGCACTTTCTAGTCCCATTATTATGGGACTGGCACATTCAACCCCCAGTGTAGAGCTAGCCCCCCGGTTGGCATCATACTTTCAGCTGCTGTGATTATGCGTGACATGTTTGATTTGACATCATGACAAAAATGTACATACTAGTTCAGTCGGTTACATTGAATTGTGGTTGCTTGTTGCATTGAAATGTGCCTGACACTCTGAAAAACCTGCCTCTGAGATTTTGGTGATGTGTCTGCACGGTAGCTTGTCAGCGTAGCAATTTACCACTGCACAGGGTGCGTTTCACCTGCGCCATGAGTAGACCACGTCGGAGTCACATGGTCACGTGACAAAGAAAACCCCCAAGAAAGAGCCAAGAGATGCAATATAGTCAATGTTGGACTTACCATCACCCTTTAATGACTCCTGGAAGGCAAGCACTTTCTGAGGCTCAGCAATATTAGTCCCATTATTATGGGACTGGTACATTCAGCCCCCAGTGTAGAGCTAGCCCCCCGGTCGGCATCATACTTTAAGCTGCTGTGATTATGCGTGACATGTTTGATTTGACATCATGACAAAAATGTACTTACTAGTTCAGTCGGTTACATTGAATCGTGGTTGCTTGTTGCATTGAAATGTGCCTGACACTCTGAAAAACCTGCCTGTGAGGTTTTGGTGTTGTGCCTGTCAGCGTATCAATTTACCACAGCGCATGGTGCGTTTCAGCTGCGCCATGAGTAGACCACGTCGGAGTTGGCGAGCTTCTGGGGGAACCTTTGGTGCGCTGTTTTTGTCAAGAAATTATTACCGGGGACACCTTCTTTGGTGTGCTGCCACGCCCATTTCGGCACAGATCAGTCTACCAAAATTGGCACACACAGTGGTGCGCCTGACCAAATTACAACTGCATGGGGTGCGCCACGCTGCGCCATAAAATTAGACCCCTTAAATGTTATTTTTTTTAAAGTCATAATATTATGAGAAATAAAACAAACTACAGTTATTATTATGGGAATAAAGTCATAAGAAAATTTTACAAGAAAAAAGTTGAAATATTTAAAAAAAAACACAAATGAATGATGTTTTTCCACCCATTTTAGATGCATTTTTTTCCTTAAAAAGTATATAGCTACTTATCACGGTGTACAAAATATGAAAGTATTTGAGGAAGTATCCTCAGAGGATGATTTGCATCCTGTCTCCTCTACTGGAAACACTTTTTGGCTTCCGTATTTTTTCTCCCCCAGCAGTCTAATCTTTTGCAATGGTCCAAACACCAATGACCTACTTACTTAAGACTTTACAAACTCTTGCTGTGCACTCAAATATTATTTCATAAATGTGGAAAAATACACACATTTGCCATGCTGAATTCTGGTGTGATGTTACAAAAACATATTTATCGTACTTGTTTACTTTATGGAGTTTGCACATTAATATTAAATGTACCAGCGCTATTCCTGGAAGTACACTGGTAAAATATACGGAACATGCTAAGTACTTAGCATGTTGGTCACACAGTCTGAAGCTCTGGAAGATCTGAATTCGAATCCCAGCTTGAGCATCTCTGTGTAAGTACTAAGTACTACCACGAATATGCGCATACTTGCTTTAAAAGTGTACAAAAATGACAAAATGATACAAAACTGACTTTTACACATAGTTTTGGGGACAATTCTACTTAATAATAACTTTTTAGAAATTGCAAATAATTACATTGTGATTATTGGTAATTTCTGTCACATCATCACACAGCAACTTAACACCCAAAATGGAGCTAAGAAATGAACAAACTGTTGCATTGCTTTCACATTAAGCATTTAATTGGAGGACGAGTGGCATAAAAATTGGATGTAATGTTGCCACTGTCCAACAGAGGGAACCAGAGTAGCCCAAAACTAAGAAGGAGGCTGATGTCATTGCAGTGCTGAACAGGCACCAACTACTACTTTGCTTGGACGTAACGCATTATGAGATAACATAAAAATATATATACATTTTTATATTTTAAACTTGTGTTGTGTATTTCTTAGGTATACCTTTTTGAGTGTTAAGTTGCTGTGTGATGATTTTTTAAATTTGAGTCAATACAGTTGTATTACACAAAAAGTCATGCTAATGTATGGTAGGCTGCAGCATGCAAAAAACATAGGGGAGGGACAACCAGAAAATGGTTGTTGCTGACTTTTTAAAGCGCCAACATTATTGATTAGTCTGTGATGCGTTCCGGTCAAGTAGCGGCATCGATCGAAGCGCTGAATAGGCTTTAGAATGACTCTCCGTCTTAATAAGACGAGTACTGAACACCGAACACGGCTTAAACACTTGATTTGAGGTGCAAATAACAAAGCCTTAAATCTACATTCACTTGAAAAGCGGCGGATTTTCTGCTGTCCTTCTTCATTCATGCAGGGAATTGAACGTTTTAGCTTTATACGTTTAGCCAATTAGGCCGTGCCATGACAAGAAACATTGTAACGTGACTAAGCACCAGTCATAATTGAGTTGACGTGCATATTAATTAAACAGCACATGGGGCTCTTGTATCTGGGCCGCCAGAGCCAGGGTCCTAGTGCCTTATGGTCCTAAGACGACATTTAGGGTCATTTCAAGACTTGATGATGAAAAGGGTGGCATGGGAGAAACCATTGTGAATCACTGATGTGTTATTATTGCTTGCGACACCAAAACTGAAAGATGTTTTATTTATTCATCAGTTATTTAATTTTTTTTCACCCATTTAGACTAAAGAGAAAATACTACAAAATATCGTTTTTATTTTTTTAGGTTTGTTTATCGTACGTTTTATGCTAGCTAAGCGGGACAATCGGTGTTTTTGGATGTGTTTGGCTTCACAAAAAATTGGTAATGGTAATGGTTTTGAGTGCATCCCATAATAATGTCCAAAAGTAGTAGGAAGCAAAGCTTATTAAAACAATCAGTAACTGTTACATTTGTTCACTTCCTGCTTTCCTAATATAGTTTAAGTTTATTCATTCATTCATTCAACGAGGGTCGCGGGGGGGGGGGGTGCTGGAGCCTATCCCAGCTGTCTTTGGGCGAGAGGCGGGGTACACCCTGGACTGGTGGCCAGCCAATCATTTGTTCACTTCCTGCTTTCCATAATACAGTTTAAGGTTTTTTTTTTTCTTTTCTTTTTCTTTATTTACCTAAACAATCATTTTAATAAATATGATCTATAACAGTGGGTCTCAACTGGTAGGTCCGGACCCAAAAGTTTTTTTTTTTTTAATTTGAGGTAAAAAATAGGAATATTGTAATCAACTTCCTTTTTGGTATAAGTGAAATATGTGATTTAGCATTTTATTTTGTGCATTTTTTTTTTAATATATGCAAATTTGCATACGGTTATGTCCTTCCCTATTTCCTTGACAAAATATTGTATGACAAATGTATTGATATATATTAATTAGGGATGTCCGATAATTATTGGTACTTATAATTATCGGTCAGATATCCGCCTAAAAATGCAATATCTGCTGATTTTGGTATCAGAAATTGAGAGTCGAACAATATCGGCATATCTGTTTTCTGCAAAAAAAGCCAATATCGGACATTCCTAGTATTAATATTTCACTAGATAACATAGGTGATTATGAAAAACAAACACATTTTCTTAGTTTGAAAGTATGAAAGATGGAAGAAAGAAATATATTACCGTATTTTCCCGGACTATAAGTCGCACTTTTTTTCATAGGTTGGCTGTTCCTGTGACTTATACTCCAGAGCGACTTAATAATAATAATAATAAATAAATAAATGAAAAAAAACTGTTTATGTTCCATAAACACTGGACACCTTTTACATATGTATTGTATACAGCATTTTTTTAATAGCAGTTTTCATAATCAGGAAAAAATCTGATACCGATATCAACTATTATATTTATCGGGGCCGCTAAATATCGATACGGATAATTAGCATATATGTTATATATATTATCCTTGGATTAATATTTGGTTAAACAGTGCGGGAAGAACGCTCCTTGGCTTGTATTTAACGGTCGTGTTCCAGCATGAATACTTCATGTTCTGTGAGTTTTTGGATTTTTTTTTTTTTTTAAGGAATGAATATTTGATTGAAGTGCTTTTATTTTATATCGCTTTATGTCGCACAAAGCTTGTCAGGCACATACGCACACACACTGCTAAACGATAAAGACGATGCACCGAGGCTATATTTGTGTGTGTGTGAAACAGGAAGCAGAGCACTTTGCCATCATTAAGTGAGATCATGTAGCGACTGACCGGGTTAATTTTTAATGTCCAGCCTTTGACAATATGAAAAATGTATTTTACCCTTGTTGGACATGACATAGATTCTTCTGTCTGCGTCAAGCATCCTCTTTTATTTCGAGCCGTCTCTTCCTTTCATCCTCTTGGCGTGTCGGCCTCTGTTGTCTCTGTTCTCAAGCCCGCCCCGTCTCTGGCTGTCCTCAAGCATCTGCCCCGAGGACCAGTGTCACTCGACGATCCGTCTGCGGCCTAGCATCCTCCTCTTGCGCCTTTTTTTTCCCCAATTTCACAGCTCGCCGTGATGCTGTTGGCATGAATTTGACAAAAAGTCCAAAGGACAGACACGCACATTTTAGAGTGAGATACGCAACTCGTACACTCATTGGCCGCTGTAATGGTCTGCATTCCAGCAGCTTTATCTACCTCTGCGTACGCTTTACAATGTTGGGGTGAGATACTCGGGTTAGTGGTGGACAAAAGCGTTCATTTCAGTGAACTGGATGATTCCGGTTTATTCAGTAAAATGATCCGGTCATTGCGTTCATATTGTTTATATTGTTCGTATCGTTCGTATCGTTCGTATCGTTCGTATCGTTCGTATCGTTCATATCGTTCATATCGTTCATATCGTTCATATCGTTCATTACGTTAATTTCAGTCATTTTGTTCATTTTGTTCATTTCGGTAATTCTGTTCTTTTCAGTCATTTCGTTCATTTCATTCATTTTGGTCATTTCGGTAATTCCGTTAATTTCAGTAATTTCGGTAATTCTGTTCATTTTATTCATTTCGGTCATTTAGGTAATTCCGTTAATTTCAGTCATTTTGGTAATTCCGTTCATTCCGTTCATTCCGTTCATTCCGTTCATTCCGTTCATTCCGTTCATTCCGTTCATTCCGTTCATTCCGTTCATTCCGTTCATTCCGTTCATTTTGTTAATTTTATTCATTTTGGTCATTTCATTTATTTCGGTAATTCCGTTCATTTCGGTAATTCCATTCATTTCGTTCATTTTATTCATTTCGGTCATTTCGTTAATTTAGGTAATTCCGTTCATTTCAGTCATTTAGGTAATTTGTGTCTTTTTGGTTATTTCGGTCATTTCGGTAATTCCGTTAATTTCAGTCATTTAGGTAATTTGTGTCTTTTCGGTCATTTCGTTCATTTTGGTCATTTTGTTCATTTTGGTAATTCCGTTCATTTCGTTCAATTTGTTCAATTTGTTCAATTTCCTCAATTTCTTCAATCTATTCAATCTATTCAATCTCTTCAATCTCTTCAATCTGTTCAATCTGTTCAATCTGTTCAATTTGTTCAATTTGTTCAATTTGTTCAATTTGTTCAATTTGTTCAATTTGTTCAATTCGGTCAATTCGGTCAATTGGTCATTAGCCTGTGATCTCCCCCTGTGCATAGACCCGGTCATCCATATTGAGTCAGTCCGTTCACTCATCTTCACGTTCATTCCGACTCAACAGTCATGAACGAACGGGTCAAAAGAACCAGTTCTTTTTTGTGAAAGGAATGAACGAGGTCACCGACAGTGTCGGTCAATCTCTCTGTCTCTGTCTTTCAGTCGGCTAAACTCCACCCACCCACAGAGCGAGGCGCGACGATAGGATAAGCCAGGAAAGCACGCAGATAGTGCTTTGGTGAACCGACGGTGAATCGACTCTCCAGCCAATCAAAAAAAACGCATTTGCAACTGAACGAACTGAACGGGTATTTTATTTAGTGTCGGAGTGAAACTAGCATGTAACACTTGCAGTGTTGTTGTTTACAATGCATTCATCAGCGCAACATAGTTGTTAATACATGACCATGCGTTCAAATAGAGCTGTGTTGTCCTTTACACTTTATCATGCACTCTAAATCATTATGAAAGTTTTTTTTAAAATAAAGTTTTTTTAAAAAATGACCCTCACGGCGCCATTTTGCCACCTCAATTGCCCCCTCAAGTCCTGTCCCAATCATCTGTTTGTGTGTGTGTGTGTTTGTTTGTGTGTGTGTGTGTGTGTCCTCTAACAGCTCAATAACCTGCTGATGGAGGTTGAATTTGTGCTCAGTTAAGCAGGACTGATTGATTCAGTCCTGCGGGCATTTGTGGAGATTTACTCGCTCAAACGAGACACGCCATACGTCAAAAATACGGAACAAACGACAAACACACACACGCACGCACGGCTTCAACTGTTGTTGTCATTTGGGGAACACCACAACAAGGTACCACAACCTTGGTATCCTCCTAGACCAGGGGTCTCAAACTCAATTTACCTGGGGGCCACTGGTAAAAAAAAAAACAAAACACATTTATTAAAAACAGAAAAATATACAAACTTTTTCAGTGCTTTGGTTCCGATTTTCTACAATAAAAACTCTGATAAAACATTCCACTTTTCTCAAATATCTTAATTTTTATTTTTCTGCACAAAATAAGATGAAAAATAAACGAATCAACAATAAAGAAAATCAATCAATCAGTAATAAATAAATATAATAATAATAAAAAGGCAAATAATAAAAACTTAAGAAACCACATATAGTTTTTTTTCAGATTAAAATGAACAAAGCATTATTAGAGCCCTGTAGACATGACAAAACACGACTATAGTCACATTTATACTCTTTTTATTTACAACATATTGCGCAACTGCAGGGTCTTGAGACACATGCTAACTCGCAAACTAGAGAGCTAGCGACCTAAACGGTAGCCTTCAAGTTATTTCCTTTAAACTTAAATAGCCAAAAAACTTACCACTTCCACACAGATAGAGAGGATAACTATTAACAGTTATTTAACCTTTAACATGAACATTAATCAAACTTAATAATTTTTTCTGGGTACATGATACCATGAAACACGCGGCCCGCGATCCAAATGTGGCCCGCAGGACACTAGTTTGAGGGCCCTGTCCTAGACCCTACCCTTTCTTTTGAACCCCACATTAAACAATAAATAAAATATATTATTATTATTATTATTATTATAGTCATGATTGGCTTACATGCGTTTTGCTGTATACCGAGGCCCGCTGTTTTTTCCTGACTGTGTGGTGTCTGAGTGTACTGTATGTGATGAGTAGATATTGACTCAGAAGCAGAGTGTATATTGATCGCTCTGTTTGCGTCTGCATTGCTTTTATGGACTAAAACATCCAGCCTGTATTTACTAGCGCCATACTCTACCACAACAGATGCATCACCACCACAAAAGAGTCGCTGATGCTTTTTTTTTTTTTTTTTGGTATTATTAACATGCGTTTATTGCCCCTTTTGTGTGCATGACTGGTTGGCTGAATTGTCAAAAGGGGAGCTGAGAATCATGGGATTTGTCAGCTTTGATAGGGGGAAGGTTTTGCATCTGATCCTGTTTGGCAGTCACAAGCAGCCCCAGAAGCCAAACAACCTAATAATAACACTGGCTGAATCCTCGACGTCACTTCCTGTTCACACACAATGTCCGGGAGACATTTATCAAAACAGACATAACCATGATTTATTTATTTATTTCCTAATGGCTTATTTTCTCTAATTATATCCATTATGTTGGGTAGTATAAGTGTAAATGTGACTCTAGGGGTGTTATTTTATGACTAGAGGGCTCTAATAATACTCATAAAGTAATAAACAGGCTACAAAAATAAGCAGTTTATTCATTTTGAATCACACTTCAGGGAAATTCACAATCTCGGTCCAGTCTGGAACCAATTAGCCGCAATAAATGAGGGATTATGGTATATTCATATAATTAATTAGCATCACCAGGAACCTTTAAACTGTTACACGAATACAATGTATTTATGTGATGATGTCACTGATTTATTGTTTTATTCTTCAATTGTAATTTGTTGTTATTTGTGCTTATCATGTGTTAAAAAGACAGACACGATATTGAAATACATTTTTACAACAATTATACCAAACCATGTTTATATATATATATATATATATATATATATATATATATATGTTTTATATTGTAGTGCTAGGTTACCGGTACATAATTCACCCCGGAACGTTCGATAGGAGGAGTGTTTTCCACCAGGAAGGGGTGGGCGTGAGAGACAGGTTTTTTCCCGCTTCTTCCTGTTCAGACTCCAGTTCTTCGGCGCTTCAATATACTGTATATATGGTATGGTATATATATTACACCAAACCAATTATACCAAACTAAAAATATCCAATGATGGAAAACAATTTTTAACTACATAGCTACTGCGCAGACATATAGTATTTGTTAACTTTCGTTATTGTTATGTTTTGATACAGGAACAATTATCTTCTTCGTTGATGTAAGACGTCATCCTGACTTATGGGTGTGCGCCCTCTGGTGGCCACTCGAGTGACGCTAACAAAGAAGTGGCATAAGCTCTTTTCTAAATGTTTTCTATCGTGTTTTTGTATTTTTGCAGAGAGACACCAAAGGCCAGTTCCTGCTTGACCATGTGTGTAATCACTACAACCTTCTCGAGAAGGACTACTTTGGGATTCGCTATGTGGATCCTGAGAAACAGAGGGTAAATATCATACATTCGTATGCTAATGTTAGCCTTTTCAAATAATGCAGCTGACAGGCGCATGCGCACATTAGAAGCGGCGTACCTTGTTAAAATATGGAGTGGAACAGGAAGCAGACAATATTTAAAATATTCAGACTGTAATTGAAACGCAGAAACATACCGAAATAACTCTAAAACGATGTTTTTAGTACACAACATTGTAAAATAATAAACACAACACATTCTTTCATTAACAATAGAACTTATGCTGCTAAAAAAATGGCTGCTGAAGTAATATTTATTCTGACATATGAAGGTAAATAAAAAATGGGAGCGTCTGCAACATAAGTGTGTAACATTTCACTTCTTTTTCCTCCCTGTCGCATTTCTTCAGCACTGGCTGGAGCCAAATAAAGCTGTGGTTCGACAGATGAAGTGTAAGTTTATATAAATTTCATATACTGTTCAAGTACTGTGCATGTGGAATTTACCAGATACAGTACATATGGACATATGTACATATGAAAAAATAATGTGCATCAATTGCTTAGTAATGCTGTCAAAATAGAGTTTTACGTGGGAAAACGGTAGCACTTTTAGCAAGAGGTTTTGCGCACCCCCACGTAGTCCGCGTGTAAGTGGATGCAGGACTCAACGGCAGTATCCCGAGTTTGAACCACCCCACAATTTCTCCCAACGCGGTTCTGTGGTTCAGCTTAAGCACCGTTTCCACTCGCATTTCACTACAGCACACAACAATGGCGGAGCTACGGGGTGGCCAGTAGTGGGCGTGGCCACCCTTGGTCACTGTCCGGCCACCCCACAGCTGTGGAACAATTTTGATCAATGCGGCTCTATGGTGCAGAACATTAGTTCAGCCTCACGTCCGTTTCCGCTTGGTCGGATTTCACTGCAGCACACAACAATGCTGGAGATACAGTGGTGGGCGTGGCCACCCCTGGTCAGTGTCCGGCCACCCCACAGCTGGGGGACAATTTTGACCAGAACATAAGTTCAGCCTCACGTCCGTTTCCGCTTGGTCGGATTTCACTGCAGCACACAACAATGCCGGAGATACAGTGGTGGGCGTGGCCACCCCACAGCTGGGGGACAATATTGACCAAGGTGCAGAACATTAGATCAGTCTCACGTCCGTTTCCGCTTGGTCGGATTTCACTGCAGCACACAACAATCCCGGAGATACAGTGGTGGGCGTGGCCACCCCTGGTCAGTGTCCGGCCACCCCACAGCTTGGGGACAATTTTGACCGAGGTGCAGAACATTAGTTCAGTCTCATGTCCGTTTCTGCTTGGTTGGATTTCACTGCAGCACACAACAATGGCGGGGGTTTCAGTGGTGGGTGTGGCCACCCCTGGTCAGTGTCCGGCCACCCCACTGCTGGGGGACAATTTTGACCAGAACATTAGTTCAGCCTCGCGTCCCTTTACGCTCGGATTTCACTGCAGCACACAACAATGCTGGAGATACAGTGGTGGGCGTGGCCACCCCTGGTCAGTGTCTGGCCACCCCACAGCTGGGGGACAATTTTGACCAAGGTGCAGAACATTAGTTCAGCCTCACGTCCATTTCCGCTTGGTCGGATTTCACTGCAGCACACAACAATGCCGGAGATACAGTGGTGGGCGTGGCCACCCCTGGTCAGTGTCTGGCCACCCCACAGCTGGGGGACAATTTTGACCAAGGTGCAGAACATTAGTTCAGCCTCACGTCCGTTTCCGCTTGGTCGGATTTCACTGCAGCACACAACAATGCCGGAGATAAAGTGGTGGTCGTGGCCACCCCTGGTCATATTCCGGCCACCCCACAGCCGGGGGACAAATTTGACCAATGCCAAATGTGCTCCGACCCTACAAAAAAAAGAGAGTAAAAGCCTCTCCTTTCCGTTTGTCCCCTTTCATCCTGTCTTGGCGTTTTTTAATGGCCGTGCTGTTCTTTCTCTCCCGCTATAAATTGATAAACGGGCTATTAGCGGAAGAACACGTGCAAGAGATGGGTGGAGACGATGAGCGAGAAGCGACGAGAGAAGATTAGAATGAGAGATTGAGATCAATGCGGACGAAACGTGAGAGGGCCTTTTAATCTGAGACGCTGACAGAAAATAGTGCCTAAAGACAGGAAGTCCGAAACTGAGAAAGGGGGGAGACGAGGAGCCATGTTGACAGAGAGAGAGAGACGGAGAAGGAGAAAAGAAGGAAAAGCGGAGGGAAGAACGCTGAGTCGTCCTGACATGTCACGTTTCCGAGTACTAAATTAGGACATGGTGGTGTTTATTTTTATTTTCCTTGCCTGCCTTATGGGATATTTGACGTCACGTTGGCATGCACTCAATCACCGTCTCGCTTAAATGTTCACAAAAATGTCTTACTCCTTCACATGGAGCAAATAAGCTGCTGGGTTTTTTTTGGGGGGTGGAGATGGAACTTTCATATGCCTTAATGTGTCTGATGTAGATGGCCTCCAAGCGTGTAATGCTTTTCAGTAGAGAGGCTCCATATTGGCTTTGTGCCGATATCAACCGATGCTGATATAGGCAGAAACTCTTCCATCAAACTAATGTCAGATCGCATCTGCTGTAAATGAATGAACATATGGTGCTTCTTTTACTGCAGACGGAGTCTAAAGTGCGGCCCGTGTCACATTCTGAAAATATAATTTGACAAGAAAACGAAAAAAATATTTAAAAAAATCTGAAAATTAGCAGTAGTTTTACAAGAATAAAGTCAAAATATTAAGAAAGAAAAATTACTGTATTTTCTGGATTATAACTCGCTCCGGAGTGAAGTCGCACAAGGCCAAAAATGCATAACTAGGTTGAAAAAAAACATACATAAGTCGCACTGGAGTATAAGTCGCACAAGGTCAAAAATGCATAATTAGGTAGAAAAAAACATACATAAGTCGCACTGCGGTATAAGTCGCACAAGGTTAAAAAATGCATAATTAAGTACAAAAAAACATACATAAGTCGCACAAGGCCAAAAATGCATAACTAGGTAGAAAAAAACATACATAAGTTGCACTGGAGTATAAGTCGCATTTTTTGCGGGAAATTTATTTTACGAACTACTTGACCAAAACAGACATTACGTCATCTTGTCCAGTGTTTATGTAACACAAACAGTTTTTTCATTGATAAGTTGCTCCGGAGTATAAGTTGCACAATGCCAAAAATGCATAATTAGGTAGAAAAAAACATACATAAGTCACACTGGAGTATAAGTCGCACAAGGTCAAAAATGCATAATTAAGTAGAAAAAAACATACATAAGTCGCACTGGGGTATAAGTCGCACAAGGCCAAAAATGCATAACTAGGTTGAAAAAAACATACATAAGTCGCACTGGAGTATAAGTCGCACAAGGCCAAAAATGCATAACTAGGTTGAAAAAAACATACATAAGTCACACTGGAGTATAAGTCGCACAAGGTCAAAGATGTATAACTAGGTTGAAAAAAACATACACAAGTCGCACTGGACTATAAATCGCACAAGGTCAAAAATGCATAATTAAGTAGAAAAAAACATACATAAGTCGCACTGGAGTATAAATCGCACAAGGTCAAAAATACATAATTAAGTAGAAAAAAAACATACATAAGTTGCACAAGGCCAAAAATGCATAATCAAGTAGAAAAAACATACATAAGTCGCACTGGAATATAAGTCGCACAAGGTCAAAAATGCATAATTAAGTAGAAAAAACATACGTAAGTCGCACTGGAATATAAGTCGCACAAGGTCAAAAATGCATAATTAAGTAGAAAAAAAACATACATAAGTCGCACTGTGGTATAAGTCGCACAAGGTCGGAGAAAATACGGTAATTTTATGAGAATAACATCATAATAGCACGGTGGTCGAGTGGTTACCACGCAGAACTCACAGCTAGGAGACCAGGGTTCAATTCCACCCTCGGCCATCTCTGTGTGGAGTTTGCATGTTCTCCCCGTGCATGCGTGGGTTTTCTCCGGGTACTCCGGTTTCCTCCCACATTCCAAAAACATGCTAGGTTAATTAACACTAGCTAGCTAACTAGTTAGCTAGTTAACTTTCCAAATTGTGCATAGAGTGTGAATGGTTGAATGAATGAATGAATGAATGAACATCATAATAACGTCATTTTGGGAGCATGTAAACACAGTCCGTGCAAAATAAGACAGACCATCTAATGAAGTAATAGATTCATTTTTTGGAGTAATTTGAACTACTAATTACCGTGAAAAAAAAAAATCTGACTAATTTCTCAATTTCTTTGTTTGTAAAGATGACAGGAGTATCCAATTCCAGAAGTAAATTTTCTCCTCACTGTCTCCTCTGTGTGGCACCACAGCTCTGCAGCCCTTCACCATGTGCTTCAGGGTCAAGTTTTACCCCCACGAACCCATGAAGATCAAGGAGGAGCTCACAAGGTAAAATACACTCCAGAAAGTACTCGTCTTCTGCCATTTTCTTATACTGTAATATAGAGCACTGGCTTTTAACAGGAGGTAGTGGTACCCCTGGGCGTACCATATTAAGTTTTGATATGCTAATGCTACACGCTGATGCCTTCTGTGCAGACAGCGCGGGTTCAACCTGGTAGAAAAAGCTGATTTGGTTTGCCCCCTTACAAAAATATGAACAGTACAGACATTTGATGGTGTATTGATTATAACTGAGAGAGATAGAATTTATTTTTTAAAAATCCATAAAAAGCAATATTAAGCACAGAGCTTGTTTTCCAAATGATCAAACCTTGGTTAGCATCATTAATTCCTTCCAGAAGGACATTTCAACTTTATCATACTAAAATAACAATAGTTTTACTCACAATATTACGACAATAATTTACTTTATTCGCGTAAATTACGACTTTTTCTTGCTGCATTGCAGCTTATTATTGCTTTTTTAATTGATTTTTCAATTTTTGCTCTTATTTTTTTTTAGTTTTCTTTCAGTTACATTTTTAAAATGTGCTGCGCGGCAATAAAAAAACAGGCAGCAAATATAATTTGTTATTGATATGCATTTAATATTATTTTATTCCTGTAAAACTGTTATTGTGATTTTGTTCGCTGGCGAATAGGATGATAACAAGGAAGTATAAAAAAAAATTGTGATTAAAAAAAAAAAAAGTGCTGAAAGTATAAAGGTGGTGTTGTTTTTTGATTGTACCGTACGAGCTGGAATTGGGTAACACAGAAGCTAGGAACACAATAGCGTAGTTTTTTTTCCCACAAAAATGTTAAAGAAGTATGACATTGATACAGCTGCTTTTTTTTTTTTACGCTTCACATAGTTCATTTAAATAAATAGTTATAACCATCAGTAACCACGGCAACAAATATATCCCCCCCTGCAGCTTTGGCACCAGTGTCATTTACGATTTCCTCGGTAACGCAACACCAGTCAGCTGCATGCCATTACATTCGCCTCAAGCCGTTTCCATAGCGACCGTACCCCAATGTAGTCTCTTGGATGATTTTTTTTCATGTCATGTCGTAGTTATTTTCTGTCTTATACAGTATTAGTATCCAAATCACGTCTTTTTATACTGTTACGTGCACAAATAAGGTCATCGCATGTGTTGAGGGACGATGAAATCTGTATTTCATCATTATTGTTGATGCATCCTGCTCTAATTACCACAGAAAAAAGCAAATGGCGGCGAATATTTAATGGAATTCTTTTGACTTTGTTTGGCGTCTCCAGGTATCTGCTGTACCTCCAGTTGAAGAGAGACGTCTACCACGGTCGGCTCCTTTGTCCCTTTGTCGAAGCCGCCTTCCTGGGTGCATGCATCGTGCAGGGTGAGGGCCGCATATTATATTATATCAGGGGTCTCAAACTCAATTTACCTGGGGGCCACTGGAGCTAGGGTCTGGGCAAGGCTGGGCCGGATCAGGTTTTCCAAAAAAAAACCAAAAAAAAACGCATTTATTAAAAACAGAAAAATATACAAACTTTTTCAGTGCTTTGGTTCCGATTTTCTACAATAAAAGCTCTGATAAAACATTCCATCTTAATTTTTATTTTTCTATACAAAATAAGATGAAAAATAAATAAACAAATCAAGAATAAAGAAAATCAATCAGTAATAAATAAATATAATAATAATAATAAAACGGCAAATAATTAAAAATTAAGAAACCACATATAGTTGGTGGGTAGACAAATTATTTTTTTCAAATTAAAATGAACAAGGATTATTAGAGCCCTGTATACATGACAAAACACGACTATAGTCACATTTATACTTTTTTTATTTACAACATATTGCGCAACTGCAGGATCTTGAGGCACATGCTAACTCGCAAACTAGAGAGCTAGCGACCTAAACGGTAGCCTTCAAGTTATTTCCTTTCAACTTAAATTAACTAAAAACTTACCACTTCCACACGGATAGGGAGGATAACTATTAACAGTTATTTAACCTTTAACATGAACATTAATCAAACGTAATATTTTTTTCTGGGTACATGATACCATACAGCATCCATATCAAATATGCGCGGGCCGCACTAATATTAAACTTTCATATCAAGGTGGGGGCCTCAAACTAGTGTCCTGCGGGCCACGTGTTTGAGACCCCTGATTATATCTTAGCATCCACCTGTAGGCTGTGTCCTATACAAGCATGGCCGTGCGAAGGATGAAAAAACATGAAATGTCCCACTTCTGCTTAAAGTCCAGTCTTAATTACACATCAGAGCAAGGATTAAATCAAAATGTGTCTAATTAAAACTAATCCGCAGCCTATTCTCCAGCTCTGTAATCGTCACCCTGATGGGGCCTGTCCTCATTACGCACTCGGAAGCAGACTGTGATAGCTTGAACTGAGAGGCCTTGGCTTCTGTGGTGCGATACCAGCCTGCCCATCAGGGATCTCTCACTTCTATTAGAACACTGCCGCTAATCTGCACTCCTAATCCTCATAAAGACATTGCTCTCTCAACTGTGAGTTACAGTATTTAAATGCTTATGGCAGGGGTGTCCGAAGTGCAGCCCAGGGGCCATTTTTGCTGGAAAGGAAAAGGAAAGAACATAATAAATGCTAATAATGCATAATAAATAGGCTATAGTGCAGGGGTCTCAAACCCGCGGCCCACTAGTTTGAGGCCCCCGCCTTGATATGAAAGTTTAATGTTAGTGCGGCCCGCGCAAGTTTGATATGGATGCTGTATGGTATCATGTACCCAGAAAAAATTATTACGTTAGATTAATGTTCATGTTAAAGGTTAAGTAACTGTTAATAGTTATCCTCCCTATCCGTGTGGAAGTGGTAAGTTTTTGGCTATTTAAGTTTAAAGGAAATAACTTGAAGGCTGTCGTTTAGGTCGCTAGCTCTCTAGTTTGCGAGTTAGCATGTGTGTCAAGACCCTGCAGTTGCGCAACATGTTGTAAATAAAAAAAAAAGTATAAATGTGACTATAGTCGTGTTTTGTCATGTCTACAGGGCTCTAATAATGCTTTGTTCATTTTAATCTGAAAAAAATTATTTGTCTACCCACCAACTATATGTGGTTTCTTAATTTTTAATTATTTGCCGTTTTATTATTATTATATTTATTTATTACTGATTGATTTTCTTTATTCTTGATTTGTTTATTTATTTTTCATCTTATTTTGTGTAGAAAAATAAAAATTAAGATATTTGAGAACAGTGGAATGTTTTATCATTTTTATTATTATATTTATATATTTATATTATTATTTATTCTTGTAGAAAATTGGAACCAAAGCAAAGTTTTTTCATTTTTCTGTTTTTAATAAATGCATTTTTTTTTTTTTGAAAACCTGATGCGGCCCAGTCTCACCCAGACCCTAGCTCCAGTGGCCCCCAAGTAAATTGAGTTTGAGACCCCTGCTATAGTGTTTTTAAATTGCAAATGTTGACCTGAAATTGAAGCCTGTACTCCGGAAATAATTTTTTATAAGTCAACCTTATGGTGTGCATCACCGTGGCTCATGGTTTGATTTACTGGGAGTGGGCGGGGCGACCTGGCGCCTCCACATAGTAGCGTAATCATTCATTCATTCATTATTGTTATGGTATTATTTAGCTTGTTTTGATATTATTTAAACCTGTGATGAACATCTGGGGCTGCGATGGTGGTCTCACCCAACAATTACTAGTGACCTCCGCTCACGCTTGCACCCTGCCTTCTCTTTTCAGCTGAGCTCGGCGACTACGACCCAGAGGAGCATCCGTCAGACTACATTCGAGACTTCAAGCTGTTCCCCAAACAATCGCTCAAACTGGAGAGGAAGATCATGGAAATACACAAGACTGAGCTCAGGTAAGAGACATTATTACTCGATACAGTCACTGTTGTCTTCATGGCTAAAAATAGACCCGTCTAAATGACTTTATGTCGGAGGAGCATAATGGGGCTATTTATAGCTGGTGTAAAATTCGATTAAAACTGACTGTTGCAGGATTTAACGCCGGATAAGGTGAAACAGTGGCTAGAATGAAGTATTAAAACCGTCCTAAAACCAATCAGTATCTGCTTTGACCGCCATTTGCCTCACATAGCATTTCAGTATGTGGAATCAAACTATGGAATGGATTGATGTAAGACCCTCAAACAATGCACAACGATGAGCCAATTCAAGAAACAATACAAGCAGTTGATGTTTGCTAAATACAAGGATGAAGAGTCTTGAACCAGTCATGATGTGCTATGTATATATATCACTATATTGACAGTTACTATGGTACCCATTATGTCATTGGATGCTCATATCACCTTGTACTTTGGTACGGGACAAAATTTAAAATTTAAAATTTAAAATTTAAAATTTAAAATTTAAAATTTAAAATTTAAAATTTAAAATTTAAAATTTAAAATTTAAAATTTAAAATTTAAAATTTAAAATTTAAAATTTAAAATTTAAAATTTAAAATTTAAAATTTAAAATTTAAAATTTAAAATTTATTTGCTACCGCTTTTTCCTCACAAGGGTTGCGGGGGGTGCTGGAGCCTATCCCAGACCAGTTGTCTTTGGGCGAGGGGCGGGGTACACCCTGGACTGGTCGCCAGCCAATCACAGGGCACATATAGACAAACAACCATTCACACTCACATTCATACCTATGGACAATTTGGAGTGTTAACTAGTTAACTAGCTAGTGTTAATTAACCTAGCATGTTTTTGGAATGTGGGAGGAAACCGGAGTACCAGCCAATCAAATTAAAAATTAAAAATTAAAAATTAAAAATTAAAAATTAAAAATTAAAAATTAAAAATTAAAAATTAAAAATTAAAAATTAAAAATTAAAAATTAAAAATTAAACATTTATTAAACACATTAAATTTTAAATTTTAAATTTTAAATTTTAAATTTTAAATTTTAAATTTTAAATTTTAAATTTTAAATTTTAAATTTTAAATTTTAAATTATATGAGGAAAGCAGGAAGTGAACAAATGTAATAGTTACTGATTGTAAAAGTACCAGATGGAGGGGTAGGATTTAATAAGCTTTGCTTCTTCCTACTCCTTTTGGACATGTGGAACTGGGAACTGATTCTGTGATGCATTCAACTGTAATCTGATGCATGTTCAAATGAAATAAAACCATTACCGTTACATACCCCACACATACACAATCCAGCGCATCCCAACCATGCACAACGGGTGACATGTCGGGGGAGTATGCTGGCCATGCTAGCATTGGGATTGTCTTTAGCTTCCGGGAATTGTGTACAAATCCTCAGGCTTTCGTCACAGTATCAAAATGCAATAATCAATCAATACAGCAATGGTGGAGTTATGACCAGCAACGTAAAGATAAACAAAAATGATACAAAATAGTGCGCGCACACAGACATTGTCGCTCGCTACATTGCAAAAGAAATGACAGTGGACAAATTCCAATGTAGCGAAGTAGCGATCCTCCCTCTTGTTACTACGTCCGTCATGCATCATTTAATACTACGGTTAGCTTCTTTTTACACTTATATCACGGGAAGCAGTTTCTAAGTACAAGGTCAACCAACAGATTGGGTTCAACTTTAGAGTCTAGTCTATATCAGGTGAACTTTCAAGGTCCGGATCCGGTCCGGTGGCGTTCAGTATTGATAGTCTGTGAAATGAGAAGCAATATGTCGCTGTCCTCGTCTTCTGTACTGCCACTGCGAGTTCATGACGACGCTCTTATCCCTTATCCTGCAGGATGTGTTTCCGTGTTTGTTTATAGCTGAGCGCCAGCTCTTGAACGCCGCCTCTGAGGTTTTGTCACACTTGGAGTGATTATAAACATCAAAGACAAATCCTTCATTTTCCCAACAGCATTGAGGCAGACGCTGACAAGCGCCCTCTGCCTGCCCCACCGGGCCCCACTGACAGTATTAGCTCGGAACGACACTTTGCAAAGGCATGAGGTGAAGCTTGTGCATCCATAATCAACAAAGTACTTTTTTACCGTTTTTACCGATTAGCCTTTTGGGGCGTAAACAAATGTTTGTGTGTGGGTAAATGAGTGGTGCTTGACTTTGCAGCAGCCAAACATCAACATCAAAGACTTGGCCTGTGGTAAAGTGTTGCAACATTAGTTGCATGTGACATCAGAAGAACTCTGGAAAAACAAAACAGACGTGATGTGATGTTTATATGATTCAAAGATTGTCTAATTTCATGGGAAAAGTGGCTAATATTTAGCTGTTTTACCACCAGACAGTCGTTCGCCAGCCACGCCGGCAATAACAACAACAATTAATATATATATATATTAATATAAAACTTACCACTTCCACACAGATGGGAGGAAAACTTTTCTTCACTGTGTCATGTCAGACATGTCCATGCAGTGTTCATTCATTCATTCATTTTCTACCGCTTTTCCTCACGAGGGTCGCGGAGGGTGATGGAGCCTATCCCAGCTGTCTTCGGACAAGAGGCGGGGTACACCCTGGACTGGTTTCCAGCCAATCACAGGGCACATATAGACAAACAACCATTCACACTCACATTCATACCTATGGACAATTTGGAGTCGCTAATTAACCTAGCATGTTTTTGGAATGTGGGAGGAAAAAACGGAGTACCCGGAGAAAACCCACACATGCACGGGGAGAACATGCAAATTCCACAAAGAGATAGCTGATGGTGGAATCGAACTCGGGTCTCCTAGCTGTGTGGCCTGCGCGCTAACCACTCGTGAACCACTTTGAAGTTATACATTCATTCATTCATTTTCTACTGATTTTCCTCACGAGGGTGAGGGTGGTGCTAGAGCCTATCCCAGCTGTCTTCGGACAAGAGGCGGGGTACACCCAGGACTGGTTTCCAGCCAATCACAGGGACACATATAGACAAACAACCATTCACACTCACATTCATACCTATGGACAATTTGGAGTCGCTAATTAACCTAGCATGTTTTTGGAATGTGGGAGGAAACCGGAGTACCCGGAGAAAACCCACGCATGCACGCGGAGAACATGCAAATTCCACACAGAGATAGCTGGAATCGAACTCGGGTCTCCTAGCTGTGTGGCCTGCGCGCTAACCACTCATGAACCACTTTGAAGTTATACATGTAAATTCAAAATAATGTCATGTGTTGCAGAATTTAACCTTGATTGATTTTTTTTTTTAGTTCTATGGTTGTCATCATAATTTTATCTCTTACTGATAATAATAATAATACATTTTATTTGTATAGCGCTTTTCAGAGTACTCAAAGACGCTTTGCAGTAGAGAAAAGGAAATAAAAATAGAGTTTAGTAAAAGCAGAGTAAAAGATGCATTAAAATAAATCATTGATACCCATGAGAAAGGTCATTCTTGCAGAAAAAAAGGCAAAGAAAAAGCAAAAATGATGTGATATTTCTCCTCTTATCCTGTTTTTTTTTTTTTTTTGTTCGGGATTCTAACGAGTTCATGGTCGTTCATGGTACAGATAATCCTCTTATCTCTTTGCAGGGGTCAATGTGCCGCCTTGGCAGAACTGAACATGCTCCAAAGGGCTCACAACCTAGAAACATATGGAGTTGACCCTCACCCGTGCAAAGTAAGCATTTATCACATCGTCCAACGGATCTAAGTGATGTCATTAATTACAGATGAAATTGGTTTGCTGGAAACGTGACAACTTCTTCAAGATCTGTGATGTTTGAATTAAACATGTAGAAACACTAATGTACTGTAAGCGTGATAGCCATGAGGATTATTGATGGGCCACTTGCCCCCCCCTGCTGTGTGTGTGTGTGTGTGTAGGACTTCACCGGCTCCACAGCTTTTCTCGGGTTCACAGCGACTGGCTTTGTGGTCTTCCAGGGCAACAAGAGGATCCATCTTCTTAAATGGTACACAACACACCATACCTACACGTGCAGTGTGTCGCAGTTACAAACCTACAAGCAATTGGTGCATGTACAGTAATGGAGTATGTGCCATTTGTAGTCCATATTTACCTTAACTTACCCTTACTTTGTTCTTATAATAAACATAAACAGTCATGTTAATGAATTGAATATATTCGTAGCTATAACTTAGATCAGGGGTCTCAAACTCAATTTACCTGGGGGCCACTGGAGCTAGGGTCTGGGCAAGGCTGGGCCGCATCAGGTTTCCCACCCCCCCCCCCAAAAAAACAACGCATTTATTAAAAACAGAAAAATATACAAACTTTTTCAGTGCTTTGGTTCCGATTTTTTTTTTTACAATAAAAGCTCTGATAAAACATTCCACTGTTCTCAAATATCTTAATTTTTATTTTTCTGCACAAAATAAGATGACAAATAAATAAACAAATCAAGAATAAAGAAAATCAATCAGTAATAAATAAATATAATAATAATAATAAAACGGCAAATAATAAAAACTTAAGAAACCATATATAGTTGGTGGGTAGACAAATTATTTTTTTTCAGATTAAAATGAACAAAGCATTATTAGAGCCCTGTAGACATGACAAAACACGACTATAGTCACATTTATACTTTTTTATTTACAACATATTGCGCAACTGAGGTCTTGAGACACATGCTAACTCGCAAACTAGAGGGCTAGCGACCTTAACGGTAGCCTTCAAGTTATTTCCTTTCAACTTAAATAGCCAAAAACTTACCACTTCCACACGGATAGGGAGGATAACTATTAACAGTTATTTAACCTTTAACATGAACATTAATCAAACGGAATAATTTTTTCTGGGTACATGATACCATACAGCATCCATATCAAACTTGCGCGGGCCGCACTAACATTAAACTTTCATATCAAGGCGGGGGCCTCAAACTAGTGTCCTGCGGGCCACATTTGGCCCGCGGGCCGCGTGTTTGAGACCCCTGACTTAGATAACAGATTTTAACATGATTTGAAGGGCTGCACGGCGACCAAGTGGTTAGCACACAGGCCTCACAGCTAGGAGACCCGGGTTCAATTCCAACCTCGGCCATTTCTGAATGGAGTTCCCCCCGTGCATGCGTGGATTTTCTCTGGGTACTCTGGTTTCCTCCCACATTCCAAAAACATGCTAGGTTAATTGGCGACTGTGTTTCCTCAAGGGGGGGTCCTCCACACTAGGGGCTGTGTCGGGTCTGCTGAGGGGGGTGGCATCCTTAAGTCCCTTCGACCCGGCCGGCTGGGGGTTCCTCGCTTTAATGTGGGGGTCCGCCCGTCTGTCGGAGTCGGGGGGGCCCGGGTGCTGGTCCCCCGATGGCACGGCCTGCAGCTCCTCCCAGTGTGGACGGCGTTTCCTTGATCCTCAGTGCCATGCCATGTCTCCCTACTGTGTGTGATTGTGTGTGTGTGTGTGTGTGTGTGTGTGTCTAGTATGGAGGGTGCGAAGGAGGGGCTTTCTTTTGTTTCTTTGTTTTTTTCCTTTTAATTGTGGTAATTGTTTTTAATTCTGTAAAGCACTTTGTGTTGCATGTCTTTGCAGGAAAAGTGCTATACAAATAAAGTTGATTTGATTTTTTTGTTCATCCAGGGGTGACGTCAGTAAGCTGAAGTTTGAGGGGAAAACATTTTATGTCATCGGTATTCAAAAGGAGGTGAGTGCGCCACCTTCTGGTGTCTCTTTTCTCATATATTGATATGAAGAAAGAAACTGTGGATTTAATGTAGTCATGTGTGTACGTGTCATGTGACCCCCTTGAGGCTCTTCCTTCTATGCGCCTTTGATAATTTTCAGTATTTAATGACTTTTACTGTTTGTGTGCGCAATGCAATGCCCCATTACACACAAATTGTGTATTTGTGTGTTTTGTATGTGTGTGTTTGTTACTGTTTCAGATCTCCTTAACAGGCAGGATTCACTGTAACAGGATGGTGGGTGTGTTACGTCAAAACCTACTCCCTCCCATCTTGTGATTGACATCACCCAAACACAAGATATCAAAAATAATTTCAAGTAGTCGGGTTGTAAATTCATGTGAAATGAATTGGAGTCTTGTGTTTGGGATTTGAACATCTGGGTGTTGCATTTGGGCAGCAGCAGCTTTTCACGCCCCATTGTGAGTCATATCCGCGTCTCCATTTTAGCGTCCGCTCCAGCTGATTGTGTTTGACATTGGAGACCGACTGGCATCAGCCAGCGCCGCTCGATTGGGTTTAATTTTGGCGTCTGACGTTTGCTGTTCAGTCAAAGCCGGGTTGCTCTCCAATGTGTTCGGGTCTTTGCAGAAAAGCTTAATCCGATTGAATCACGGCTGCTTAGTTTTATCTTTTGTGTTTCTGTCTCTTCTCTCCGTGTGTAAACATAGTCGTCACTGGTGAGTACATGAGGAGGAGGTGGAAGATGGCACCAAAAAATTCACTCCTGTGCTCCAATCTCCCAATTTGATGATATATCTCATCCCCAACAGTCACCATCACCATCCCCACACTTGACTGCTGTGTGGATGTTGTCATGTACTTTAACGTGGTTGTACATCAGTGTCTGGGGGGTCCGTCATGTGGTCTTAGCAGGCATAATCACGATCAAGTGCGTGTGCACTGCACTCATCGGACACAGCATTAGGTACACTGACAGCAAATATGTTCACATTTTCAGAGAAGTGATGTCAATTTCTACTGAAGGGAAACTCGATTCCTTTTACCGATTCGCAGTTTTTATGTATTTATCGCAAGGAGATAGATTCCCAAAATAGCCCGCTTAAAGTGAAATCCATGACGTAGCCAACTTTATTTTCTTTACAATCATTTAAGGCTGTAGAAACCATCAACATATACTTTATAAACTTTGAGATTTACTCACATTTCTCTCTGGTTTAATAACTCTCAAGTTCAAATTTGATTTGAATTTAGTGATCGATCTACTTGGTTGGACACAAGAAATGAAGTGACTCACTAGTATTTCACTTGCCTCGTCTTGGTGCAGCTCGGCTGAAGCTTTTTTGTATCCTTGTTAGCTCATTCAATCCCAGCCATCTATCTGTGTGGAGTTTGCATGTTCTCCCAGGGAGTGCGTGCGTGGGTTTTCTCCGGGGAAAAATTGTGATTGATCATGTGTCCACTAAATTGGATGGAGCAACAATCGGGAGCTGTATTTGGACTACAATTTATAGTATTGCTTCAATTTTGTTGTTTTTGAAAATACTTCATTTGCAGTAACTTTATTCATTCATTCATTTTCTACCGCTTTTTCCTCACGAGGGTCGCGGGGGTTGCTGGAGCCTATCCCAGCTGTCTTTGGGCAAGAGGCGAGGTACACCCTGGACTGGTGGCCAGCCAATCACAGGGCACATATAGACAAACAACCATTCACACTCACATTCATACCTATGGACAATTTGGAGTCGCTAATTAACCTAGCATGTTTTTGGAATGTGGGAGGAAACCGGAGTACCCGGAGAAAACCCACGCATGCACGGGCCGAGGGTGGAATTGAACCCTGGTCTCCTAGCTGTGAGGTCTGCGCGCTAACCACTAGATCGCCGTGCCGCCCATTTGCAGTAACTTTTTGGCTGCAAATCAATTGAATTTTTACTATAACAATATTTTATGGAGGGCTGCATGTGTCTCCCTGTGCATGCGTGGGTTTTCTCCGGGTATTCCGGTTTTCCTCCCACATTCCAAAAACATGCTAGGTTAATTGGCGACTCCAAATTGTCCATAGGTATGAATGTGAGGATAAGCGGTAGAAAATGAATGACTGTGCACTTGGGGGAGGGGGGGGGGTGGGGCGTACAACAATGAATCTCACACACAATAAAACTAAAATAAAGTAAAATTATTCCAACAACATGCATGCTAGGTTAATTAGCGACTCCAAATTGTCCATAGGTATGAATGTGAGTGTGAATGGTTGTTTGTCTATATGTGCCCTGTGATTGGCTGGCCACCAGTCCAGAGTGTACCCCGCCTCTCGCTTGAAGACAGCTGGGATAGGCTCCAGCACCCCCGCGACCCTCGTGAGGAAAAGTGGTAGAAAAAATGGTAAAAAAAAAATGGTCGGTAATGGCGCCCCACAGCCGCCCGCGTAAGGACTACATGAGAACCCAATCAGGACTGTTGTTGTTCCAAAGTGTCTATGCTGCTGTATACCTAATGAAGTGGCCAGCGAGTGCATATGTTTAGGATATTCATGTATCACCTCATCACCCGTCACCCTCACTTTTGTCATTCGCTGCGATGTCCTTTTTGTTCTTCATGAAGTCATTTTTTGGGACCAAGGGAAGTTGTAGTAGCTTGACAAACATGGACGCACACACACATGTCCAGTGCAGCACATGTGTGTAAATCATATCACGTAAAGTGACGCGTGCCAGAGAGGAGTGGTTGCAATCCGGCTGACTAAGCCACTTTAAGCGAGGTCAGTGTTTACGTTCTTTTTGGGTCGCTTTATGATTTATAGTTTTTTTTTTTTTTTAGTCCAGTAGAGATGTGTGTGTTTCACCGACTCATTCTCATCCTATTGAGCTCCTTCCCAGTGGGCGGAATTGATCTGTTGTATCGTATTACCAGACACACAACACTGGAGACTAAAGCACTTCCATCCTCCAGGCCCATTAGGACCACGCCACGCCGACCCCTAAAGCTAAATGCTTGATAACATGCACTTTGCAATGTGGCTGTCAGCCTTTATTTTTATTTTTTGCACCGCTCCCTCTCTCACTGAGTGTTTAATGTACATCCTTCAGTGTTTCGCCACCTTAACTCATCCACTTGGTCTTTGTCTGTTCTTTCTGTGTGCAGAAGAAACTGGTGTTGACCTTCCACACCTCGACTCCTGCGGCGTGTAAACACTTATGGAAGTGCGGGGTGGAGAATCAGGCCTTTTACAAGTGCGTGGGCTTACATACACAAACACACACAAAAGTACAATGGAACAATTAGTTGTGATTTATAGTTTTATGTGTCAATATTGAATATTTTTATAGTTTTAGCGTAAAAAAAATGTTTATAACCTTCAAAAAATTATTAACATTATTAGAGCCCTCTAGCCCTTTTATGCACGCATTATGATAACCTGCTTCAAGTGTTTTTGTGACACTTTAGGCATGAAAAAAAAAATATCACCTTCATTTTTAAAAATCATAAATTTTTCATGCATTTGAACGACTGATGAAATATAGTTGTAAGTAAAGAATTCATTCATTCATTTTCTACCGCTTTTTCCTCACGAGGGTCGCAAGGGGTGCTGGAGCCTATCCCAGCTGTCTTTGGGCGAGAGGCGGGGTACACCCTGGACTGGTGGCCAGCCAATCACAGGGCACATATAGACAAACAACCATTCACACTCACATTCAGACAATTTGGAGTGTTAACTAGCTAACTAGTTAACGTTAATTAACCTAGCATGTTTTTGGAATGTGGGAGGAAACCGGAGTACCCGGACAAAACCCACGCATGCACAGGGAGAACATGCAAACTCCACACAAGGGTGGAATTGAACCCTGATCTCCTCGCTGTGAGGTCTGCGCGCTAACCACTATACCACCATGCCGGGTACTCCGGTTTCTTCCCACATTCCAAAAACATGCTAGGTTAATTAGCGACTCCAAATTGTCCATAGGTATGAATGTGAGTGTGAATGGTTGTTTGTCTATATCTGCCCTGTGATTGGCTGGCCACCAGTCCAGGGTGTACCCCGCCTCTCACCCAAAGACAGCTGGGATAGGCTCCAGCACCCCCCCCGCGACCCTCGTGAGGAAAAGCGGTAGAAAATGAATGAATGAATGAACTTAAACTATATTATGAAAGCAGGATGTGAACAAATGTAACAGTTTCTGATTGTAAAAGTACCAGATGGAGGGGTAGGATTTAATAAGCTTTGCTTCTTCCTACTCCTTTTGGACATGTGGAACTGGGAACTGATTATGTGATGCATTCAATTGTAATCTGATGCATGTTTAAATGAAATAAAACCATTACAATATTAACAATAACATTACTGTTACATTGAAACACTCATGTTAGCTTACCATTAGACAAACTGGGGTTCGGCAGTCATGAAATCTGTGTTTGTTCTTGTCTCTCTGATAGGTGTGCAAAGTCAAGTCAGATAAAGACGATGTCGAGTAGCAACATCTTCTTCAAGGGCAGCAGGTTCCGATACAGGTGACATATTTTCTGACCCATATTGTTAGTCTTATCTACTGTATATGTAAGTATGCTGCTGCCGTCCATCTATATATATATATATATATCACTGGTGTGGTGTTTATTATACTTCATGATACTTAAAGGGGACCTACTCACCACTACATCGACGCCACTTCGCAAACGAAGGCAATTTCTACAAACCAGAGAGGATTACGCGCTTATCTGCTCTATCAGAGGCGGAGCTTTTCATGATTTACTGTGAAAATGTTGTGTACTTTAAAGATGGCGTCCCCCCCCCCCACCTCAGACATGCAATTTACGACGTAACCGTCAATTTCAGCCACAATAGGCTAGTGTGTGGGATGTGGTGACCTGCTGCTTTGGACTATTGTGGTCCGGAAACCTTCCCTAACAATCAGGCTAATGGAGCTGCTAAGCCTGCTGGCAGGAAATGACTTGCAAACAGAACCCGCATGACCAAAATGGAACTGAAAATCATTTCCAAATGTGTGTTTCTGCAGTGGAAGAGTAGCCAAGGAGGTGATAGAGGCCAGTTCTAAAATCCAGAGAGAGCCACCTGAAGTGCGGAGGTAAGGTCAACTTCACCAAAAATCCCTTATCCCTGATAATGTGTTTGACCTACTATAGTCACATGACATGAGTGTTAAGACAGGAGATACACTTGATCACATGGTCATTTATTAACAAGAATATTGCACAATACAACAACACAACCAATGTTGTAATAGTGGTAAGGAGGAAACGGCTCAACCAGCATTAATAGCGCTGCTGAGTTCATTGTAAACAACAGTACGGACAGTGTAACACAAGAGTTTCACACCAGCTGTACCAACATTTTAAAGTGCACGCAGAGGTAGACAAAGCTGAATGCTAAACCTGGTTTATCCAAGTAGGATTCATTATTCATTCATTCATTTTCTACCGCTTATCCTCACGAGGGTTGCCCGGGTGCTGGAGCCAATCGCAGCTGTCTTTGGGCGACTGGTGGCCAGCCAATCACAGGGCACATATAGACAAACAACCATTCACACTCACATTCATACCTATGGACAATTTGGAGTCGCTAATTAACCTAGCATGTTTTTGGAATGTGGGAGGAAACCGGAGTACCCGGAGAAAACCCACGCATACACGGGGAGAACATGCAAACTTCACACAGAGATGGCCGAGGGTGGAATTGAACCCTGGTCTCCTAGCTGTGAGGTCTGTTCGCTGTTCGATTCATTATTTATAAATGAAATATTTTCATAGTTAGAACATACAAAACCGGTTTACAACCTTCTAAATGTTTTTTTTAACATTATTAGAGCCCTCTAGACAAGAAATAACACCCCTATAGTCACCTTTATACTAGTATTACACAATATAGTAGACATAATCAGAGAAAACGAGAAAAATATAAGCGAATTTGGGCTTCCAAGTCCTTGATATTTTGGCCTTTTTCAGATCAGGGCTATTTGCTTGTTTTTCTTGACACACATAGCCCTAGCCTACGGTTTGTTTCATTTGATAAGATTACTTGAAAAAAATTAAATTTTAAATTTTAAATTTTAAATTTTAAATTTTAAATTTTAAATTTTAAATTTTAAATTTTAAATTTTAAATTTTAAATTTTAAATTTTAAATTTTAAATTTTATGAGGAAAGCAGGAAGTGAACAAATGTAACAGTTACTGATTGTAAAAGTACCAGATGGAGGGGTAGGATTTAATAAGCTTTGCTTCTTCCTACTCCTTTTGGACATGTGGAACTGTGAACTGATTATGTGATGCATTCAATTGTAATCTGATGCATGTTCAAATGAAATAAAACCATTACCATTACCAATTTCCTTTTTCTAAATCTGTATCAGACCTTCTTCTCGGTCCAATGTTTATGTTTAATCACAGTCCAAAATCGGCCTTTGTGTTTTCAGAGCTCAGTTCGGCCAGAGCCGAAGCTTTAACTCTTTGAGCCATAAGAACCTCATCATGAACATGGAACCTCTGGTACCAGCACTGCCCTCCACCACCGAGTACGAAGAGGCGGCCATGGAAAACGGTAAGCGGATGTTCCTCGTTAGATACACACAAACACATCCCGCGGGGAGGTCCCCATGCGTGCTCTCATGTACACACCCCTCACTCAGAGCCCCTGATTGAGCAGCTGATGCTCCATCAGTCTCCCTGGAGACGACAATTGGTGCTTGCTAAAAATACCCTTCCCATGACCCTCCCTGAGGGTCCCGCCATGTCTGTGCATGTTTGTGTGTGTGTGTGTGTGTGAGTGTGTGTGTCCTTGCTTTAACATTTTAATGTACAGTTTGCAACACCAGAGACCACAGACCAAGTAAAAAATGGAATTCGCACAAGGCCAAAAATACATAATTAGGTAGAAAAAACATACATAAGTTGCACTGGGGGCTGCACGGCGGTCGAGTGGTTAGCGCGCAGATCTCACAGCTTGGAGATCAGGGTTCAATTCCACCCTCGGCCATCTCTGTGTGGAGTTTGCACATTCTCCCCGTGCATTGCATGGTTTCCTCCCACATTCCAAAAAAAACATGCTAGGTTAATTAGCGACTCCAAATTGTCCATAGGTATGAATGTGAGTGTGAATGGTTGTTTGTCTATATGTGCCCTGTGATTGGCTGGCCACCAGTCCAGGGTGTACCCCGCCTCTCGCCCAAAGACAGCTGATATAGGCTCCAGCACCCGCCCCCCTGCGACCCTTGTGAGGATAAGCGGTAGAAAATGAAAGTCCTCGTCAGGAGGCGGGCCATGTGTGGAATAAATTAAATCAATGTTTTCGTGGGTAGCATTAAATCCAGTTGGAATATTGACAAATTCTGGAAGATCTAGAAAGCTTTCTGTGTGGGTTATTGTGTGTAACTGCTCGATAGGAGTCCACAACTCAATAAAAATCCCCTTTAAGAAAAAAAATATTTCACAATATATTTAATTTGTTATTGTTTTTTCCAACAATTATTATGTAAGATACTCTCATGGCGGGGAGGCACGGCGGTCGAGTGGTTAGCGCGGAGACCTCACAGCTAGGAGAACAGGGTTCAATTCCATTCTCGGCCATCTCTGTGTGGAGTTTGCATGTTCTCCCCGTGCATGCGTGGGTTTTCTCCGGGTACTCCAGTTTCCTCCCACATTCCAAAAAACATGCTAGGTTAATTAGCGACTGCAAATTTTTCATAAGTATGAATGTGAGTGTGAATGGTTGTTTGTCTATATGTGCCTATATCTAAAAAATAATAAAATAAAAATCTATGACATATATGTTTAGAGCTCATACAAAAATGTATGTTTATTGAGGGTCATTTTTGCCATCAGCTTGAATCAGGAACCTCGGGACACCATCTTCTCAGTCCACAATCTACGTACTTTTTATTTGCATTCTACCATCCATCTTTCTTGTTATTCTCCTGTATTATTCCGGATGCTCTCCCCTGTGGTCTATTATCGGATTAAGGCATAAATCTCAGGTAGGACGACAATATACCAGAGAATATGCGACTGTAGGACCTGACGTGAGATGGAATATGTGTTTGGAGAGCATGCAAGAAGGTTAAAGGAGCATCAGCGCATGTTGTTAGGTTGTGGTACTGGTTGAAACATACTGGTTTGGAACATAGTATATGTATGTAGATAGACCGATCAGTCAAATTGGTTTCCATCACATCCTCCCTTTGGAAGCGTCAACAACCCGACTTGCTGCAAGGACATTGGGATAAAGTGTCCTCAACGTCTAGAATCACCATCTATATTCAGAGCTCTAATCTCCCGACATTAGAAAGGAAACAGGAAGCTGACCTAGCATTAGTGTCAACCGTGTTCTGTTTACACAGCTTGTCCTCTTCATGCTAAGTCCATACACACGCTCTGGTTAAGGCTATCTCCTATCAATGTTCTTATTTAGGTTGGACTTCATTTACATGCCGAGCACATCCTGTTAAGGACTCATTTTGTTTTATCAAGGAAACTACTGCATAGTCTTCAGTCAAGGAAAAGTTGGAGTCCATGTCTTGTCCTTCATGGTACAATTTACAACCGTTCCTCGTTTATCACGGTTAATTGATTCCCTTACCGCACTGCGTGACTTTCTACAATGTAGGATTTAACATTAATGAATGGAATATTTTAAAGTTAGACTATAGAAAACCTGTTCATGACTTTTTTAACGATTATTTGAGCCCCGTAGACATGAAATGACACCCCTATAGTCATCTTTACACCATTATTACACTACATGATCACTCCAGGCACACAAGACATGGCCACCAAATTAAGTATTAGCATGTCAGTTAGCTAACTACTGAACCGCTATTATATTTTTTTCTAAACTTAAGAAAGGGTTTCAAACTTAGTGCGAGGAGAAGGGTAAAGTAAAAAGCCAAAAACTTACCACTTCCACACACATGGGAGGAGAACCTTTCTTCACTGTTTCATGTCAGACATGTCATGGCCGACTCCATGCAGTGTTCATTCAGTCATTCATTTTCAGCTAACCCCACCCACGCACAGAGAGAGGCGTGACGATTGGATAAGACAGGCAAGATAGTCCCGCCCTGCAAAAAGGACCAGTGAACTGACTCCCCAGCCAATCAACAAAAAGCATTTACAACTGAACGGACTGAACGGGTATTTTAGGGACGGTGACCTCGTTCATTCCGTTCACAAAAAAGAACTAGTTCTTTTGACAGTTCGTTCTTGACCGACCACTACCACACCATGCATGGCATGTTGGGGAACTCCGTATTAACTTATTTTTCACACAAGAGATGGCCACCAACTTAAGCATTAGCATGCCAGTTAGCTAACTACTTAACCGCTATTATATTTTTTTCTAAACTTAAGAAAGGGTTTCAAACTTAGTAGGGGGAGAAGGGTAAAGTAAGGAGCCAAAAACTTACCACTTCCACACACATGGGAGGAAAACTTTTCTTCACTGTGTCATGTCAGACATGTCATGGCCGACTCCATGCAGTGTTCATTCATTCATTCATTTTCTACCGCTTTTCCTCACGAGGGTCGCAGGGGGGTGCTGGAGCCTATCCCAGCTGTCTTTGGGCGAGAGGCGGGGTACACCCCGGTTAGCTGACTGAACAGAGCTCACAGGCAAACGACCGATTGACTGAATGAACCGGTTCAGTAAAAAGATCCGTTCATTTCAGTCATTTTAGTCAATTGGTCGTTAGCCTGTGATCTCCCCCTGTGCATAGACCCGCTCAGCCGTGTCGACTCTGTTGGACTCGTGAGTCCAGATTCCCCCCCCAGGCAAGAACGCAGATAGTCCCACCCTGCAAAAAGGACCAGTGAACTGACTCCCCAGCCAATCAACAAAAAGCATTTACAACTGAACAGACTGAACGGGTATTTTAGGGACGGTGACCTTGTTCATTCCGTTCACAAAAAAGAACTAGTTCTTTTGACAGTTCGTTCTTGACCGACCACTTGGGGAACTCCGTATTAACTTGTTTTTTTCTGGAATCATAATGCACCGTATCAGTCCAGACCTTGTGGTTAGTACCTACAAGTTCAAAGGTGAAGATGGAGGAAACAAAAACACATGTGACGGGAGGAAAAGACCGCCTGAAGTAAAGTGATCCCCATCCCATCCGGGGTCAGGCCTCCCTATCTGTAATCACACTTAGATTAGCTGCCCCTCTCCCTCCAGGACCACTTGGTTATATTTAGAACCAGAAGCTTTGGGACTGATCTGCTTCTAATGCCTCCTGCAGTCTTTGTTAACATCGCTGACATTCACAGGCAGGGCGGCCATGTCTGTGGATCACAAGTGTTACTGGTCTGTGTTATCCAAGTAACCCACATCGAGATGTGTGTGTGTGTTCGGATGCCACAGCCCAGTCATTTCATGTAGTCGCCTTGCAGTAGACACCCGGGTCTGAGCATCAGACTCCGCGATGGAGGTTCTCGAGCACCGAAATGGTACCAATGCAAACCAAAACAGTAATCTAGCTAACAGAGGTGACCCGCCAGAGGATGGTATGCAGGAGATAGAAGCCGGACCGCTTGAAGTGTACCATCCCCACCAGGCGGATCCCTTAGAGGAGCTACCGTCATCATCATCGGTGGTGGTGGCGCAGACCTTGAGGTGCCAAGTGAAGATAACCACCCAGCGTAGCCTCCATCTCCGCATAGCTAACCACACGGCACGGGATGTGTATGTGCGGCTGGTGGGCCACGGGGACAGCGTCGCTGGGTTCAGTGCTGGGCTTCAGAAGAACACACTAGAGCCAAGTAAGATGAGGAATGCTAATGCCAATCATCATTTTTGATACTCTCTGGAAACATGCACGTATGTGATTGACAACAATTCCATTCATTTGCTAACACAAAGCCCCAGCATGCATTGAGCTTGTGTACAGGTTTGCCGGATTTCAATTGTCAACAATTTTTAATGCGTTCTAGAAGTCCTACAGTCAGGCTGCACGGAGATCAAGTGGTTAGCGCGGAGGCCACACAGCTAGGAGACCCAAGTTCGATCTCTGTGTTTGCATGTTCTCCCACATTCCATAAACATGCTAGGTTAATTGGCGACTCCAAATTGGCTGGCCACCAGTCCAGGGTGTACCCCAGCCTCTCGCCCCAAGACAGCTGGGATAGGCTCCAGCACCCCCGCGACCCTCGTGAGGATAAGCGGTAGAAAATGAATGAATGAATTTGCACGAGAGCACCAAAAGAAAAAAATATTTTTCATGACAAAAATGTGATATATGGAAAAAAATCATTATTTTTCCAATTATTTTGGTTTAAAAAGTCATTCATTTTTTGAAAAAAAATCTTCAATTCATGAGAAAAAAGGGAGAAAAATCTTTAATTTTACATATAAAAAAAAATCTACTTTTAGGAGTGCTGTCATAATATTATGAGAAAATGTTTTAAATTTGAGGGGAAAAAAGTGTAGTTTTATGACAAAGCAGTTTTGTTGGGAAAAAAAATATGAATTTCTGAAACAACCGTGACCTTCGTGAGGATAAGCGTTAGAAAATGAATGAATGAATTTGCATGAGAGTAACAAACAAAAAAAATATTTTATGACAAAAATGTGATATGTGAAATTTTATGGAAAAAAAATCATTATTTTTCCAATTATTTTGATTTTAAAAGTAATGCATTCATTGAAAAAAATTCATCATTTATGAGAAAAAAAAGGAAGAAAAATCTTTAGTCTTACATATTTAAAAAAATAAATCATACTTTTAGGAGTGCTATAATATTATGAGAAAATGTTTTAAATTTGAGGGGGAAAAAATGTAGTTTTATGACAAAAATGTTTCTTACAAAGCAGTTTTGTTGGGAAAAAAATATGAATTTCTGAAACAACCGTGACCCTCGTGAGGATAAGCGTTAGAAAATGAATGAATGAATTTGCATGAGAGCAACAAACAAAAAAAATATTTTATGACAAAAATGTGATATGTGAAATTTTATGGGAAAAAAATCATTATTTTTCCAATTATTTTGATTGAAAAAGTCATTCATTTTTTGAACAAAATTCTTCAATTCATGACAAAAAAAGGGAGAAAAATCTTTAATTTTACATATAAAAAAATCTACTTTTAGGAGTGCTGTCATAATATTATGAGAAAATGTTTTAAATTTGAGGGGAAAAGATTGCCTTTTTTTATGACTAAAGTGGCTCAAGTAACCATTAATACCCACGGGACCATATGCGACAATGCTAAAAAGCTAATTAGCAATTAGCATGTCAATGAGTCATTGCGTTTGGCACTGGCCCGATCATGTCTCTGAGTTACTGTCACTCAAGAGTAGTGAGGAACATCCATGAAAGATCGTTGACAGACTTTGTGACTGATACAGTGGATAAGTGGATGGTTCCAGTGAAAGAGGTTAGCATCCGAGTCTTACCAAACACCGCTATCATTCGGAGAGATCTTTGATGATGTCAATTGATGTCAATCGCATTCCCGACATTAAGCCCCTCTAAATCTCCTCAAGGAGACATTTAGACCAGGGCAGTGTGATGTTTCACTCTTTGGCAGGTTTCCATTCCTCCGGAGTGTCCTTGAACTGAACCTGAAACCTCTCCGCATCATGTTGGCGTTGGCCTACACAGCTCAGGGTTACTTTTGTTTGAAGAGGTAGAAAGAGTCTACAGATATGATTTCAGATGGTCTTCACGATAGGGGGTGAGAAAAGGCAAGGGGTGCTGGAGCCTATCCCAGCTGTTTTCGGGCGAGAGGCGGAGTACACCCTGGACTGGTGGCCAGCTAATCACAGGGCACATATAGACAAACAACCATTCACACTCGCATTCATACCTATGGACAATTTGGAGTCGCTAATTAACCTAGCATGTTTTTGGAATGTGGGAGGAAACCATGCAATGCACGGGGAGAACATGCAAACTCCACACAGAGATGGCCGAGGGTGGAATTGAACCCTGGTCTCCTAGCTGTGAGGACTGCGCGTTAACCACTCGAATTCCCAATTTAGCACTCTTGATTACAGAATGGGCTGCACGGCGGTTGAGTGGTTAGCGCGCAGACCTCACAGCTAGGAGACCCGGGTTCAATCCCACCCTCGGCCATGTCTGTGTGGAGTTTGCATGTTCTCCTCGTGCATGCGTGGGTTTTCTCCGGGTACTCCGGTTTTCCTCCAACATTCCAAAAAAACATGCTAGGTTAATTAGCGACTCCAAATTGTCCATAGGTATGAATGTGAGTGTGAATGGTTGTTTGTCTATATGTGCCCTGTGATTGGCTGGCCACCAGTCCAGGGTGGTGCAGGATACATTGGTAGAAAATGAATGAATGAATGAATACAGAATGGTCCCATCCCTTTTCTCCTCTACTCATCTTGGCCTGTGTGTTGATTACGTTACCATGGCAGCTGCCCTTCACTCTGCTCCTCACTTTTTCCACTCCCTCCCTCCTTCCCTCCTTTAATGCGCTTGTAATGACTCTCAACTCGTCATCATCAGGTGGTTCTTAATACATTTTGCTAAACTGTCAAATATCTAGTTACCGGAACATGTGGTTGTGATTTCAGATGGCTCCATCGCCATTCATTCATAGCGATAATTCCATAATCATCTAATCATGAGAAACACTTTGCAACATTCTGGTCTTTAATCATTCATACCTATGGACAATTTGGAGATGGCCGAGCAGAGATTGGAACCCAAGTCTTCCTGTTCTCCTGACTGTGTGGCCGACGTGCTCACCACACGGTTCGAGCACATTGGTGTACAAGAGTGTGTGTGTGTAAAAATATATCCAGCTGTCTCAGATGGATCAAGTGGGGGTGGGGGGGGGGTGGGGGGGTGGTAGGCATGCTTGTCAACACCTTGCTTATCCACAGTTTAACTCACACAAAGGGGGAACCTCTTGACCCAGTGGCCAAAATACTGTACCTCCTTGACAAAACAGTTATGGTAGCAACTGTTTTTTGGGGTTGCCATTACCAGATATTACATTGTTTATGTTCTTGTTGCGGGCGGCACGGCGATCTAGTGGTTAGACCTCACAGCTAGGAGACCAGGGTTCAATTCCACCCTCGGCCATCTCTGTGTGGAGTTTGCATGTTCTCCCCGTGCATGCATGGGTAATCACTAAACTCATCACACAGCAACTGAACACTCCCAAGTTATAACTACTTTATATACAAACATATACCAATATATCGGCTGCGCGGTGGATGAGTGGTTAGCGCACAGACCTCACAGTGAGGAGACCAGGGTTCAATTCCACCCTCGGCCATCTCTGTGTGGAGTTAACATGTTCTCCCCGTGCATGCATGGGTAATCACTAAACTCATCACCCAGCAACTGAACACTCCCAAGTTATAACCAATATATATACAAACATATACCAATATATCGGCTGCACGGTGGGTGAGTGGTTAGTGCACAGACCTCACAGCTAGGAGACCAGGGTTCAATTCCACCCTCGGCCATCTCTGTGTGGAGTTAACATGTTCTCCCCGTGCATGCATGGGTAATCACAAAACTCATCACACAGCAACTGAACACTCCCAAGTTATAACTAATATATATACAAACATATACCAATATATCGGCTGCACGGTGGGTGAGTGGTTAGCGCACAGACCTCACAGCTAGGAGACCAGGGTTCAATTCCACCCTCGGCCATCTCTGTGTGGAGTTTGCATGTTCTCTCCGTGCATGCATGGGTAATCACTAAACTCATCACACAGCAACTGAACACTCCCAAGTTATAACTAATATATATACAAACATATACCAATATATCGGCTGCACGGTGGATGAGTGGTTAGTGCACAGACCTCACAGCTAGGAGACCAGGGTTCAATTCCACCCTCGGCCATCTCTGTGTGGAGTTTGCATGTTCTCTCCGTGCATGCATGGGTAATCACTAAACTCATCACACAGCAACTGAACACTCCCAAGTTATAACTAATATATATACAAACATATACCAATATATCGGCTGCACGGTGGGTGAGTGGTTAGCGCACAGACCTCACAGTGAGGAGACCAGGGTTCAATTCCACCCTCGGCCATCTCTGTGTGGAGTTAACATGTTCTCCCCGTGCATGCATGGGTAATCACTAAACTCATCACACAGCAACTGAACACTCCCAAGTTATAACTAATATATATACAAACATATACCAATATATCGGCTGCACGGTGGATGAGTGGTTAGTGCACAGACCTCACAGCTAGGAGACCAGGGTTCAATTCCACCCTCGGCCATCTCTGTGTTGGAGTTTGCATGTTCTCCCCGTGCATGCGTGGGTTTTCTCCGGGTACTCCGGTTTCCTCCCACATTCCAAAAACATGCTAGGTTAATTAGCGACTCCAAATTGTCCATAGGTATGAATGTGAGTGTGAATGGTTGTTTGTCTATATGTGCCCTGTGATTGGCTGGCAACCAGTCCATGGTGTACCCCGCCTCTCGCCCCAAGACAGCTGGGATAGGCTCCAGCACCCCCCGCGACCCTCGTGAGGAAAAAGCGGTAGAAAATAAATGAATGTTCTTGTTGCTATTTGACAGATGAGCTGCACCTCTGTTTGTAAGTGTGTGAGCGCCATCGTGTGGCTCATATGCATAATGAAACATTTTCAGTGTTATGTCAGTAAAAAAAAATGCATTATTAATTGTTGAAAACTGTTATTTTAATACATTCTAACTCATCTCGGTATATTATTGTGAATTATGACATACGTAACACCTCAGTGTCCGTGTCCTCCGCCAGGTGCTGTAGCCATGAAGGACTCGACGACATTGCCCCCGCTCACACCGTCAACCGCTCCCGCCGACGGTGAACAAACACAAAGCATCGATGGAGGCATCTCTGCGTCAGACCTGCCGTTTCCTCCCCGTGTTGCCATGGAGACCTCCAATATTCCACCTCAGACGCCCAAAGCGGGAAGTGAAATGGAGGAGGATGACGAGGCCTCCGGAGCGCTAACCATCTCTGAGCTTGTGTACAGGTTTGCCGGATTTCAATTGTCAACAATTTTTTATGCGGTCTAGAAGTCCTACAGTCGGGCTGCACGGTGATCAAGTGGTTAGCGGAGCTAGGAGACCCAAGTTCGATCTCTGTGTGGAGTTTGAATGTTCTCCCCGTGCATTCGTGGGTTTCCTCCCACATTCCATAAACATGCTAGGTTAATTGGCGACTCCAAATTGGCTGGCGACCAGTCCAGGGTGTACCCCGCCTCTCGCCCGAAGACAGCTGGGATAGGCTCCAGCACCCTCACAACCCTCGTGAGGATAAGCAGTAGAAAATGAATGAATGAATTTGCACGAGAGCACCAAACAAAAAAAATATATTTTATGACAAAAATGTGATATGTGAAATTTTATGGGGGAAAAAATCATTATTTTTCCAATTATTTTGATTTAAAAAGTCATTCATTTATTGAAAAAAAAAAATAATTTCATGAGAAAAAAAGGAAGAAAAATCTTTAGTCTTATATATTAAAAAAAAATCATACCTTTAGGAGTGCTGTCATAATATTATGAGAAAATGTTTTAAATTTGAGGGGAAAAAATTGTAGTTTTATGACAAAAATGTATCTTACAGAGCAGTTTTTGGGGAAAAAATATGAATTTCTGTAACAACCGCGACCCTCGTGAGGATAAGCGGTAGAAAATGAATGAATGAATTTGCACGAGAGCACCAAACAAAAAAAAATATTTTATGACAAAAATGTGATTTTTGAAATTTTATGGGGGGAAAAAATCATTATTTTTCCAATTATTTTGATTTAAAAAGTCATTCATTTATTGAAAAAAATTCTTAATTTCATGAGAAAAAAGGAAGAAAAATCTCAAGTCTTACATATTTAAAGAAAAATCATACTTTTAGGAGTGCTATAATATTATGAGATTTTTTTTTAAATTTGAGGGGAAAAAATTGTAGTTTTATGACAAAAATGTTTCTTACAGAGCAGTTTTTGGGGAAAAAATATGAATTTCTGAAACAACCGCGACCCTCGTGAGGATAAGCGTTAGAAAATGAATGAATGAATTTGCACGAGAGCACCAAACAAAAAAGTATATTTTATGACAAAAATGTGATAAGTGAAATTTTATGGGAAAAAAAATCATTATTTTTCAAATTATTTTGATTTAAAAAGTCATTCATTTATTAAAAAAAATCTTCCAATTCATGAGAAAAAAGGGAGAAAAATCTTTAATTTTACATATAACAAAAAAATCTACTTTTAGGAGTGCTGTCATAATATTATGAGAAAATGTTTTAAATTTGAGGGGGGAAAAAATGTAGTTTTATGACAAAAATGTTTCTTACAAAGCAGTTTTGTTGGGAAAAAATATGAATTTCTGAAACAACCGCGACCCTCGTGAGGATAAGCGGTAGAAAAGCACCAAACAAAAAAATATATTTTATGACAAAATTGTGATATGTGAAATTTTATGGAAACAAAATCATTATTTTTCAGTCATTCATTTATAGAAAAAAAAATCTTCAATTCATGAGAAAAAAAGGGAGAAAAATCTCAAAATCTACTTTTAGGAGTGCTGTCATAATATTATGAGAAAATGTTTTAAATTTGAGGGGAAAAAATTGTAGTTTTATGACAAAAATGTTTCTTATAAAGCAGTTTTGTTGCGAAAAAAATATGAATTTGAATGAATGAAAAAGTCTTACAGTGGTGTACAATGTAAGTAGGTAGAACATGTTTATAACGATAAAAATATATACATTTTTACATTCATTTTTATAAAACAACATTTTTATAATCATGATTTCAATGATCAAATCAGATCAATGATTTTCTTACATAAACAGGCTCTCGGGACACATTTTATTTATATACTTAGATATTACTGGCTGTGGATCCTAGGGCAAAGTGTGGGGTCCACCCGGGATTGAACCTACTATTTATGTGTCCATGTCCTCTCCAGCCCTTGCGCCAGCATGCTGCCCACCCCAGTGGATGACAGCCAGGGAGGCGTCGACCTTCTCTTCTCCTTGCCAGTCCAGAGCCCCGCCAGGCTCCTGAGGGAGCTCCACGATGACCCCGATATCCAGGCCCAGCTGGAGGCCGAGCGGGAGCGCGACCGCGCCTACGAGCTCACCCGTCTGGCCGTGAGCCGCGCCGGCTTTCCCGGGGTCCTACGCGGCGGCCTTCGCTTGCTGTCATCCAACGAGAGGCTCAACGCTTGCGTGCTGAGCGTAGCCCGCTTTGTCGCCGTGCTCACGGGCGTCCTCCTGGTCACCGTGCCCACTTTGCTGCTGCTGCTGGAATCCGACCTGGACGTGTCGTTTCTGCACGAGATCCGCCAAACCCCGGAATTTGAGCAGTTCCACTACGAGTATTACTGCCCTCTTCGCCGATGGATCGTGTGTAAGGTCAGCATGGCCATGGAGCATCTGTGGTCTGACTAAGACTTGGAAAAAAAAACAGGAGGTGTCACTTCAGGGAAAAAAAAAAATACATCCCCAAAAGTCCGTCTTAACATGTCTTTACTTATCTTATCATCTTAGCAGTACTTCCTAGCGGAACCATTTTATCTCCCAATTCAATAAGACCCCATCACTTGTTAAGATGGACGTTTGTGGCGGTTGCCTGCAAAGAAAGACGCCTGTCAGACAAAAAAACGGACCGCCTCTTCAAAGAGCAGCACCTGATTGGTCCCCGAGAAACGTCAATCACCATTGATAGACGATGGAGTCGTCACTGAATGAATACCACACTCCTAAGTTGACTATATAAATATATATAAATATATATAAATATATATAAATATATATAAATATATATAAATATCAAAACACGCAGAAAAGACACATTGGTAAGTGAAGTTGTTTTTAAGGTTTTGTACATTTTTACGTGACGCAGCTCTTTCAGGAATTTTTTCAGTCAGAGGATCTACTTTGATCTTATTTTGAAAAAAAAAAAAATTAAGCGTTTATAAAAGACGACAAAAATGTACCCAATGGGAGAAATTTTAGCTATTTTGTAATGCCCCGGGGTACGGCACAAATCTTTTACACGACCACGGCAGATATTTCACTCTCTCTCTCAGACCATGTGATGTCATTTCGGACAAAAAAAGGCGGGCGATGTGTGTTTGTTTGTGGTGATGAAAAAAAAAATGTGTTTTTGTCCAATAGTTAGTGCTGAAGACAGAATGTAGGAAAATGGCGCTAATGAGGGTTTTCCTGAAATTTTCATAAAAGTGGAATATCCACTATAAGTATGTCAAAGGGATGACCGGCCGGGATTAGAGCCTCTTTCACACAGAAATGCCACTCATCAGAGCCCTAACATTTTTTTTTTTTTATCTGTGCCTTTCACACAGCGCCAGTTGCGGTGTTAGAGCCTCACACCCCAGTCCCGACATTGCGGAATACCCTTTCACACATGCTGGGTGAACTTTGCCGACACTCCACGCAGGAAAAAAGGCGGTCTGTGTGAAAGGGGCTCAGGAAGTGCTGGGTTAGTGTTATGTATGTTTGCGATGATGAAACATGTTTGTGTTTTTGTCCAATAGTTAGCGTCAGAAGAAGTGCTTGAAGACAGAATGAGCCTCTTTTCACACAGAAATGCCACTCATCAGAGCCCTAACATTTTTTTTTTTTTTTATCTGTGCCTTTCACACAGCGCCAGTTGCGGTGTTAGAGCCTCACACCCCAGTCCCGACCTTGCGGAATACCCTTTCACACAGGCAAAAACCCGTTTCTGTTACGGCTCTGATAGGACCTCCATAGCCTGAAAATTGCTGGGTTAACTTTGTCGACACGCCACGCAAAAAAAAAAGACTGTCTGTGTGAAAGGGGCTCAGGAAGTGCTGGGTTAGTGTTATGTATGTTTGCGATGATGAAACATGTTTGTGTTTTTGTCCAATAGTTAGCGTCAGAAGAAGTGCTTGAAGACAGAATGTCAGAGCAGGATGTAGGAAAATGGCGCTAATGAGGGTTTTCCTGAAATTTTTGTCGGAGGGTTGACTGGCCCGGGATTAGAGCCTCTTTCACACAGAAATGCCACTCATCAGAGCCCTAACATTTATTTATTTTTTATCTGTGCCTTTCACACAGCGCCAGTTTGCGGTGTTAGAGCCTCACACCCCAGTCCTGACCTTGCGGAATACCCTTTCACACAGGCAAAAACCCGTTTCTGTTACGGCTCTGATAGGACCGCCATAGCCTGAAAATTGCTGGGTTAACTTTGTCGACACGCCACGCAAAAAAAAAAGACGGTCTGTGTGAAAGGGGTTCAGGAAGTGCTGGGTTAGTGTTATGTATGTTTGCGATGATGAAACATGTTTGTGTTTTTGTCCAATAGTTAGCGTCAGAAGAAGTGCTTGAAGACAGAATGTCAGAGCAGGATGTAGGAAAATGGCGCTAATGAGGGTTTTCCTGAAATTTTTGTCGGAGGGTTGACTGGCCCGGGATTAGAGCCTCTTTCACACAGAAATGCCACTCATTAGAGCCCTAACATTTATTTTTTTTTTATCTGTGCCTTTCACACAGCGCCAGTTGCGGTGTTAGAGCCTCACACCCCAGTCCCGACCTTGCGGAATACCCTTTCACACAGGCAAAAACCCATTTCTGTTACGGCTCTGATAGGACCGCCAAAGTCTGAAAATTGCTGGGTGAACTTTGCCGACACGCCACGCAGGAAAAAAGGCAGTCTGTGTGAAAGAGGCTCAGGAAGTGCTGGGTTAGTGTTATGTATGTTTGCGATGATGAAACATGTTTGTGTTTTTGTCCAATAGTTAGCGTCAGAAGAAGTGCTTGAAGACAGAATGTCAGAGCAGGATGTAGGAAAATGGCGCTAATGAGGGTTTTCCTGAAATTTTGTTGGAGGGTTGACTGGCCCGGGATTAGAGCCTCTTTCACACAGAAATGCCACTCATCAGAGCCCTAACATTTATTTATTTTTTATCTGTGCCTTTCACACAGCGCCAGTTGCGGTGTTAGAGTCTCACACCCCAGTCCCGACATTGCGGAATACCCTTTCACACAGGCAAAACCCCACCTCTGTTGCAGCTCAGATAGGACCTCCAAAGCCTGAACTTTGCCGACATGCCATGCAGGAAAAAAGGCGGTCTGTGTGAAAGGGGCTCAGGATGTGCTAGTGTTATGTATGTTTTTAATGTTTAGTGTTTCGTTCTTGTATAGGAGGTTTTAGCCCAGGGTGTCCATAATGCGTTTTGAAAATAATCATAATAATAGTCATAATTCATTATTGGCAAAAGATATCATTTAATAGGTTTTAGCATTTGATTGGTTTAAGTCCTGCTATTTTACTGCAGGTGGCCACTCAATGGAAAATATTTGGGCACCCCTTGTCTGTAGCTCTTTTCCCACAACACTGTGTAAAGACATACTGAGCATCCCGCCTCTATTCTGTAACGTAACGAGTGGACACACACACACACACACACACACACAAAAAGGACCGCAGTCTGACACTAACGCAAAAACCAAACCGCTTTCACGCACTTTTGCTAGCTTCCCGTTGTCGTTTGGCACGTCATGTCTGCGAGTGTTGACCAACTTCTCAGGAAATTAGCATCCTGTTGCAACCAATCACATCTGTCCCTGCTGAAAAAAAACCTAGCATACCTGGCAACGTTTTTCCGGGAAAATAAAAGAAACTCCTTTTGGAAAAGAAGGATAAAATACGGGAGTTTCCCGGGAAAAACGTGTGTTGATAGGTATGCCGCTAACACCTCCACAGTTGTCACATGGGAAGAGAATTACGCAAAAAAGTTGTAATTTACCAAAATAATTGGCAAAATTCTAAAATTGAGTAATATCATTATAAAACAAACTTATTATTGTAGTATTACGAATACTACGGTAAGGCTTCCTTTGTGTGAGGGTACCCTAAAGGGAGTACTGTGTAAAAGTCTTCGGTCACTATTATATGTGAAATAAACATTGAATATATACAATAATCCCTTTTATAGCGCGCTTAATTGGCTCCATATTCGACTGCAAATTTCCTCAACGATTGCTTCTTTATGAATGGAATATTTTTGTTTATGATTCCTGTTTATGATCTTCTCAATCAGGGATTCCCAAAATTGACCGACTCAGGGCCCACTTGAAAATCAAAAAAATTGCCTATGTCCTATAAACAGTACATAGGCAAATAATAATAATTATAATAATTTATTATTATATAATATTATATATATATATCATTCTTATTAATATATAATAATAGTAATTTATTATTTTTAATATGAATATAATTATTATTATTCGCTTATGCGAATAATAATTATAATAATTTATTATTATATAATATTCTATATATATAATTCTTATCAGTATATAATAATAATAATAATAATTTATTATTTTTAATATTAATATAATTATTATTATTCGCTTATATACTGTTTATCGGACAAAAGTGGGTTGCGGACATTTTTTAGATTTTTTAAATTTATTATTATATAATATATATATTATTATTAATATATATTATAATAATAACAATTTATTATTAATATAATTATTATTCGCCCATGTACTGTTTATCAAACAAAGATGGGCCGCGGACATTTTTTAGATTTTTTTATTTATTATTATATAATATATACTTTATTCTTATGAATATATATTATAATAATAATAATTTATTATTATTACTATTAATATAATTATTATTATTTGCCTATGTACTGTTTATCGGACAAAGGTGGGCCGCTGACATTTTTTAGATTTTCAAGTGGGCCCTGAGTTGGTCAATTTTGGGAATCCCTGATTGGGATTGTACTATAATAATATTAATAATTCATAATATTTAATAATAATAAATTATTATCATTATTATTATTATTAAGTTAAGTGCTCTGAGAACGCAGCATTTCGCCTGTGTACTGTTTATAGGACAGTATATAATAATATTATTATTATAAATAAATTTTATGTTTTTAAATAAAATATATTTTACAATAAAAATCATTTTAAAAAATAATATTTGCGTGGGTTTTCTCCGGATACTCCGGTTTCCTCCCACATTCCAAAAACATGCTAGGTTAATTAGCGACTCCAAATTGTCCATAGGTATGAATGTGAGTGTGAATGGTTGTTTGTCTATATGTGCCCTGTGATTGGCTGGACCCCACCTCTCGCCTGAAGACAGCTGGGATAGGCTCCAGCACCCCCCTGCGACCCTCGGAGGTAGAAATTGAATGAATATTTGTGATCTAATCCAAGCTAACGGTGACCTAAGACATTTACGCAGTACTTTGTATACATTTATATGTGTTTACTGATACACAAATAGTATCATTTTATTTGCAAGAATCTCAATGAATCTCTTCTGTGATGCATTCATTCGTGTCCACAAAGCTCCTCCTGTCATCGTCAGTCAATGGTTTCCCGCCGCATTATGAATATGCAGAATTAAGCAGATTTTATGCAGAAATAAAGCATTTATTTTCCCTCCACGGGAAGAAACACATGCACTGAAACCAACAGAAGGGCCAAATCACTATCATAGCAAACCTAAAGCACCGCCGTCTGTTCTCCTTCTGTGCGGATTACATTTCGGAATGCGGAGCTAATTCAGACATTTTTTACGTGCTAAATCTGCATGCCCTCATTTGTAAATAGTGTTAATAGATGTGGCAAAAAGACAAAAAAAGTGGTTTAATAATGTTGCTCTGTTTGTCTTGTCCTGGTTTTTGCTTGTAGGCTTGGCTGTCTTCATTAGAATGCATGTGCTTTGTCTTGACCAAAAACATTGACTCCACCTCGTGAAGTAAATGCTAAATTAACTCACAAATGGGTAAGTAAACATTTTAAAGTTCATTTTTACAATAATTCTAATACACTATTTAAAAAAAACTATCATTGTAGTATTGTTATCAGGCTGTGTTGAAACACTAACAGAGCATGCTAGCAAGGCATGCTAACGTTTTAGTGACGTGTTCCGGTTCATTCTGGTTCATTCTCTCAGTTTAAATGCATCCAATATGCGAATTAGGTATTTTTTTTTGCCTATATGGAGATTAGCTTAATAATGTTAGGAAAGAATGTCAATAAAAATCGACGAGGGCTCCCAGCTGGTGACGTAGCATATTAGCTTAGCTTGTAGCTTGGCCTTTACACTTGAGATTTCGCTCTCATTTTGGAATGAGGTCACATAAAGGGTCTTGTTTTTGGGCAAAGGAAAGTTTTGAATGTTTTTTTTAATAAAAGAATGGTTTAAAAAAAACACTTGTTGACGTCAAAGCTTAAATTTAATGGAGCGTTTTTGTATTCCAAGTTGAATCTTTGAACCAAATTGATAACATAATGTGTTTACTCTCGTCAAAGATCATCTATAGCAGGGGTGTACTACTGTTTTATAAGGATGAATTCCTTAAAAAAAGCCCTACCGCAAAGCTTTTTTACTGTAGGTTCTTAACCCTTAGATGCATAAATGGGTCAAAAATTAGCGGGTCAGGTTGTTTTCTTGAAATATGTTCATAATGAAAAAATTTTATCATTTCATATTCCAAATAAAAAACGTGTTTTTGCTATTATACCATTCACAGTTTTAACTTACCTTTTATACATTTTAAGAATTTTTTATTTTTGTGTTACTACCCCAACCTTCCATAAGTGGGTCAAAAATGACCCGGTCATTGTTTTATTGAAATATCTTTGTAATGAAAATTTTTCATCATTTCATATTCCAGGTATTCCTCAAAAAATATGTTTTTGATATCATGCTTCATGATATCATGTTTTAACTTACCTTTTATACATTTTAATAAATTTTAGTTTTTGTGTTACTACCCCAACCTTCCATAAGTGGGTTAAAACTGGCCTGGTCAGGTTGTTTTCTTGAAATATTTTTGTAATTAAAATTTTTCATGATTTCATATTCCAGGTATTCCTCAAGAAACATGTTTTTGCTATCATACCATTCACAGTTTTAACTTACCTTTTACACGTTTTAATAAATTTTACTTTTTGTGTTACTACCCCAACCTTCCATAAGTGGGTCAAAAATGACCCGCATTCATTTTCTATGGAATCCAAACCACAAGAAACCATATATAGTTGGTGGGTAGACAAATAATTTTTTTCAGATTAAAATGAACAAAGCATTATTAGAGTCCTGTAGACATGACAAAACACGACTATAGTCACATTTATACTCTTTATTTACAACATATTGCGCAACTGCAGGGTCTTGAGACGCATGCTAACTCGCAAACTAGAGAGCTAGCGACCTAAACGGTAGCCTTCAAGTTATTTTCTTTCAACTTAAATAGCCAAAAACTTACCACTTCCACACGGATAGGGAGGATAACTATTAACAGTTATTTAACCTTTAACATGAACATTAATCAAACGTAATATTTTTTTCTGGGTACATGATACCATACAGCATTCATATCAAACTTTGCGTGGGCCGCACTAACATTAAACTTTCATGTCAAGAAGGGGGCCTCAAACTGGGCCGCGTGTTCGAGACCCCTGATCTAAGGGTTAAGAAAAGCAAAGCGCCCCTGGTATATAGAGTATATTTGACTTGAGTATATTTGACTTGACTTTCGTCAAGTATCCATTTGATGAAATAAAAATAGACAGAGCCTTGTCTTGACGTTAGAAATAGGTCCAACACCCCTGATACTTTTTCAGAACTTACTGCCAAAACACTAGATCCTCAAAGATCCTCTATTTGCTGGTTGTAGGAAAATGCTGCAAGAATGTTAGTCGCTCCCAAGTTTGGCCCACGTGCCAGCAGTTGATGATACCTGAGGTGTTTGCATCGGGCGTGGGAATTTCAGTACATAGTACGTAGTACATTTCAGAATATTTGATTGGCTCATTTTCCACTGGAATGTGTTAGCATGTACTGTAAGTAGCACACTCCCTTTGCACGGTCACTTTCTTTTTTTTGTACGACTGTTGTCATTTTATGCTTCGAACTCTGGGAGATTTTCATTTGGCCCTCTCACCAACCTCTGGGACAACCAAGCCTTATGAACTTTGTGAAGTGAAACATTTGAATGTTTGTATGTTATTTGAAGAAAAAAGATGTATTGTTTTATATGTTGATACTGCCACAATAAAGCTCCCTAATTAACCCTAGAAAGTTGATTGGAAAAGTCATGTGAATGTTATAGACGCATTTTAAATTTAGAATTTATTCCTTTTTATATTTTGACTTTATTCCTGGAATATTCAAAAAAAATTTCTGCAACCTAACTTTTTTCCACATAATATTATGATTTTTTTTTTTCAAATTTAAACTTATTGCTACTAAAATTATTATATTTTTGAATGGAAAAGTCATGTGAATTTTATCGACACGTCTTATCTTAGCTATATCTAAGCCAGGCAGGATTGGCTACACAATTTGAAAGTTTGGAAAAATGAAGCTATAACATCATCCAAAACTTAGTAGGCTTAGTGGACTTTATTCATTTTAATATTTTGACTTTATTCCTGGAATATTCAAACTTTTTCTGCAACCTAACTTTTTTTCCACGTAATATTATGAATTTTTTCTTTCAAATTTAAACTTATTGTTACAAATTTTTTAAGTAATATTATTATTATGGGAAAATTACAAATTTTTCAGGTAATATTTTGAGGGTACTTGTAAAATTACTGCTTATTTTTCCATTTTTTTAAAGTTTTTTTTGTTGAAATATATTTTTAGAATGTGCCAGGCTCAAACTTTTTCTGCAACCTAACTTTTTTTCCACATAATATTATGAATTTTTTTCTTTCAAATTTAAACTATTTGCTACTAAAATTATTATATTTTTGACTGGAAAAGTCATGTGAATTTTATCAACGCGTCTTATCTTAGCTAAATCTAAACCAGGCGGGAATGGCTACACAATTTGAAAGTTTGGAAAAATGAAGCTATAACATCATCCAAAACTTAGTAGGCTTAGTGGACTTTATTCCTTTTAATATTTTGACTTTATTCCTGGAATATTCCAACTTTTTCTGCAACCTAACTTTTTTCCACATAATATTATGAATTTTTTCTTTCAAATTTAGACTTATTGTTACTAATTTTTTATTATTATTATTATTATTATTATGGGAAAATTACAAATTTTTCAGGTAATATTTTGAGGGTACTTGTAAAATTACTGCTGATTTTTCCATTTTTTAAAAGTTTTTTTGTTGAAATATATTTTTTGGAATTTGCCAGGCTCAAACTTTTTCTGCAACCTAACTTTTTTTCCACATAATATTATGAATTTTTTTCTTTCAAATTTAAACTATTTGCTACTAAAATTATTATATTTTTGACTGGAAAAGTCATGTGAATTTTATCAACGCGTCTTATCTTAGCTAAATCTAAACCAGGCGGGAATGGCTACACAATTTGAAAGTTTGGAAAAATGAAGCTATAACATCATCCAAAACTTAGTAGGCTTAGTGGACTTTATTCCTTTTAATATTTTGACTTTATTCCTGGAATATTCCAACTTTTTCTGCAACCTAACTTTTTTTCCACATAATATTATGAATTTTTTCTTTCAAATTTATACTTATTACTGCTAAAAAAAATTAAATTATTATTATGGGAAAATTACAATTTTTTCAGGTAATATTTTGAGGATACCTGTAAAATTACGGCTGATTTTTCCATTTTTTAAAAAAGTTTTTTTGTTTAAATATATTTTTAGAATTTGCCAGGCTCCTAATTTTGGTCCACAATATATCAGAAAAGACGCAAACATGATAATCACTGTTTTCCAAAGTTAAAGCCGACATGTGAAAATCTTGTTTTGCCTAAAATACAAAGATAATAGGACGGATTTCATGGATGACTTTGAAAATATTTTAAAAATTTGCCTTTTTGAGGCTAAAATCAGGTGATATTTACATTTAAAAATTAAAAAAATATTAAATAAATACCAAAGTATTTGTTGATTAATTGGATAATGGTATTAATTATCGATTAATGGATTAATTCTTGCAACTCTAATGACATCTATTTGTTTGTTATTATACACATAGCTAGCTAAAACATGAAAATACTTATTTTTTTACTTTCCCACTCGTATGTTACAATACACTTTAGTGTTATTTTTGTGTGTGACATCCTATTCCTGCCAACTTTCGCTGTCCTTTCTTGGCTATGTGGGGCAGCGGGGAACCCTGCCCCATTTTACCAAGGAGGCAGCATTGTTAGCATGATGACAGTATATTTTACATTACATTACATTTAAAAAATATATATATAATTAAATAAATACCAAAATATTTGGTGATTAATTGGATAATGGATTAATTATCGATTAATGGATTAATTCTTGCAACTGTAATGACGTTGTTTGAAAAGTCAGGCAAACATTTTAGTCAAAATTGTCAAGAAAAACAAAATTCTATAAAAACTGACTACAATTACAATTCAGGTTTTGTCTCCCTCTTGTGGGCAGTGGGCATGAAAGCCCATCCTAGAGGACACATACTTTCAGTCCACAGCTTTCTCAAGACAGGTCAGCACTCATGCTCTCACCAATAATAATAATAATAATAATAATCCCCAATGTACACCTACATTATATTCGGAATATAATATTTTCCTGCAAAGTCATGATCATCTAGTCACATGAGTGGGAAAACTTTGACCTGACGGCACAGAGCGCCTTGTGTTTCCTCCTTAATTCATTTCACACTCTGGTCAGGCATCTACTGAACTGCCTGTCATGAGATTCTTAGAAGAAAGATCTAACAGTGGGTACAAAGGTACAAATATAAAATCAAATGTTTTGGTCCATGCAAGTAACTAGCGCAAGTAGTGCTCAAGCTAACAAAATAATGAATCTTAGTAATGGTGCTGATGTCTAGTTTGTTATTGTACAGCTAGCTAGCTAGCTAAAAAACGTGAAAATACTTATTTTTTTCTTTCCCATTCGTATGTTACAATACACTTAAGTGTTATTTTTGTGTGTGACATCCAATTCCTGCCAACATTTGTTGTCCTTTTTTGGCTATGTGGGGCAGCGGGGAACTCTGCCCCATTTTACCTAGCATTGTTAGCATGATGATAATATCTTAACATGTGTACCCACAAATTCCGCCTAGCAACTAGTGGTCAAGCTAACAAAATAATGAATCTTAGTAATGGTTCTGATATCTAGTTTGTTATTGTACAGCTAGCTAGCTAGCTAAAAAACATGAAAATACTTATTTTTTTCTTTCCCATTTGTATGTTACAATACACTTTAGTGTTATTTTTGTGTGTGACATCCAATTCCTGCCAACATTTGCTGTCTTTTCTTGGCTATGTGGGGCAGTGGGGAACTCTGCCCCATTTTACCAAGCATTGTTAGCATGATAACAATATGCTAACATGTTTACCCACAAATTCCGCCTAGCAACAAGTGGTCAAGCAAACAAAATAATAAATCTTAGTAATGATGCTGATGTCTAGTTTGTTATTGTACAGCTAGCTAGCTAGCTAAAAAACGTGAAAATACTTATTTTTTTCTTTCCCATTCGTATGTTACAATACACTTTAGTGTTATTTTTGTGTGTGACATCCAATTCCTGCCAACATTTGTTGTCTTTTCTTGGCTATGTGGGGCAACGGGGAACTCTGCCCCATTTTACCAAGCATTGTTAGCATGATAACAATATGCTAACATGTTTACCCACAAATTCCGCCTAGCATCAAGTGCTAAAAAAAAACAGGCCAGTTGAACAATTGCAAAAAAATGTGCAATTATTTATCTTAAGGAGGTTCTAAGTAGATCTTCAAAATGCAAAAACATTTCGTAAGCATTTTTTTTGTAAACAACCATTAAACTGAAATAGGCTGTTCATCAGCTGATTAAAAGTGTGAGACCGTAGCTTTAAAAAAAACCCGAAGCGCCCCTAAAATAGATTTCTTCAAGGATTCAGTAATGTGTAGCTCTACTATCCTTCTTAATTAGCTCAAAAATTGTTTTAGATATGCTTGATGCCTTTGTCTCCAGTGGGAATGTTGCTCCTTGTGGTGAAGATGGCTTCACAGAGGACATCCACTGTTTGGAATTGATGTCCATTTTTGTAAACTTCCTTTGCCATCCATTTCTAAATGTTTTAAATGGATTTACTACGCAGTAAGATCCAAAAAAGTGAGGTTATTTCTCTGTCAGACGGACATTGTGAAGTGTAAAGTTGTCCTGTCACACAGAACAGGGCCTTCAGTCATGAGGGATGCCACCTGCAACATCTCCATAGAGCCGTTTACCCTTTTACGCCCCTGCACAACCTGAAAGCTCCATTGTTGCCATCCATCCATTCGTTTTCCTCCGCTTATCCGGGTCCGGGTCGCGGGGGCAGTAGTCTTAGTAGGGAAGCCCAGACTTCCCGGTCCCCGGCCACCTCCTCCAGCTCCACCGGGAGGACACCAAGGCGTTCCAAGGCCAGCTGTGAGACATAATCCCTGTGTCCTAGGTCTCCCCCGGGGCCTTTTCCCGGTTGGGCATGCCCGGAACACCTCCCCAGGGAGGTGGCCGGGTCCATGTCCTGAGAACCAGATTTGGCCGCTGAAGACCAGGTCGCCAATTAACCTAGCATGTTTTTGGAATGTGGGAGGAAACCGGAGTACGCGGAAAAAACCCACGCATGCACGGGGAGAACATGCAAACTCCACACAGAGATGGCCGAGTGTGGAATTGAACCCGTGTCTCCTAGCTGTGAGGCCTGCGCGCCATAGACAAGCGAGAGGCAAGGTAGACCGAGGCAAAATTTTGGCAAAAATTTTTTGATGTTAACCAAAAAAAAACATGTTAACCGGGGCGGATGTTAACTGAGGAACCACTGTATCTTGATATTTCAACTAGAGCAGAGGGAGCCACTTGTACTGTATTCGGACACATGCCCTGAGCAGCTAGTGTGCCGCTACGGATGTCAGGGTAGACTGGTGGCCAGCCAATCACAGGGCACATATAGACAAACAACCATTCACACTCACATTCATACCTATGGACAATTTGGAGTCGCTAATTAACCTAGCATGTTTTTGGAATGTGGGAGGAAACCGGAGTACCCGGAGAAAACCCACGCATGCACGGGGAGAACATGCAAACTCCACACAGAGATGGCTGAGGGTGGGATTGAACTCGGGTCTCCTAGCTGTGAGGCGCTAACCACTTTCCATCGTGCAGCCCGAGATATATTCATTCCTTCAATCATTAATTTTTTACCGCTTATCCTCACGAGGGTCGCAGGGTTGCTGGAGCCTACCCCAGCTGTCTTCGGGCGAGAGGCGGGGTACACCCTGGACTGGTGGCCAGCCAATCACAGGGCACATATAGACAAACAACCATTCACACTCACATTCATACCTATGGACAATTTGGAGTCGCTAATTAACCTAGCATGTTTTTGGAATGTGGGAGGAAACCGGAGTACCTGGAAAAAACCCACGCATGCACGGGGAGAACATGCAAACTCCACACAGAGATGAGGGTGGAATTGAACTCAGGTCCCCTAGCTGTGAGGTCTGCGCGCTAACCACTTGCATAATTGTATCCTATTAAGTGGTGTATATTAAACCTCAGTGATATAATGTACAATAAGGAGTAGAATAATAATAATAATCATCACCATAGCTAGCTTTTCCCCATTTGGAATGTGTGAGGAAACCGGAGTACGCGGAGAAAACCATGCAACATGCAAACATGCAAACTCCACACAGAGATAGCCGAGGGTGGAATTGAACTCTGGTTTCCTAGCTGTGAGGCCTGCACGCTAACCACTCACCCCTTTCTGGCATTATACTAACTATTATTTGGCCTTGGTAGAGTTGTGTGTACTTTCAACACCACACAGATGGGATACACTTAATTGCATGGAGTAAACTTTAGTGGGTTGTGTCGCTGCCATAAGGTGTGTTCTCATGATGTAATCACCCCCTCCTTGGACAAACAACCATGCACAAGATAATCCAGAGCTGAACCGACACACACAAGTGTAACACACATCTACTTTGTATGTGTTATTGTCGCTCTTTGTGTCTTCCTGCAGGGAGAAAGCTGAGCGTCAGCAGCCTGGTTGGACGGAGATGTTTCTCCCGACTCGCGACAGATGACACTGGAGAGAAAGGTGCATAAATATACACAACGTACACAACTCTGTTATTTTCTACATACGGCACTCATCGGTTGTTGTGGTCCTGCTTGGTCTCCTTGGCGACCGGATGCTGCCGCGGATTGGACTCGAAGCCCTGACGCCGGCAGGGTCTGAGACAAGCACGCATGTATTTATACACTAAAGCGGCATTTGCATTCAAAAAGGATAATTTAACAATATAAATAAACAAAAAATGAAAAAAATAATTATAATTACCGACTCCAAATAATAATAATGATGATAATAATAATAATAATAATAATAATAATAATAATATGATAAATAAATTATATAATAATAATAATAATAATAATTATTATTATTATTATTTTATTTTATTTATTATTATATTATTTTATTTATACACTAAAGCGGCATTTGCATTCAAAAAGGATAATTTAACAATATAAATAAACAAAAAATGAAAAAAATAATTATAATTACCGACTCCAAATAATAATGATGATGATAATAATAATAATAATAATAATAATTATTATTATTATTATTATTATTATTATTATTATACAAATAATAATAATTATTATTAATATTATTATTATATAAAATATATATAATAATTTATTTATTATATTATTATTTTTATTATCATATCACAATATAAATAAACAAAAATAATAATAATAAATAAATAATAATTATTATTATATAAATTATATATAATAATTTATTTATTATATTATTATTATTATCATTATTATTATTTGGAGTCGGTAATTATAATTCTTTTTTTCATTTTTTGTTTATTTATATTGTTAAATTATCCTTTTTGAATGCAAATGCCGCTTTAGTGTATAAATAAAATAAAATAAAATAAAAAAATAAAATAAAATAAAATAAAATAAAATAAAAATAATAATAATTATTATTATTATAATAATAATAATTATTATTATTATATTGTTATTATTATCATTATTATTATTATTATTATCATTATTATTATTTGGAGTCTCTAATTAATTAACGTATTATTATTATTATTATGATAATAATATTATATAATAATAATATAATAATAATTGTTATTATTATTATATAATAATTGTTATTATTATTATTATTGTTGTTATTATATTGTTATTGTTATTATATTATTTTAATAATTATTATTATTATTTTTACTATTATTATTATTAAGATTCAGGATTGAAATGAAATCAGAGGAATAAAGGAAGCCCAAACAAGACAGAATTAATTCTCATACTTTTCATAACTGCATTAAAGACTGGCATGATGATTGTAAAAACTTAAAGTGTAGCATTTGGATGAATAAAGCTTTAACATTCAGCTTTAAATTTACAAAAAAATAACATAAAAAACAAAGAAAAAACAAAGAAATCCAATACCAATATCAACAGATATTGTAATTTTATTCTGATATCAAGCCAATAATTATTGATACCGATTAAAATATCCTACCAGTATATGTAAGGGTTAGCTAAAGCCATTATCAATGCAAGATATGGTAAATATATATATATATATACTATATATATAAGGGACATGATTCTCTCAACATTGGATGGCCTGCAGGGTTTTTCCTCACAGTTTGGCTTCATGGACTTTTAAGTTGAGAGAATCAGGAGTCTTCACATGTGATGAGCAAAAAAAAAAAACATTCATGGGTGGGGTATAAAAACAGAAATCTGCAGGTTTATTTGCTTTTCCAACATGCATGAATTGTCTTCATTTTACATTTGAAAAGAAAACAGAAAAAAAGCAATGGCGTCCGCGAGGTCACTCGGACAAAGACGTCGGGGTTCACTTTTCCGGAGCAGTGATGAGGATTGTGAAAAAGTACGCAGTCAAGAAGACGGATGCTCGGCTTTGACGGATTTCGGCAGCATGGTCCAAGATCCGGAAGATGGAATTGGGGACGTTTGTGCCTTGGAACAGGTCAAGACCAGGTCAGATGTTAGCCAATACTAATTATTATTGGTCAATTGAAAGATATGATCATAAAACATATTAAGTAGAAGTTTGCATATTTCATACAGCTTGACTTCATTCACGCCTGGGATTTAGGACTAGGTTTGTTCTTCTAACAATACAATAATAATTCATTGGCTATTTCTAATATTTACATGTTATAAAGATGTAACCTTCACTGTCATACAAGTGGCAAAATATGTTAAAAAACTGGTAATAATAAAAACAAATTCATCTACGTAGAAATAATCTGTTCCAGAAGGAAAATAGAGCATAGCTCTTCAGGACGGAATGGAACTTTTGTTTATTTAAAGTTTGTTATTGTTTAAAGTTTAACTTTTAGCATTTCGATTCACACGTAGCAATGAAGTCGTAAAATTAAGATTTTTTTTTTACTTTCCAATTTCCAACTTTATTCTCTCAAATGTGCAACTTTTTTTTCCCTAAATTTACGATTTTACTCTCAAAAAATTATTTTTGTCTTAAATTTACACAAATTTTCAGGGAGGAAGAAAATGTTCCTCTTGCGTCAGGCAAACTTTTATTTGTACATTTATTGTAAAATTTATTGTAAAATTTATTGTAAAATTTATTGTAAAAGTTATTGTAAAATTACGATTTTATTCTATTCAATGTGTTTTTTATTCGTAAAGTCATGACTTTTTTCAGAGATATTTACAACTTTACTCTCGAAAGCCCTTATTTTTGTCTTAACGTTAAGCAAATAAGTCTCAAATATACAGTAAAGTCTGGTTATATCGATATCGGTTAAAACGAATTACTACTTATTACGATACTATTTTCACTTCCCGGCAAATTTCTAGTTTTATGATATAATTAGTTCCGTTAGTACGATACCCGTTTATTACGATAATCCAGTTACTACGATGCCCTTTTCATCTCCCGCCAGCCAATTTGGTCTGCTTATATCGATACAAAAGCAGCTTAAATCAATCTTTGCTTAAGGATTTCAAGACCAAAAAAGAACATTATTATTTACTGTAGTACAAAATGTATTGTAGTACAAAAGCATGCAAGATACGCAATCCATGAACTCAAGGAGAAAATTACATGCCATATCAAAGATCCGCCCTCTTTTAATGCAGTTCGGCGCAGGATCGGATATATGGATAGTCCGGTTATATCGGTATTTTTTCCGACTCCCGAGAATATCAATATAACGAGACTTTACTGTACGAGAAAAAAGTCGTAATATTTTGTGTGATACGTAACATTAAGCTTTTAGATCGCAATATTTTGTGTGATATGTAACATTTGTGGGCGGCACGGCGGTCTAGTGGTTAGCGCACAGACCTCACAGCTAGGAGGACCAGGGTTCAATTCCCACCCTTGGCCATCTCTGCATGTTATCCCCGTGCATGCGTGGGTTTTCTCCGGGTACTCCGGTTTCCTCCCACATTCCAAAAAACATGCTAGGTTAATTAGCGACTCCAAATTGTCCATAGGTATGAATGTGAGTGTGAATGGTTGTTTGTCTATATGTGCCCTGTGATTGGCTGGCCACCAGTCCAGGGTGTACCCCGCCTCTCGCCCAAAGACAACTGGGATAGGCTCCAGCACCCCCCGCGACCCTCGTGAGGAAAAAGCGGTGGAAAATGAATGAATGTAACATTTGTAACGTGCCGCAAAACAGAGAGGTTGAACTTTAGATTTACACGCAGTAATTAAGTCGTAAAATTACGAAAATTTACGACTTTATTCTCCTAAATGCGTTTTTTATTCGTAAAGTCATTTCTTTTTTCAGCCTTTTTTTCACAACTTTTTTTTACAACTTTACTTTCGAAATCCCTGATTATTTTTGTCTTAAAGTTAAGCAAATAAGTCTCAAATTTACGAAAAAAAAGTCGTAATATTTTGTGATATGTAACATTAAGCTTTTAGATGGACGTGAACTTTTTGTTCTTGTAAATTTATTACTTTATTCTCATATTTCAAAGACTTTATCCTTGTAAGTGTACAATTTTTTACGTTGTAAATTTATGCCTTTATTCTCAGAAAATTTCCGACTTTACTCTCAAAATATATGATTATGTTTGCTGTAAATTTCCAGCACTAAAGTTATAAATTTATGAGAAAAATGTCGTAATATTTAGTGTCATATGTCACTAATATTCTTTTATTCATAATGTGGCAGCAAAACAGAGGAGTTGAGCAGTTAGCATTTAGACTAGCATGGCTAGCCATCTCATTTCCGCCTTCCTTTCGCCCTCCCACATGCACAACACCAAAGATCACAGCTCATAGCTGTCTGTGACAATGCCTGTAACATAAAATTTTTTTCTTGTAAATTTACAACTTTAGTTTTGTAATATTTGTATTTTTTTGGTAAAGTTATGACATTAAATTAGTAATTTTATTCTTGAACTATCTGATTATTTTAATATTCGTCCGTGACAGGCATCGCCAGAGACAACTATGCAAAGGGAGGTTTGGCTTTCTCGAAAATTATTAAGTTGGATTAATGTTCATGTTAAAGGTTAAATAACTGTTAATAGTTATCCTCCCTATCCGTGTGGAAGTGGTAAGTTTTTGGCTATTTAAGTTTAAAGGAAATAACTTGAAGGCTACCGTTTAGGTCGCTAGCTCTCTAGTTTGCGAGTTAGCATGTGTCTCAAGACCCCGCAGTTGCGCAATATGTTGTAAATAAAAAGAGTATAAATGTGACTATAGTCGTGTTTTGTCATGTCTACAGGGCTCTAATAATGCTTTGTTTATTTTAATCTGAAAAAAATAATTTGTCTACCCACCAACTATATGTGGTTTCTTAAGTTTTAATTATTTGCCGTTTTATTATTATTATTATATTTATTTATTACTGATTGATTTTCTTTATTCTTGATTTGTTTATTTATTTTTCATCTTATTTTGTGCAGAAAAATAAAAAGTAAGATATTTGAGAACAGTGGAATGTTTTATCAGAGCTTTTATTGTAGAAAATTGGAACTAAAGCAAAGTTTGTATATTTTTCTATTTTTAATAAATGCATTTTTTTAATTGTTTTTTTGGGGAAACCTGATGCGGCCCGGTCTCACGTAGTCTCAAATAAATTGAGTTTGAGACCCCTGCCATACAGCGTCCATATCACACTTGCGCGGGCCGCACTAACATTAAACTTTCATATCAAGGCGGGGGGCCTCAAACTAGTGTCCTGCGGACCACATTTGGCCCGCGGGCCGCATGTTTGAGACCGCTGCTTTAAAGTCTTTAACTGTCATACCTGTGTAAAACTAAGTTACACAACCATTGTTAATAGTAATAAAATAATAAAGTTTTTTTGTTGCTGCTGTGCTAATTGGTTGAATGTATTGACTTATTGAAATCCTTATAAGGGAGGGAATAGAAGTGAGTGAAGTGGAAGGTGAACACACCTCCTAAACACTCACAGGTGATGGTTGAGAATCAAACTATGGGATTATCGCTATGGATTTTAACCACATCTGAGTGGGATTGAAGGCTTTTTTTTTCCAGGGTGCATTTTGGGAGTTAAGTGTTTCTCGCCCCCCCCCCTGCAGCCTACCGCGTCCCAAGGTGATGAGCGCCGAGGAGCGGCAGCGTCTGCGCGCCCTCTTCCACGTCTACGACGCGGACCAGTCGGGCAGCATCGAGAGGAGCGAGTTCTTCACCATCTGCACCGAGTTGCAGGTCAGCCCATCCGAGGCCGAGCGTATCTTTAACCAACTGGACGTGGACAAGGACGGCACCATCACCATGGCGGAGTTCATTAGCGGTTTCCACGACCGACACAACCGGAAGGACGAGGAGCAGCAGCAGACGCCGCAGGACGACGGGGAGCCGTGCACCGCAGCTTGGGAGGATTTCGCTGCCAGGCTCGGAGAGCAGAGCAAATTCATCCCCAAGTGAGGAAAATTAATTTATTCTTCGTTTTTTTATCTTCATTGCTTATCCCAATTTGAAAATTAGTTTTAAAATATTTCATCAAAACACCAGAAATTCACTGTGTATCGTATTTTTTTTTTCTCCGAGGCGTTCCTAAACACATCATGCAGCTGATTTAATTAACTTTAACTGCAACAGGCACAAACAACATGATCGTAAAATCCATGTAAAACTGAAATAAAGTCAATTGTGTACACTAAGTATTAAGTGTATTCAGTGTAAACACATTAAGAAAAATATGAACATAAAGTAGATATAAATTCCCCATAAGAAATAATGGAAAATGAATTAATCTGTCCGGTGTTAAACTGTGGCCACCATAAAACTTTTATTTACCGTATTTTTATTTACCGTTTTAAACTTCCACTCCAGTTTTTGTACTAAATAAAAGTTATAAAGTTAGAAAAGCAAATAACTGATCGCATAACAAATAATGTAAAAGGAATTAATCTGTTCCAGTGTTAAACTGTGGCCGCCATAAAACTTTTATGTACCGTATTTTTATTTACCGTTTTAAACTTCCACTCCAGTTTTCGTACTAAATAAAAGTTATGAAGTTAGAAAAGCAAATAACTGATCGCATAACAAATAATGGAAAAGGAATTAATCTGTTCCAGTGTTAAACTATGGCCGCCAAAAAACTTTTATGTACCGTATTTTTATTTACCGTTTTAAACTTCCACTCCAGTTTTCGTACTAAATAAAAGTTATAAAGTTAGAAAAGCAAATAACTGATCGCATAACAAATAATGTAAAAGGAATTAATCTGTTCCAGTGTTAAACTGTGGCCGCCATAAAACTTTTAGTTACCGTATTTTTATTTACCGTTTTAAACTTCCACTCCAGTTTTCGTACTAAATAAAAGTTATAAAGTTAGAAAAGCAAATAACTGATCCCATAAGAAATAATGGAAAAGGAATTAATCTCTTCCAGTGTTAAACTGTGGCCGCCATAGAACTTTTATTTACCGTATTTTTATTTACCGTTTTAAACTTCCACTCCAGTTTTAGTACTAAACTAGAAAATTCCCGCGGAAATTTTGATGGGCTTGTCACCTGTGCTGTGAACCTCGGGCCCGGTGCGCCAACGGCTACCGTGCTAGCACCTAGCAAGACAGCCTCAAGTACCGAAAAGGTTGATGCAGTCCCATAGTGTCCCCACATCATGCCATGTGTCTATTTGCCTTTAGACATGAGTAAATTAACTTAAATGCTAACATGCTAACGGCTACCATGCTGGCACCGAGCAAGACAGCCTCAGGTCCCGAAAAGTTTGGGGCAGTCCCATTGTGTCCCCACATCATGCCACGTGTGTATTTGCCTTTAGACATGAGTAAATTAGCTAAAATGCTAACATGCTAACATCATGCTAGCACCTAGCAAGACAGCCTCAAGTCCCAAAAGTGTCCAGGCAGTCCGATAGTGTCCCCACATCATACATGTGTATTTGCCTTTAGACATCAATAAATTAGCTAAAATGTTAAAATGCTAACAGTCATCATGCCAGCACCTAGCAAGAGAGCCTCAAGTTTAGAAAGTGCCGAGGTTGTCGTATAACCTCCCTACAGCATGCCATGTGTGTATTTGCCTTTAGACATGAGTAAATTTGCTAAAATGCTAACATGCTAAGTCATCATGCTAGCACCTAGCAAGAGGGCCTCAAGTTTAGAAAGAACCAAAGTTGTCCTATAACATCCATGCATCATGCCATGTGTGTATTTGCCTTTATACATGAGTAAATTAGCTTAAATGCTAACATGCTAACGGCTACCATGACAGCACCTAGCATGATAACTTCAAGTTCCAAAAAGGTTGAGGCAGTCCCATAGTGTCCCCACATCATGCCATGTGTGCATTTGCCTTTAGTCATGAGTAAATTAGCTAAAATGTTAACATGCTAACTGTCATCATGCTAGCACCTAGCAAGACAGCCTCAAGTCCCAAAAGTGTCCGGGCAGTCCCACAGTGTCCCCACATCATGCCATGTAGTTGTCTTTACACATGAGTAAATTAGCAAAAATGCTAACATGCTAACGCCTAACATGCTAGCAGCAGTCTATGGGCTTGCATTACTGAGCAAGCCCATCATAATAGGTAAACATCACAAGGAATAACAATATGGGCTTGCTCAGTAATGCAAGCCCATAGACATGCATTACTTGCATTACTGAGCAAGCCCATAATAAAAGTTATAAAGTTATAAAAGCAAATAACTGATATGGAGTGACAACGCGGAAATTAAGTCATGTGACAAACCTGTTTGAAGTCTGTGTTAATACAATATAATTAGTTTGTCCACTAATTATCGGTACCCGATATCATCATAAAAATGCGATATTGGATTTTTTATTTTTTTATTTTTCAGACATGATGAACTTTAGTGTATTTGTGGCCTGACATCAGCTCCGCGCGATTCCTTAGAGGACATTGATTGTCACAGCGGTCAAGTCACATCCACAAACCCTAAATACACTCTCTTATTTTCCCGCTTGTCTAAGTTGCTGCGTCTGCAATCAGCTGACGTTCGCCAACTCAAAGCACACGTCTGTTTTCAAGTAGATGAGCGAATAGTTTGTCTAATTAAAGTGCAAAGGAGTCATCCGTCTAGAGCAGTGGGGTGGGGCGGGGCCCCCCTGGGGGCAGGGAGTACTTTCAATGTTGGTGCCGAACCTGCCAACGTGTACAAATTTATAGTACTCATGCAATTTGACTCTTGGATACGCTAATATGCTCTCCATTTTGTTGCATTCTTTATATAGAGGGATGCTTGTTGGTGCCGACCTGCCAACGTGTACACATTTATAGTACTCATGCAATATGACTCTTGGATACGCTAGTATGCTCTCCATTTTGTTGCATTCTTTACTTTCAGTTTCAAGTTGAGGCCGTACAGTACAGATGAATAAATAGACATCACTATAAATAATTGAGAACCACTCATATAGAGGGATGCTTGTTGGTGCCGACCTGCCAACGTGTACACATTTATAGTACTCATCATGCAATTTGACTCTCGCAAACTAGAGAGCTAGCGACCTAAACGGTAGCCTTCAAGTTATTTCCTTTAAACTTAAATAGCCAAAAACTTACCACTTCCACACGGATAGGGAGGATAACTATTAACAGTTATTTAACCTTTAACATGAACATTAATCAAACGTAATAATTTTTTCTGGGTACATGATACCATACAGCATCCATATCAAACTTGTGCGAGCCGTGCTAACAGAGCGGGGGCCTCAAACTAGTGTCCTGCGGGCCACATTTGGCCCGCGGGCCACGTGTTTGAGACCCCTGCTGTATGGTATCATGTACCCAGAAAAAATTATTACGTTTGATTAATGTTCATGTTAAAGGTTAAATAACTGTTAATAGTTATCCTCCCTATACGTGTGGAAGTGGTAGGTTTTTGGTCCCCGGATTTCAGAGGTCATATTTTCATCTATTGTGATCACCGGAATCACCCTTTCAATGTCTACACAAGGGGTCTCAAACACACGGCACACAACCAAATGTGGCCCGCAGGACACTAGTTTGAGGCCCCTGCCTTGATATGAAAGTTTAATATTAGTGCAGCCCGCTCAAGTTTGATATGGATGCTGTAGGGTATCATGTACCCAGAAAAAATTATCACGTTTGATTAATGTTCATGTTAAAGGTTAAATAACTGTTAATAGTTATCCTCACGATCTGTGTGGAAGTGGTAAGTTTTTGGCTATTTAAGTTGAAAGGAAATAACTTGAAGGCTACCGTTTAGGTCGCTAGCTCTCTAGTTTGCGAGTTAGCATGTGTCTCAAGACCCTGCAGTTGCGCAATATGTTGTAAATAAAAAGAGTATAAATGTGACTATAGTCGTGTTTTGTCATGTCTACAGGGCTCTAATAATGCTTTGTTCATTTTAATCTGAAAAAAATAATTTTGTCTACCCACCAACTATATGTGGTTTCTAAAGTTTTTATTATTTGCCATTTTATTATTATTATATTTATTTATTACTGATTGATTGATTTTTTTATTTGTTTATTTATTTTTCATCTTATTTTGTGTTTTTTTCATTTCAAACTTTCATATCATGGCGGGGGCCTCAAACTAGATGTGGCCCGCAGGCCGCATGTTTGAGACCCCTGCTCTAAATAAATAAATAGACACGACTATAAATAATTGAGAACCGTCTGCGTGATTTTTTTTTGTCCCTGATCCACATGTGTGGCTTTGTCGCTACCTCTGGCCGAGTGTGTCCGCGAGCTGTTGACATACGGCGGCCATGTCTGTGTGCTCAGTGCCGGAGCTCACAGCCCGCCCTGTCAGTCAACACACAACTTGTCACCACTCTGACACGTTGTCATCGCTACACAATGACCGGAGGGAGACTCAGCAAGAACTATGAATGCTTGCTTCGATAAACTATCCATTAAACAGCATTGACCATTGCAGGGGTTAGCGTGTAGACCTCACAGCTAGGAGGACCAGGGTTCAATTCCACCCTCGGCCATCTCTGTGTGGAGTTTGCATGTTCTCCTCATGCATACCTCAGTTAACATCCACCCCGGTTAGCATGTTTTTTTTGGTTAACATCCAAAAAATTTTGCCTCGGTCTACCTTGCTTCTCGCTTGTCTACGGCGCGCAGGCCCCACAACTAGGAGACCTGGGTTCAATTCCACCCTAGGCCATCTCTGTGTGGAGTTTGCATGTTCTCCCCGTGCATGCGTGGGTTTTCTTCGGGTACTCCGGTTTCCTCCCACATTCCAAAAACATGCTAGGTTAATTAGCGACTCCAAATTGTCCATAGGTATGAATGTGAGTGTGAATGGTTGTTTGTCTATATGTGCCCTGTGATTGGCTGGCCACCAGACAGCTGGGATAGGCTCCAGCACCCCCGCGACCCTCGTGAGGAAAAAGCGGTAGAAAATATTAAAATATAAATATATATAAATATAAAAAAACTTGCTAAGTACAACAATTATAATATAATTATGAAATAAAAAAATTATAAATAAAAAAAGCAAATATAAAAACATAACATATTTTTTTCTCTTAAAATTAAAATATTTTCGAATAAATGTGTGATTGTTTTCTTGTAATAGTACACCTTTATTACTTAGTACTTAGTACTTAAATTTTTTAACTTTTTAACATTTTCATGTAAAAAAAATCAGATTTTTTTCCAACAAAATTTGCTTTCTAACAAACTTTTCTGTCATAAAATTGTATTCCCTCCCCCAAAATGTAAATCTTTTCTCATAATTCTGTATGAAAATGAGAAATGAGAAAATATGTTTAGTAATCAGCTGACCCTTTCTCATGAAATGAAGCATTTTTTTTCAATAAATGAATGACTTTTTAAATCATAACTGGAAAAAATAATGATTTTTTCCCCATAATATTTCCATAAAATCACATTTTTGTCATAAAATATTTTTTCTCTTAAAATTAAAATATTTTTGAATAAATGTGCGATTGTTTTCTTGTAATACTACACCTTTATTACTTCATAAAATGTTTAACTTTTTAACATTTTCATGTAAAAAAAAATAAGATTTTTTTTCCAACAAAATTAGCTTTCTAACAAACTTTTCTGTCATAAAACAGTATTCCCTCCCCCAACATGTAAATCTTTTCTCATAATTCTGTATGAAAATGAGAAATGAGAAAATATGTTTAGTAATCAGCTGACCCTTTCTCATGAAATGAAGCATTTTTTTCAATAAATGAATGACTTTTTAAATCATAATAACTGGAAACATAATGACTTTTTTCCATGAAATCCCATTTTTGTCATCAAATTATTCTAAATTATTTCAATTATTTGTACAAATTACTGTTTACGCTGTACATTATTGTTCATATTTGATGTAATGTATTTAGCTTACCTATTTAGCTATGCAGTTAGCTTACTGACTACTGGGTGGAATTGAACCCGGGTCTCCTAGTTGTGGGGCCTGCACGCCGTAGACAAGCGAGAGGCAAGGTAGACCGAGGCAAAATTTTGGCAAAAATTTTTGGATGTTAACCAAAAAAAACATGCTAACCGGGGCGGATGTTAACTGAGGTATGCACAGGGAGAACATGCAAACTCCACACAGAGATGGCCGAGGGTGGAATTGAACCCTCGTCTCCTAGCTGTGAGGTCTGCGCGCTAACCAGTTAACACAAATTCATTATTTGTCGGATTTGATTGTATTACAGTTTTTTTGTTGTCTATGTTGTATAGCTAATATTCGTATACCGTATTCCAAAACACTTCCATTATTTTCCACATTGCAGGCAAGAACAAGCGGAGACGTTGTACCACAACATCAGCGTAAACGAACCCAGGCTCATACCACAGTTGGAGAAGGTCCTCATCAGCTTCACCAAGGAGATCAAGCAGCAAAACTCCGAGATGGAGAACCTAGCGTTAGCCATCAGGCGGTGAGGGACACACACATGTTCTCATATGGGACAGTCCGTCCGTTATTATTATTATTATTATTATGTTGTGTTTCAGTGCTCAGGACCAAGCATCCATGCAGCTCAGTGAGATGGAGGAGGAAATGGACCAACGCATTCATGCCGCTGAAAGGAAGACACGAGAGCAGGTAGGAATTTGTGTATCAATATGTTTATGATATTTTGATTGTGGTTTGGAGAGAGGAACAAATGTACTGCTTCATGCTGAGAGATGTTCCTAATATTTCATGCAACGTCATAGACATAGACTTTCTTTCTTGTCATTGCACAATAACACAGCAGTGAAATTGCCAACAAAATGTTGTTGCCTGGCCCCCGTGTAATAATAAATAATAAATAATAAATAATAAATAATAAATAATAAATAATAAATAATAAATAATAAATAATAAATAATAAATAATAAATAATAAATAATAAATAATAAATAATAAATAATAAATAATAAATAATAAATATACCGTGGGTAATAAATAGATTACATCAAATATGAACAATAATGTACAGCGTAAACAGTAATTTGTACAAATAATTTAAATAATTTAGAATAATTTGATGACAAAAATGGGATTTTATGGAAATTTTTATGGAAAAAAGTCATTATTTTTCCAGTTATTATGATTTAAAAAGTCATTCATTTATTGAAAAAAATGCTTCATTTCATGAGAAAGGGTCAGCTGATTACTAAACATATTTTCTCATTTCTCATTTTCATACAGAATTATGAGAAAAGATTTACATTTTGGGGGAGGGAATACTGTTTTATGACAGAAAAATTTGTTAGAAAGCAAATTTTGTTGGAAAAAAATCTGATTTTTTTTTACATGAAAATGTTAAAAAGTTACAAAAATTTTAAAAAGTAATAAAGGTGTACTATTACAAGAAAACAATCACACATTTATTCGAAAATATTTTAATTTTAAGAGAAAAAAATATTTTATGACAAAAATGTGATTTTATGGAAATTTTATGGAGAAAAAATCATTATTTACCCAGTTATTATGATTTAAAAAGTCATTCATTTATTGAAAAAAATGCTTCATTTCATGAGAAAGGGTCAGCTGATTACTAAACATATTTTCTCATTTCTCATTTTCATACAGAATTATGAGAAAAGATTTACATTTTGGGGGAGGGAATACTGTTTTATGACAGAAAAGTTTGTTAGAAAGCAAATTTTGTTGGAAAAAAATCTCATTTTTTTTTACATGAAAATGTTCAAAAGTAAAAAAAATTTAAAAAGTAATAAAGGTGTACTATTACAAGAAAACAATCACACATTTATTCGAAAATATTTTAATTTTAAGAGAAAAAAATATTTTATGACAAAAATGTGATTTTATGGAAATTTTATGGAAGAAAAAAATCATTATTTTTCCAGTTATTGTTTATTATTTTTAATTATTTTAAATTTAATTTAATTTATTATTTTATTATTGTGTTTTTATTTTTTATTTATATTTTTATTTAAAAAGTCAGTCATTTATTGAAAAAAATTCTTCATTTCATGAGGAAAAAAAAGAGAAAAATCTTGAGTCTTACAAAAAAAATCATACTTTTAGGAGTGCTGTCACAATATTATGGTAAAATGTTTTAAATTTGAGGGGAAAAAATTGTAGTTTTATGACAAAAATGTTTCTTACAAAGCAGTTTTGTTAGGAAAAATATATGAATTTCTGAAACCAAACTCTGCTTCAGTTACAATAATGAGAAAAAATTGTAAATTTAAAAAATTTAAAAAATCCATGTGAGTGAATGAAATAATAATAATTTCTCCTATCTAGCTAAATACTCAAAAGCTTTTGGTGACCTGGTAAGAATAAACAATATATCAAGGCTGTAAGTACAGTATTAATAAATGTAAAAGTAAATATCACAGCCAAATCTTTCATGGAAATCATTTAAAACGAAAGTATGCAGCAGCATTAGCATGTTAAAATTTTCACAGTGAGCTTTATTGCCAACTTTCCAGGTATGACATGTCTTATCACAAACTTATGTAAGAGTACCACATGACCTCAGTAGCTGTTGTTTACTTTGTTGCAGGCCAAATAGGTGGCCACTCACCTGTGCTTGCTCACACTGTAAAATGGACGCAGACTAACGTTTATTTTTGGATAGGCTTATCAACAACCCGAGGTAGATTGTTAGAATGTGTTTTTTTTTGTGTCCTCTTCTAGGAGAGGAGCCGAGCGGAGGCGGAGCTCAGCGACGTGAGAAGAAGTTATGAAACAGAAGTGTGTGAGCTCCAGTGTAAGATCCAGAGGATGCAAATGGTAACGCTAACGCTTTGGCTTCTTTTTTTTTTTTGTATTTGAACAACAGTAATTACTTGTTTGTTTATTATAATTGGCTCAGAAGAAAGTGGAAATATTTGAGGAGATAATGTGATCATTTTTAGGAGGCTACATATGTCATACAACAAGAATAAAGTTGTAATTTCACAAGACAAAAATTCATACAAATAAATAAATAAACATAAATAAACATAAATAAACATAAATAAACATAAATAAACATAAATAAACATAAATATGTTGTAAGAAAGTCATAATTGTTGTACTTTAGCAAGTCAAAAGTTGTAGCTTTACATTATTATGTAATATTACAAGAAAAAAGTAATCATTTTACAATAAAATCGTACTAAATGAGCAGTAAATAATTGCATTAATAATTGTAAATATAGTTGCATGAAGAAGATTATGAATTAGACTTACTATGGCAACCCTTAACAGGAAAAGCTAAAAGATGGGAGGGATTTTGTTAGCATATTTTTGTTAGCATGCTAACATTAGCATGTTAGCATTTCTAGCATGCTAACATGAACATTGTTTGCAAATTTTATGAATATGAACTTAAGCAGACTTTGCTATCATACTTGGTGTTAGCATGCTAACATTAGCATGTTGGCATTCTAACATACAGTAATTAACATTATTAGCACTTTCAGAGGTAGGCAATTATTATTAGCGTGATAGCATGCTAACATTAGCATGTCAGCATTTCTAGCATGCTAACATGAACATTGTTTGCAAATTTTATGAATATGAACTTAAGCAGACTTTGCTATCATAGTTGGTGTTAGCATGCTAACATTAGAATGTTGGCATGCTAACATACAGTAATTAACATTATTAGCACTTTCAGAAGTAGGCACTTATTAGCGTGATAGCATGCTAATATTAGCATGTTAGCATTTTTAACATGCTAACATGAACATACTAGCATTGTTTGCAAATATTATGAATATGAACTTAAGCAGACTTTGCTATCATACTTGGTGTTAGCATGCTAACATTAGCATGTTGGCATTCTAACATATAGTAATTAACATTATTAGCACTTTCAGAGGTGGGCACTTATTATTAGCGTGATAGCATGCTAACATTAGCATGTTAGCATTTTTAACATGCTAACATGAACATACTAGCATTGTTTGCAAATTTGATGAATATGAACTTAAGCAGACTATCATACTTGGTGTTAGCATGCTAACATTAGAATGTTGGCATGCTAACATACAGTAATTACATTAACACTTTCAGAGGTAGGCACTTATTATTAGCGTGGTAGCATGCTAACATTAGCATGTTAGCATTTCTAACAAGCTAACATGAACATACTAGCATTGTTTGCAAATTTTATGAATATGAACTTTGTTATCGTACTTGGTATTAGCATGCTAACATTAGCATGCTAACATACAGTAATTAACATTATTAGCACTTTCAGAGGTAGGCATTTATTATTAGCGTGCTAGCATGCAGACATTAGCATGTTAGCATTGTCAGCATTCTTTAAGTCAATGTAGTATGAATATTTACAGTATGGTGTCAATCACAATATGGGGGGGGGGCTATGATGCCTTATTTTATAAAAATAAAATGTGTCCTCACCAGATTGAGGAGAAGTACAAAGACATCACAGTGAAGGACGAGAGTCCGGCCCTGAAGAAGAAGATCAACGAACTCACACTGGTAAGACTAGAAACTTCTCTCCGTTGACTGCATTGTGTTTTTCAGTCGGCCATCTTTGCGTCTTGTGTAGGAGAACCAGCGGTTAAAACAGGAGCTGCTCAAATCTCAGACCAAAGTGGCGTGTCTGCAGAGCGACATGGACTCGCTCAAGAACGAGTTAACCGACCAAAGCATCAACTCGGAAAGGTGACTTAGGAATGTTATGTTTTTCCCTATACTTTCATTAGTTGCAGTGTTATTTACTTTTTAAAGGAAAGCAGTAAACATGAAGGAGTGGAGTGGAATAGAATCACTTGGTGGAGGTTTACCCAAACTCACATATTGAGGGTCCCAAATGGAGATCAGAACACCCCCCCTTGTGACTATGAGCTCCCGGGGTCAGAGGGGGTTCTCTTTTTGTCACAGGTGAAACAGGATATCCTGGAGCGAGGACAGACACACAGTCTGTGTCCTCACAAGGGTTGCCTAGCAACATGACAACACTCCACGGAGTGGAGTCATGTTATTCTATCTCATAAATGAGAATATCAAATATACACACTCTCTTCCAGCTGCTATGTGGGGCGACCTGAATAATATCACAGCCTATCACGGCATCATGTGACTCATCGGGTACTTCGTTATGTACACAAACTAATGAGAGCAGCCACTATAAAGTGTTAAATTGTATCAAAACAATCAAAACCATACAAAGTAAATTAGGAGAACGCGGAATTGATGATGCAACTTGTTTACGACAGTTAACCACATCAATACCTTTCATAGCAAAGGACCTTGGCTAGCCACTGTTCAGATCACCTAGCAGCTAGCTAGCTCAGATTTTTGCATGTATAAAATATTTTTACAAGGCACATTTTGGGTAAAATTATGACGAAACATTTAGCATGCTAACATTAGCATGTTGGCATTCTAACATACAGTAATTAACATTATTAGCACTTTCAGAGGTAGGCACTTATTATTAGCGTGGTAGCATGCTGACATTAGCATGTTAGCATTTCTAGCATGCTAACATGAACATACTAGCATTGCTTGCAAATTTTATGAATATGAACTTAAGCAGACTTTGCTATCATACTTGGTGTTAGCATGCTAACATTAGAATGTCGGCATGCTAACATACAGTAATTAACATTATTAGCACTTTCAGAGGTAGGCACTTATTATTAGCGTGATAGCATGCTAACATTAGCGTGTTAGCATTTCTAGCATGCTAACATGAACATACTAGCATTGTTTGCAAATTTTATGAATATGAACGTAAGCAGACTTTGCTATCGTACTTGGTGTTAGCATGCTAACATTAGAATGTTGGCATGCTAACATACAGTAATTAACATTATTAGCACTTTCAGAGGTAGGCACTTATTATTAGCGTGATAGCATGCTGACATTAGCATGTTAGCATTTCTAGCATGCTAACATGAACATACTAGCATTGCTTGCAAATTTTATGAATATGAACTTAAGCAGACTTTGCTATCATACTTGGTGTTAGCATGCTAACATTAGCATGCTAACATACTGTAATTAACATTATTAGCACTTTCAGAGGTAGGCACTTATTATTAGCGTGATAGCATGCTGACATTAGCATGTTAGCATTTCTAGCATGCTAACATGAACATACTAGCATTGCTTGCAAATTTTATGAATATGAACTTAAGCAGACTTTGCTATCATACTTGGTGTTAGCATGCTAACATTAGCACATTGGCATTCTAACATACACACATAGAACATAGAAATAGGCTGCAAAAGCGACCTTTAAAACAACTTTTATCACCATTTTGCATTTTGACTTATGCAGAATGTAGTGTTTTTTTAATTGTATTCATACTTGCAGAGACGTGGAGCTCATGAAGCAGTTCTCAGACGAGCGAGACATCCTCGAGAGTCAGATTGAGCTGCTGCAGTAAGTCACGCACACGAATACCGAACCAAATTTTACTCAGCTTTCATTTTCATTTGAGAGATAAGACACCAAAAATAATGTCACGTTTTTGTGTGCGGAAAGGACAGCCAACAGGAAACTCAACGACAGCAACGACGGCCTGAGAGCTGCACTGGAGCGTACCACTAAGGTAACGACTGCATACGATGACTTTCTTCCCAGTGATGCATGGCAGAGAGTATCAATGGCGCCTCCGAATCCTGTATCGGGTTTACCAGATGACGACTGAAAAATGAAACTCAGCAGTGTGCTTGGCTTTGTTTGCTAATCCAGTATGACATTTTAGGAATTTGTGTGTTACAGTCCAATACCAGCGGTTCATTGAATAACGCAAAGGACAGAAGCAGAAGTAAAAGCATCTGTTACACATCACCGTTCGCTTTGGACAGGTAATTCAATGTACACGCCCACTTGAAAAATTGCAAGAATTTGCATTTTGAACTGTTGGATGTTAAGGCGGTTTTGAGTAGAGCTTCAAAAAGAAGCTAAAGAAATAAGGAAAGAATATTACAACAAAGCATCTAAGTGAAATAGGTTGTTATCAGCTGATAAAAAGTTTAAAAGCCACAATCTTAGCAAAATCTTGGAAAAATCTTGGAAAAATCTTAGCAAAATCTTAGCAAAAATGTGGATTCAATGTCATTTTCAGTGTCATTTTCTTTCGGGTATTCACACTGTCATGATCTCTTGATGGTTGGACGCAATAACTTCTTCACAGATCCTGAGGGTTATAAATGAAAAAAGTCAAGTACTAGATTCCAAAAAATCCCATTGACCATCCGTTAAGACACGGGACCATCCTCAGCCTAAATGAAGGTTGAAAGAAGGACAGAATATTACAACGAAGCATCTAAGTGAAATAGGCTGTTATCAGCTGATCAAAAGTTTAAAAGCCACAACCTCAACCTTTAAAAGCCAAAATCTTAGCAAAATCTTAGCAAAATCTTAGCAAAATCTTAGCAAAATCTTAGCAAAATCTTAGCAAAATCTTAGCAAAAATGTGCATTGAAAGTCATTTTCAGTGTCATTTTCTGTCGGGTATTCACACTGTCATGATCTCTTGATGGTTGGACGCAATAACTCCTTCACAGATCCTGAGGGTTATAAATGAAAAAAGTCAAGTACTAGACTCCAAAAAATCCCATTGACAATCCGTGAAGACACGGGACCATCCTCAGCCTAAATGAAGGTTGAAAGAAGGAAAGAATATTAAAACGAAGCATCTAAGTGAAATAGGCTGTTATCAGCTGATCAAAAGTTTAAAAGCCACAACCTCAACCTTTAAAAGCCAAAATCTTAGCAAAATCTTAGCAAAATCTTAGCAAAATCTTAGCAAAATCTTAGCAAAATCTTAGCAAAATCTTAGCAAAAATGTGGATTCAATGTCATTTTCAGTGTCATTTTCTGTCGGGTATTCACACTGTCATAATCTCTTGATGGTTGGACGCAATAACTTCTTCACAGATCCTGAGGGTTATAAATGAAAAAAGTCAAGTACTAGACTCCAAAAAATCCCATTGACAATCCGTTAAGACACGGGACCATCCTCAGCCTAAATGAAGGTTGAAAGAAGGACAGAATATTACAACGAAGCATCTAAGTGAAATAGGCTGTTATCAGCTGATCAAAAGTTTAAAAGCCACAACCTCTACCTTTAAAAGCCAAAATCTTAGCAAAATCTTAGCAAAATCTTAGCAAAATCTTAGCAAAATCTTAGCAAAATCTTAGCAAAATCTTAGCAAAAATGTGGATTCAATGTCATTTTCAGTGTCATTTTCTGTCGGGTATTCACACTGTCATAATCTCTTGATGGTTGGACGCAATAACTTCTTCACAGATCCTGAGGGTTATAAATGAAAAAAGTCAAGTACTAGACTCCAAAAAATCCCATTGACAATCCGTTAAGACACGGGACCATCCTCAGCCTAAATGAAGGTTGAAAGAAGGACAGAATATTACAACGAAGCATCTAAGTGAAATAGGCTGTTATCAGCTGATCAAAAGTTTAAAAGCCACAATCTTAGCAAAATCTTAGCAAAATCTTGGAAAAATCTTAGCAAAATCTTAGCAAAAATGTTGATTCAATGTCATTTTCAGTGTCATTTTCTGTCGGGTATTCACACTGTCATGATCTCTTGATGGTTGGACGCAATAACTTCTTCACAGATCCTGAGGGTTATAAATGAAAAAAGTCAAGTACTAGACTCCAAAAAATCCCATTGACAATCCGTGAAGACACGGGACCATCCTCAGCCTAAATGAAGGTTGAAAGAAGGAAAGAATATTAAAACGAAGCATCTAAGTGAAATAGGCTGTTATCAGCTGATCAAAAGTTTAAAAGCCACAACCTCTACCTTTTAAAAGCCAAAATCTTAGCAAAATCTTAGCAAAATCTTAGCAAAATCTTAGCAAAATCTTAGCAAAATCTTGGAAAAATCTTAGCAAAATCTTGGAAAAATCTTAGCAAAATCTTAGCAAAAATGTTGATTCAATGTCATTTTCAGTGTCATTTTCTGTCGGGTATTCACACTGTCATGATCTCTTGATGGTTGGACGCAATAACTCCTTCACAGATCCTGAGGGTTATAGATGAAAAAAGTCAAGTACTAGACTCCAAAAAATCCCATTGACAATCCGTTAAGACACGGGACCATCCTCAGCCTAAATGAAGGTTGAAAGAAGGACAGAATATTACAACGAAGCATCTAAGTGAAATAGGCTGTTGTCAGCTGATCAAAAGTTTAAAAGCCACAACCTCTACCTTTTAAAAGCCAAATTCTTAGCAAAATCTTAGCAAAATCTTAGCAAAATCTTAGCAAAAATGTGGATTCAATGTCAGTTTCTGTCATTTTTAGTGTCATTTTCTGTCGGGGATTCACACTTTCATGATCTCTTGATGGTTGGACGCAATAACTTCTTCACAGATCCTGAGGGTTATAGATGAAAAAAGTCAAGTACCATCCTCAGCCTAAATGAAGGTTGAAATAAGGAAAGAATTAAATCCTACTCCTCCACTTTTACAATCAGTAACTGTTACATTTGTTCACTACCTGCTTTCCTAATATATTTGAAGGTTTTTAAGGGTTTTTTTGTTTTGTTTTGAGGTTTTTCGTCCAAAGTACAAGGTGATATGACCATACAATGACATAATGGGTACCATGGTAACCGTCAATATAGTAATATATTCCATAGTTTGATTCCACATATTGAAATGCTATGGCTTTTTAACGTTGTCCTAGCATATAAGTGTTTCAAATGTAGTTCTTGCCTGAGATCATATTTCTCCTCTCTTGTAGAAAAGTATTGGATGACATTTTTAGCTAATTATTTTAGCTATTTTAGCTAGGTTATTTTTAGCCTTATGCATTATTTTAGCTGTTTGAAGATTAAATATATAAGCAAGTTTAAGTATTTGTGATTTTAGAAATAAGGAGTTAGTATGTTCTCTGTAGGCGGCATTATGAATTATCCTTACTGACCTTTTTTGCAGTACAGGCAAAGGGCTGAATTGTTGGGTTTTTTTGGTCTGGTGGGATACACGTTGGCGATGCATTTCTACTTTGTTGTGCTAGTAAGCCTTGGTGGAGGTCTGACTGGGTGTTGACTTTTTATTCTTGAAGCGCTTTCCCAGCAAAAGTCTTAATGTTTGCTCAAGTCAACTCGTCCAACCTGATAAACGTGGTTGAGGAAAAGAGCCCTCCAGCTACATGATCAGAGTATCATTGTGGTTTTATCTACTTCTGTGACCTCTTTCAGGCTCTGCCAGCGCCCGGATGACTACGCTATGTTCTTCCGCCGGCCCAGCGGCGACTCCCTGGCGTTAGCGCTGTGCGACCCGGGACTGCAGAGGCGAAACAGCAGCGAGTGCGAGGAGGACAGTCTGCCCGAGATCTACATGGACAGCGGGCTGTCCACGCTGCGAGGCTCGCACGGAGGTTATGACTCTGAGCAGGAAGTCAAGTGCCTGGAAGAGGAGGAAGAGGAGGAGGAGAAGAACAAAGAGGAGGTGGAGGAGAGGGTGAAGGAGAAACGAGAGGAGCGCATCACTGACAGTCTGATTGAAGAAACGTCTGACGCTGAGGTAAGATTGCTCAGTTCTTTTCGAATATATCACATTTCTTGGCTCTACTGTGGGCTGCACGGTGGTCGAGTGGTTAGCGTGCAGACCTCACCGCTAAGGACGACATTCCCATCATGCTCGTTGGTAACAAATGTGACCTCAGACAAGGAGCAGCCAACCAGCTATGGGGAGAAGCTAGCTATGGTGATGATGATTATTATTATTCTACTCCTTACTGTATATTATATCATTGAGGTTTAATTAGACCACTTAATAGGATAAAATTATGCACGGCGGACAAGTGGTTAGCATGCAGACCTCACCGCTAAGGACGACATCCCCATCATGCTTGTTGATAACAAATGTGACCTCAGATAAGGAGCAGCCAACTGTGTCCCCACCAGCTATGGGGAGAAGCTAGCTATGGTGATGATTATTATTATTATTATTCTACTCCTTACTGTGCATTATATCACTTTAATTAGACTACTTAATAGGATAAAATTATGCACGGTGGTCAAGTGGTTAGCGTGCAGACCTCGCAGCTAAGGACGACATCCCCATCATGCTCGTTGGTAACAAATAGCAGCCAACTGTGTCCCCACCAGCTATGGGGAGAAGCTAGCTATGGTGATGATTATTATTATTATTATTCTACTCCTTACTGTACATTATATCACTTTAATTAGACTACGTAATAGGATAAAATAATGCACGGTGGTCGAGTGGTTAGCGTGCAGACCTCACAGCTAAGGACGACATCCCCACCAACTGTGTCCCCACCAGCTATGGGGAGAAGCTAGCTATGGTGATTATTATTATTATTATTATTCTACTCCTTACTGTACATTATATCACTTTAATTAGACTACTTAATAGGATAAAATTATGCACGGTGGTCGAGTGGTTAGCGTGCAGACCTCACAGCTAGGAGACCAAGGTTCAATTCCACTCTTGGCCATCTCTGTGTGGAGTTTGCATGTTATCCCCGTGCATTGCAAGGTTTCCTCCCACATTCCAAAAACATGCTAGGTTAATTAGCGACTCCAAATTGTCCATAGGTATGAATGTGAGTGTGAATGGTTGTTTGTCTATATGTGCCCTGTGATTGGCTGGCCACCAGTCCAGAGTGTACCCCGCCTCTTGCCCGAAGACAGCTGGGATAGGCTACGGCACCCCCCCGTGACCCTCGTGAGGATAAGCGGTAGAAAATGAATGAATGGCTCTACTGTTTCATTAAAGCTGATTTACAAACAAAAACCAAAAAGAGCATTGCTGCCCTCTGGTGGCGAAACATAGAAATAAGTTGAGTGATTAGTGCAATCATTTGCAACCAGCCCCCAGAGCCGCAGGATGGCGAGTCAGCATTCGGCTCAGACAGCAGCTCCGTTTTGGACTGGAAGCCATCTGAAGCCGTCCCCGCACCCGTGGCCCTTTCCACACCCATGGCCCCACACACACCCGTGGCCCCATCCCCACCTGTGGCCTCGCCCACCCGGAAAGCCATCAGTGCCATCAGCGTGAAGGTGAGACAGAAGCAACACAAAAATAAGAGAATGGACGTTCCGAAAATTGTGTTGTCGTCTCCAGAGTGAGGACAAGAGCGACCTTGCCTACATGGCCTCAGAGAAAACGTACAGGATCGTCCTGGCTGGAGACGCCGCCGTGGGAAAGTCCAGTTTCTTGCTCCGTCTCTGCAAGAACGAATTTAAGCTCAACTCCAACGCAACCCTGGGTGAGTTTAAGTTACACTCTATAACTATAAATTATTTTTTTCAGATTAAAATGAACAAAGCATTATTAGAGCCCTGTAGACATGACAAAACACGACTATAGTCACATTTATACTCTTTTTATTTACAACATATTGCGCAACTGCAGGGTCTTGAGACACATGCTAACTCGCAAACTAGAGAGCTAGCGACCTAAACGGTAGCCTCCAAGTTATTTTCTTTCAACTTAAAAAGCCAAAAACTTACCACTTCCACACGGATAGGGAGGATAACTATTAACAGTTATTTAACCTTTAACATAAACATTAATCAAATGTAATAATTTTTTCTGGGTACATGATACCATACAGCAGGGGTCTCAAACACGCGGCCCGCGGGCCAAATGTGGCCCGCAGGACACTAGTTTGAGGCCCCCGCCTTGATATGAAAGTTTAACGTTAGTGCGGCCCGCGCAAGTTTGATATGGATGCTGTATGGTATCATGTACCCAGAAAAAATTATTACGTTTGATTAATGTTCATGTTAAAGGTTAAATAACTGTTAATAGTTATCCTCCCTATCCGTGTGGAAGTGGTAAGTTTTTGGCTATTTAAGTTTAAAGGAAATAACTTGAAGGCTACCGTTTAGGTCGCTAGCTCTCTAGTTAGCGAGTTAGCATGTGTCTCAAGACCCTGCAGTTGCGCAATATGTTGTAAATAAAAAGAGTATAAATGTGACTATAGTCGTGTTTTGTCATGTCTACAGGGCTCTAATAATGCTTTGTTCATTTTAATCTGAAAAAAATAATTTGTCTACCCACCAACTATATGTGGTTTCTTAAGTTTTTATTATTATTATTATAATATTTATTTATTACTGATTGCAAAGTTTTTCATTTTTCTATTTTTAATAAATGTGTTTTTTTCAATTCAAACTTTCATATCAAGGCGGGGGCCTCAAACTAGTGTCCTGCGGGCCACATTTGGCCCGCGGGCCGCGTGTTTGAGACCCCTGCTTTAACGTCTTTAACTGTCATACCTGTGTAAAGCTAAGTTACACAACCATTGTTAATAGTCAAACATTTTTTTCATTTTTCTGTTTTTAATAAATGTGTTGTTTTTTTTAAACCTGATGCGGCCCAGTCTCACCCAGACCCTAGCTCCAGTGGCCCCCCAAGTAAATTGAGTTTGAGACCCCTGCTTTAAGTGTTTTGCAGTAAATATACATTGTCATATGTGTCCAGGTGTTGATTTCCAAATGAAGACGCTTGTAGTGGACGGAGAGCCCACTCTGTTACAAATTTGGGACACCGCCGGACAGGAGAGGTGCGTGAGTGGACAAGTGGTGGTCCTCGGGTTTATTTGTGAACAAAAATCATCCTTATCCGTGACTTCCGTTCAGATTTCGTAGCATCGCCAAGTCTTATTTCCGCCGAGCGCACGGGGTGCTGCTTCTGTATGACGTCACATGCGAGAAGACCTTCCTGAATGTGAGGGAATGGGTGGACATGATTGAGGTAAAGCTCGATGGTCAATGAGGAGGAGGAGGAGAAATGTATCGGTTTACATCCTAATGTTTTTTTTGTCTTTTTACACAAGCAGCAGATACTGTATGTAATATGTAAGTGTTGTTGCGTAGTATTTTTGTTCTTGCTTTTCGTGTTTTACGTCATATTCCGTGTGTACAACAGGACATCTCTCAGGACGACATCCCCATCATGCTGGTTGGTAACAAATGTGACCTCAGACAAGGAGCAGCCAACTGTGTCCCCACCAGCTATGGGGAGAAGCTAGCTATGGTGATGATTATTATTATTATTATTCTACTCCTTACTGTATATTATATCACTGAGATTTAATATACATCACTTAATAGGATAAAATTATGCACGGTGGTCGAGTGGTTAGCACGCAGACCCCACAGCTAGGGGACCCGAGTTCAATTCCACCCTCGGCCATCTCTGTGTGGAGTTTGCATGTTCCGGGTACTCCAGTTTCCTCCCTATATTCCAAAAACATGCTAGGTTAATTAGCGGTTAATTACCGCTTATCCTCACAAGGGTCGCGGGGGTGCTGGAGCCTATCCCAGCTGTCCCAGCTATCCCAGCTGTCGCCAGCCAATCACAGGGCACACATAGACAAACAACCATTCACACTCACATTCATACCTATGGACAATTTGGAGTCGCTAATTAACCTAGCATGTTTTTGGAATGTGGGAGGAAACCGGAGTACCCGGAGAAAACCTACGCATACACGGGGAGAACATGCAAACTCCACACAGAGATGCCCAAGGGTGGAATTGAACCCTGGTCTCCTAGCTGTGAGGTCTGCGCGCTAACCACAAGACCGCTGTGCCGCCTAGCTATGGTGATGATTATTATTATTATTCTATTCCTTACTGTATATTATATCACTGAGGTTTAATTAGACCACTTAATAGGATAAAATTATACACAGTGGTCGAGTGGTTAGCGTGCAGACCTCACAGCTAGGGGACCCGAGTTCAATCCCACTCTCGGTGTGGGTTTTCTCTGGGTATTCCGGTTTCCTCCCCACAGGGGTGCTGTCATAGTATTATGAGAAAATGTTTTAAATTTGAGGGGGAAATATTGTAGTTTTATGACAAAAAGCAGTTTTGTTTGGAAAAAAAAATATGAATTTCTGAAACAAAACTCTCCTTCAGTTAAAAAATGAGAAAAAAAAGTAATAAAGTTGTAATATTACAATAAAAAAATCCATGTGAGTGAATGAAATAATAATAATTTCTCCTATCTAGCTAAATACTCTTTTGGTGAACTGGTAAGAATAAACAATATACAGTGAAGAAAATAAGTATTTGAACACCCTGCTATTTTGCTATTTCTCCCACTTAGAAATCATGGAGGGGTCTGAAATTTTCATCGTAGGTGCATGTCCACTGTGAGAGAGATAAACTAAAAAGAAAAATCCAGAAATCACAATGCATGATTTTTTAACAATTTATTTGTGTGAAACAGCTGCAAATAAGTATTTGAACACCTGTGTATCATCTAGAATTCTGACCCTGAAAGACCTGTTAGTCTGCCCATTAGAAGTCCACCTGCACTCCATGTATCATCCTGAATCAGATGCACCTGTTTGAGGTCGTTAGCTGCATAAAGACACCTGTCCACCCCATACAATCAGTAAGACTTTAACTTGTAACATGGCGAAGACCAAAGAGCTGTCCAAAGACACCAGAGACAAAATTGTACACCTCCACAAGGCTGGAAAGGGCTACGGAGCAATTACCAAGCAGCTTGGTGAAAAAAGGTCCACTGTTGGAGCTATCATTAGAAAATGGAAGAAGCTAAACATGACGGTCAATCTCAATCGGAGTGGAGCCCCATGCAAGATATCACCTCGTGGGGTCTCAATGATTCTAAGAAAGGTGAGGAATCAGCCCAGAACTACACGACAGGACTTGGTCAATGACCTGAAAAGAGCTGGGACCACCGTTTCCAAGGTTACTGTAGGTCATACACTAAGACGTCATGATGTGAAATCATGCATGGCACGAAAGGTTCCCCTGCTTAAACCAGCACATGTCAAGGCCCGTCTTAAGTTTGCATATGACCATTTGGATGATACAGAGGAGTCATGGGAGAAAGTTTTATGGTCAGATGAGACCAAAATAGAACTTTTTGGTCATAATTCCAATAAGCGTGTTTGGAGGAAGAAGAATGAAGAGTACAATCCGAAGAACACCATCCCTACTGTAAAGCATGGGGGTGGTAGCATCATGCTTTGGGGGTGTTTTTCTGCACATGGGACAGGACGAGTGCACTGCATTAAAGAGAGGATGACTGGGGCCGTGTATTGTGAGATTTTGGGGAACAACCTCCTTCCCTCTGTCAGAGCATTGAAGATGGGTCGTGGCTGGGTCTTCCAACACGACAACGACCCGAAGCACACAGCCAGGAAAACCAAGGAGTGGCTCCGTAAGAAGCATATCAAGGTTCTAGCATGGCCCAGCCAGTCTCCAGACCTGAACCCAATCGAAAATCTTTGGAGGGAGCTCAAACTCCGTGTTTCTCAGCGACAGCCCAGAAACCTGACTGATCTAGAGAAGATCTGTGTGGAGGAGTGGGCCAAGATCCCTCCTGCAGTGTGTGCAAACCTGGTGAAAAACTACAGGAAACGTTTGACCTCTGTAATAGCAAACAAAGGCTACTGTACCAAATATTAACATTCATTTTCTCAGGTGTTCAAATACTTATTAGCAGCTGTATCACACAAATAAATTGTTAAAAAATCATGCATTGTGATTTCTGGATTTTTCTTTTTAGTTTATCTCTCTCACAGTGGACATGCACCTACGATGAAAATTTCAGACCCCTCCATGATTTCTAAGTGGGAGAAATAGCAAAATAGCAGGGTGTTCAAATACTTATTTTCTTCACTGTATCAAAGCTGTAAGTACAGTATAAATATATGTAAAAGTAAATATCACAGCCAAATCTGTTGTGGAAATACTTTAAAACAAAAGTATGCAGCAGCATTAGCATGTTAAAATTTTCACAGTGAGCTTTATTGCCAACTTTCCAGGTATGACATGTCTTATCACAAACTTATGTAAGAGTACCACATGACCTCAGTAGCTGTTGTTTACTTTGTCGCAGGCTAAACTATGAGCTCCCGTGGGTGTAAAACTGTACGGTAAAGTTATTTTGTGTTTACTCCAACAGACGTACAACACTCTGTTCTGTGAAACCAGTGCCAAAGATGGCTCCAACATCCTGGAAGCTGTGCTGCATCTTGCCAGGTAAAAAAAAATAGAACCACATTCTTTAAAATAAAATAAAATAAAAAGTCTTCAGAACCATAAAAGCTTACAAATAATTTGCTGTTCATAAATAATTTGGTGTTCATATGTAGAAGTAAATATTATGGTAATGGTTTAATTTCATTTGAACATGCATCAGATTACAATTGAATGCATCACATAATCAGTTCCGAGTTCCACATGTCCAAAAGGAGTAGGAAGAAGCAAAGGTTATTAAATCCTACCCCTCCATCTGGTACTTTTACAAACAGTAACTGTTATATTTGTTCACTTCCTGCTTTCCTAATTTATTTTTTATTTTTTATTTTTTATTTTTTATTTTTTATTTTTTATTTTTTATTTTTTATTTTTTATTTTTTATTTTTTATTTTTTATTTTTTATTTTTTATTTTTTATTTTTATTTTTTATTTTTTTATTTTTTTATTTTTTTATTTTTATTTTTTTATTTTGTCAAGTACCAAAGTACAAGGTGATATGACCATCCAATGACATAATGGGTACCATAGTACCCATTGGCTCATCGTTGTACATTGTTTGAGGGTCTTACTCAATCCATTCCATAGTTTGATTCCACATACTGAAATGCTATGGCAAAGCTTATTAAATCCTACCCCTCCACCTGGTACATTTACAATCAGTAACTGTTATATTTGTTCACTTCCTGCTTTCCTAATATATTTTAATTTTTAATTTTTAATTTTTAATTTTTAATTTTTAATTTTTAATTTTTAATTTTTAATTTTTAATTTTTAATTTTTTATTTTTTATTTTTTATTTTTTATTTTTTATTTTTTATTTTTTATTTTTTATTTTTTATTTTTTATTTTTTATTTTTTATTTTTTATTTTTTGTTCGATTCCACATACTGAAATGCTATGGCTTTTTAACGTAGTCCTAGCATATAAGTGCATATAATATTATCATTTTCTCTCCCAGGGAGGTGACAAAACACTCCACGTTTGACGAAAAGTGTCACTATCGCTCACTGCCAGATTTGGATGCTCCCAGGAAAAAACCCAACTTTTCCTGCTGCAACTAATCAACTCGTCATGTCTGGGTTTTTATTGTGCTCCGTGAGGAACAACGGGAGATGAAATAAGACAAAATAAGACAGCGGGACTTCAGCAAAATGAACAAAGATTTGCACAGGAGAGCGGAGAACTTTTGCCCATCATCTTGTCTTCCTTATATGTCCGATTATTTCTGGAACTTTGCGTATTTGAAGAAATGTTGAAGTACTCGTAATGAGTTCATTTTATAAAAACCACACCAGGAGGTTGCCTACTGCCATAGCTGTTCATGTTGTTTTTAGACACTCGGGGTTATTTGCTTTTGTAGCCGACACCCAGCAGCACTTTTAACTCTTTTTTGTGCATTATAAAGATATAAAAATAGATAAAAAAAGACAGCTCATTACTGCATGTAATGGGACACACCCATGCCACCTACAAAGACAGCAATTAAAGCACCTTCAAAAACCTCTAATAAGTTTTTATGGTTTTATATACATGCTGTAACATTGTAGTAACGGGTACATTCATGCTAATATGTATTACAGTATTTAGCCATATTTTGGTTCTTTGAAGTATTACCAGAACGGGTGCATTGATTTCATCCAGCGGTGTGAAAAACTGTTTTTTCTGATTTCTTGATGTATTTGGATGTTTGTGGCGGCACGGTGGTCGTGTGGTTAGCGTGCAGACCTCACAGCTAGGAGACCCAGGTTCAATTCCACACTCGGCCATCTCTGTGTGGAGTTTGCATGTTCTCCCATGCGCATGCGTGGGGTTTCTCCGGGTACTCCGGTTTCCTCCCATTCCGGCATTCCGGTTTTTGGAATGATTCCGGCCTATTATTACTCCAAAAATATTGAAATACAAGTTATATGTAGTATTCCGCTCACCAGGCGTCAGTAATGTTAGACTAAGAATTAGATATTTAGATATTTCTAGACATTATTACTTTCACAATGCATGTAGTCAGGATCCAGTCTCCTCCCATTCTGTGTGGAAGTGGTACGTTTTCACCTTCGTGCTTTGTCCTTCTTCTGCCCCCATCCACTCGGTTTGCAACCCTTTCTTAAGTTTAGCATAAATGAAGTAGAATCTAATGAGTTAGCACGGTAGCAAGCTATGCTAAAGCTAAAGCAGCGGCTGTCTCTTGCATCCCTGCAGTGATCCCTTAGCCTGAGCTTAAGAGTTGCGCAATATAGTGTATTCAAAGAATAATAAAAAATGACTATAGGGGTGTTATATAATGTCTACAGGGCTCTAATAAAATTTAAACAAATTTAGAAATTGGGCTTGTTAGCGCACAGACTTCACCGCTAGGAGACCAGGGTTCAATTCCACCCTCGGCCATCTCTGTGTGGGATAGGCTCCAGCACCCCCACGAATGAACAAAAAAAACCTCATTAAAAAAAAAAACCATAACAGACTCATATATTAACCAAGCTACAGCAATATTTTTATCAACAGCTAACTAACAGCTAACTAAAGGACTAACCAAAATGAACTAACCAAAATAAACCAAAATGGGTTTTCATATAATCTTCCTATAATTGTTGGTTGAAAGTAAAGCACTTTCGCTGCTCGGTGCTGTTACACAGTGTTGCCACAGGGGGGCGTTGCGGCTCGGTTGTTGGGAAGGCCACACACAGCGGTGAAGAAGAAATCAATAAACTGCTGTGTTGGAGAGACGACCAACTGTTCACACTCTTTCATATGTTTCAGGTTGGTGAAAAAGAAGTGTTTTTAAGTACACCACGATATGTCGTATAGTCATATAGAATGACTTTTGATGCCTCTGTAATGTATATTAGTTGTTTATGTGAGAAAAGAAAGTCTGTGTATATTTGCTAATGCTAACAGGCCTAGCTGTGAGAACTGAAGCCTGGCGGCCTTTAGCATCCATTTTAGATGCAAGTGAATTAGCTAGACAAAAGAGTGGATGAAGAAACAAAATGGATGTATGTTTTAATGTATATTTTTCTTATATATTATCTTGATATGGCTATTTCCTGTTAAGTAGCAAAACATGCTTGAATGGCTCAATGGTTGTAGTTGCGTATAAGAAGAAATAAATAAACTACTGTGTTGGAGAGACGAACAAATGTTCCCGCTCTTTCATGTGTTTCAGGTTGGTGAAAAAGAAGTGTTTTTAAGCACACCACGATATGTAGTATAATCATATAGAATGTCTTTTAATGCCTCTGTAATGTATATTAGTTGTTTATGTGAGAAAAGAAAGTCTGTGTATATTCGCTAATGCTAACAGGCCTAGCTGTGAGAACCAAAGCCTGGCCGCCTTTAGCATCCATTTTAGGTGCAAGTGAATTAGATGGGTGAAGAAACAAAATGGATGTATGTTTCAATATATATTTTTCTTTTCTCCTTTTTACCTGAGGACCGGAGCACACGTCTTGTGCCCGAAGACACAGCCATCCCAAGGAGAGCGGCCATTGTAAGTGTTGTCGCTGCTGTTGTTGTTGACAAAACTAGCAAGTATGTGTATCATAAGTTTCGGTAGTGTTTTAAATAATCAAAATTGGATGTTAGCATGTATATCAAACCATAAAACATTGTTAGAGGGTTTGTTTAAGGGGCTTCATAGTTGAAATAGGTTTATCAAAATGACGTGCATTGTTAGCTAGCTCATATTAACTTGTTTTCTTGTGTTATTATGCGCAGAAAAGGGAAAGAAATATGTATGTTCATGTTTCACATAGGAGCGGCACAGCGGTCGAGTGATTAGCGCGCAGACCTCACAGCTAGGAGACTAGGGTTCGATTCCACCCCCGGCCATCTCTGTGTGGAGTTTGCATGTTCTCCTTGTGCATGCGTGGGTTTTCTCCGGGTACACCGGTTTCCTCCCACATTCCAAAAACATATATGAATGTGAGTGTGAATGGTTGTTTGTCTATATGTGCCCTGTGATTGGCTGGCCACCAGTCCAGGGTGTACCCCACATCTCACCCGAAGACAGCTGGGATAGGCTCCAGCAATTTAGAAATTGATTATAAACCAATGAAAGAGGGACATATGAAATTATTGTGCAATTAAATCAAGCAAGAATTTGCTGAAATTAAATTATTTTTTCTCCGCCGTTTGTCCTCACTTGGGTCGCAGGTAAGCTGGAGCCTATCCCAGCTGACTTTGGGCGAGAGGTGGGATACACCCTGCCCATCGCAGGGCACATATAGACAGACCATCATTCACATTCATATTCATACATATGGACAATTCTACATAAACAAGCTGCAGGCCACAAATGGCCCTCAAACCACACTTTGGTCACCACTTAATTGGTGACTCCAAATTGTCCATAGGTATGAATGTGAGTGTGAATGGTTGTTTGTGATTGGCTGGCCACCAGTCCAGGGTGTACCCCGCCTCTCGCCCAAAGACAGCTGGGATAGGCTCCAGCACCCTTCGCAACCCTTGTGAGGAAAAAACAGTAGAAAATGAATGAATGAATGTTTCACATAAGGACTGTGAATGATTGGCAAAATTCCCCAAAAAGTGCAGTTCCCCTTTAAGAAGCCAAAAATGTACCACTTCCACACAGATCGTGAGGATGACTTTTTTTCCCCCACTATTTCCAAGTTGTCACTGGGTCAGATTTTTAAAACATGTTCTCCAGAAAGTAGTTAGGACCATTCTGATACCTCTTGCAAGGTAACCTCTGGGGTTGGTAGCGTTTGGAATCCCTGAAAGAAGTTTGAGATAGCTCCGAATGGTTTCCTGTGACATCACAGGAAGCCAGACTACCCAATATGGGCGTGCCAGGGTACGCCTGCCGTCCTCGCTACTCTGCTGCACTGTTTTGTGTAAGATTTGTGTTTATATTGTGTACGTTTTTTTTAAATATATATATATATATATATATATATGTTATCGTATAAGAGTCCACATCTCAATAGAAAAGGGCATGAGCATAATAGGTCTCCTTTAACAATTAGGGTTAGGCTTTGTGTCAGGCCTAGGCTTACTGTTTGGGTTGCAGGTTTGATTCATGCTAGGCTTGGGGCAAGGACTAAGACTGGGATGACTGTTGGGGTTTTGGTCAGAGACACCAGGCTTCGGGATGCAAAACGTCTTCATTTACTCTGCTGTCTTCCCTTCGGTTGTCTCTATTAAAAAGACAAACAAATAAACGACATTGTTTCTCCTTGGCTGCTCTTGAGTTAGCATCGCTGTCTGTTTGAATAATGACAACATATGTTTGCCACCAGGGTCTTCATGGTGTGTGTGTGTGTGTGTGTGTGGGATATGAACGTGTGTGTTCTTGGCACGGGTCCATGTCTCCTCCCACCATCTGTTGACAATGTCATGTGTTCGATGAGGCGAGGCCGTTCATTTGTCAGACAACAGGTGGGGGCGTCTTGGGGGTAGAATAATGGCGATGGGGGAATAATTAGATAAAGGGGACGGTCCAAGAAAGGTTAATGACAGTAATGAATATATTAAGGTGGACGGGGTTGAATGGTGGGGGGCGTCCTGCACAGTACCACAAAGACCACAAACCATTTGTCCCCCTCCCCCCACCCAAGACACCCAAACAACAGATGACGACATCAGACATCAAATGTCACAACAACCGCAAATAAAGACGGATGCACTCTAAATGAATAATGGATGCTGCGGTTATTAATTAAAGGAAAACACACACACACACTCTACGCCGAGGTCACTAATGACAAGGGGAGTTGGGTGTCGCCATCTGGAAAGGTCAAAGGTCAATATATATGACCAGTAGCCCATCCAAAGACATCTGTGACGTCCAAGCACTGCATGCAATACTTCTCATGAAAGCTAGAGGGCAGCATCCCCCACTATCTGTACAATAATATGCAGGCACAGTACAGTATATAGTTTCAATGGGCTGCACGGCGGTCGAGTGTTTATCGCGCAGACCTCACAGCACCCGAGTTCAATTCCACCCTCAGCCATCTCTGTGTGGAGTTTGCATGTTCTTCCCGTGCATGTGTGGATTTTCTCTGGGTACTCCGGTTTCCTCCCACATTCCAAAAACATGCTAGGTTAATTGGCGACTCCAAATTGTCCATAGGTATGAATGTGAGTGTGAATGGTTGTTTGTCTATATGTGCCCTGTGATTGGCTGGCCACCTCTCGCCCGAAGACAGCTGGGATAGGCTCCAGCACCCCCCGTGACCCTCATGAGGATAAGCGGTAGAAAATGAATTAATTAATTTGCACGAGAGCACCAAACAAAACAAATATATTTTATAACAAAAATGTGATATGTGAAATTTTATGGGGAAAAAAATCATTATTTTTCCAGTTATTATGATTTAAAAAGTTATTCATTTATTGAAAAAAAATTCTTCATATCATGAGAAAAAAAGGGAGAAAAATCTTTAGTCTTGCATATTAAAAGAAAAAAAAATCATATTTTTCAGAGTGCTATAATTTTATGAGAAAATGTTATAGTGGATAGTGGATAATTGTGTAATATTTACAAAAAAAATGTCCTGATAATTCACGTAAAAGTATATACCGTATTTTCTGGACTATAAGTCGCTCCAAAGTATAAGTTGCACAAGTCCAAAATTGCATAATTAGGTCGAAAAAAACATACATAAGTGGCATTGGAGTATAAGTCGCATTTTTTTCGGGTAATTTATTTTAACTACTTGACCAAAACAGACTTTACGTCATCTTGGAACGCAAGTTCTAACAATAAAAGAATCGAGAACAGGCTGAATAGGTGTAAGATATGCTAACACAATGCTTATTCAGCTACACAAAAGTTTTTTCATTTATAAGTTGCTCTGGAGTATAAGTCGCAGGAACAGCCAACCTATGAAAAAAAGTGTGACTTATAGTCCGGAAAATGCGGTATATACATTTATTTTTAGTCGTTAAAAATGACATTTTTGTTGTTGTGATGCATAATTAATACAAACAGCCGATTAATACAAACATTTAATGCTAATCTTCTCTCTCAATACAATAAGTTCAATAAATCAGTAACGTTTATAATCACGATTATTTACAGACAGTTTGTGCACACTAAAAGACACCGACAATCACGCACATGCTTTAGTTTGATGGCGGCCATGTTTTTCAACCCGTCTTTCTCAAATCTTGTGTGTACTCAATTTCATGGTGATTCGGCAAACCATTGTGAAGTTATAGTGGGTGTTCTGTCGAGGCGGGGTTGAGCTGTGTGAGAAATTTCAAGTCAATCTGACTTTAATAACAGCGCCAATATCGAATAGTGCGTGTGTCGGAAAGGTAATGGCACAGGCGGCATAGCGGGGATGTTTGTTTTGACAAAATGTTCAAGCTTTTGTGTGCAGGGATTCAGGAGTAGTTAATGATACACATACAAATACTATAAAGTAATGAAATGTACTATATGTTGGTTTACATGAGAGAAATTCATGCTGCAAAATTACAAGCATTTAGTTCCCGAAAAAAAATCCTGGTTTCCACAATGCCATAGCACAGTAACACGCACGCACACACACACCATCCTTCTTGCTTGGCATCCCTGTTTTTTTTTCTATACTCAATTGCACCAAATGATAAACATTGGATGCAAGTACACGTAAACAAGGGTGTGTACGTGCACACACACACACACACACACACACACACACACTTAACAAGTGATTAACTGTCAAACTGCACAGCCAGAGGTCAGCAAAGGTCGCCATTGATTTGCATAGACAGATGGAGAGTCCTATTAGGGGTGTTCATGTGTGTGTGTGTGTCCTCCCACTTGCGCTCCCCCCCGGTGCTGTTATGCGTCTGTGCAACCATTCTGTGTTACCATGGCGATGATGAGCCTGCATGATGGGGTCATGGCCCAGTGGGAAAGTTCACAAGTCACACAAGCGTGTGTGTGTGTGTGTGCAGTTGGTCCTTTTTGGATGATGAATATAATATAAATATAGATGCTTGGATTCATTATTGAGTATATACCAATAGGGATGATGACTTTCAACATATTTTATATTACATTACATTACATAATTTACATAATTATGTAAAAGTGACTAATTAAAGAGCCTTATTAAATAAGCAGGTGTCCAAACATGTGGAATTGAATAAAATTAAATAAAATTAAATTAATTGTGTGTTGTTTATTAATTTAATTAAAATTAATTTAAATTAAATTAAAATTAATTTAAATTAAATTAATAAACAACACTAAATTAATTTAATTTAATACTTTGATTTAATTTTTTATTTAATTTAATGATTAAATTAATATAAATTAAATTAAATTAATAAACAACACTAAATTAATTTAGTTTAATTTAAATTTAAATTAATAAACAACACTAAATATTTGAGAATAAATTTATAATATTAAGAAAAAATTGCATTCACAAATTAAACAAAAAAGTAATAAAAAAATAATATGACAGACCACCAAAATAATTTTTTAAAACTTTTGGAATATTGGGTAGATAAAAAGTTACAATACTATGATAATAACGTCAAAATATGAGAATAGAGTCATAAAATTGTGAGGAAAAAATAAAGAAATTTGAAATAGTTGCAAGAAAATGAATAAATAAAATGACGGTCGTTTTTTTGTTTTTTTTTCTTTTCATATAAAAACTTCTTTGGAAAGACGACTAAGTGAATTTTCCCGCAAAATCGGATTCCTGATTCATGAATGGAATATTTTCATCATGACAACAAAGAAAACCTGTTTATAACCATCTAAATATATATATTTTTTTAACATTATTAGAGACCTCTGGAAATGAAATAACACCCCTATAGTCACCTTTACACTCGTATTAGACAATATAGTAGACATAATAAGAGTGAATAAGCCATTTTAGACTCATACTCATGTGTGTCCCTATGGGGACCTGCCGCAAAAATAGCAAGTATCGGTCGGAATAACACAGCGTTTGCGGTCAACCAAATGATAACATTCCAGTACAGAATGTGTGCATTTTTATCAGGCGGAAATTTGCCGGCGTAAAGAAATGCAACGATTCAAATCTATTTCTCCGTTAGCGCCGTTGCATCCTGACAAGACAGCGTTTCCGCGTCAAGCTGCATTAGTCACCTTGTGAGCAAACAAACTCCCAGCATCCATCGCTCCCCTCTTCCTGAGGCCACAGCATCCTTTGCATCCCGCAGTAAATAAAGTCAAGCTGATGTGACTTTCGTGTGTGTGTGTGTGTGTGTGTGTGTGTGAGAGAACGAGAGATGGAGAGAGATAAATGCTGCTGTCATGCTGTGCGGTGCGCTCTGTCACTTTGATAAATCTCACCGCCAGTTGATGACACCTGCTGACAGCACGCCGCAACGTGATTGGCTGGAACAGCTCCAGGTCAGGGGAGAGGCGGGGGGGATGCTAATGGCTTTGATGGACAACAAATTACACACACACATACACACACACACACACTCATGGCGAAAAGGGGGGAAGAGAAGAAATAGGTCACACGTGTTGTGTATACACACACTTAGTGTGTATTATTAGTAGGGCAATTAGCACTAATGATCGCATCCCTGGCTCACCTGATTGGCCTAATTAAGGAGCTCATTAGCATCCACTTTCATGTAAGGGATTCTCGGTAAACAATTAGCCCGGAAAGTGTGATTTATCCACATGAAAAACATGTTGATTAAACACGTTTTATTTGGGGTTTTTTTTACCCGTGTGTACCACGCTTGTTTACCTTCATTTTTGGCACTGCGGCATTTCCGTACGAGGTCGCTAAACCGCAATAAGATTTATTTGGGCATATTTCAAAACAAAACTGCAACATAACCTCCAGTTCCCTTTCATTATTCTATAAATCATATTTAAAGGTGACATATTATAGTATTTTGCAACATTTTTACACTCTAATGTATTATTCTTTATGTCGGAATTTAGACATTATAAAAAGCAAAGCCTACCAAGAATACTCAACAGTACTTGATAATGTCATTTTAGTTTGAAAGATTTTTTAAGTAATATTTTTAAAGTTGTAATATCGTGAGAGACTAACAAAACAAAATAAAATTTACATTTTTAGAAAATTTGGTTGGGGAAATAAGTTCTAATATTATGAGCTTAAAGTCATAATATTATAGAAGATAGAAGAATATTTACAAGAAGAAAGTTGAAATAATGTGGAAATAAAAAAGAAATATATATAAATGCAATATAATAATAATTTCAATAGCATAGAGTTTAAATATTTTTTAATATGTATTTTTTTTAATAATAAAATGTAATATAAGAAATAAACAAAATAAAATATAATTGTAATTTTAAAAAAATTAGGTTGGAGGAAAAAGTTGAACTACAAGTTGAAATAATTGGGAAATTTAAAAAGAGAAATGTAACATGATGAGGATATTTAAAATTATATATATATATATATATATATATATTGAAGTTATTTTATTATTAGAAACAACCTCATGAAGTTGAATTCTTTTTAATCGCGTTGGGGAAAAAGTCATAATATTATGGGAATAAGTCAAAATATTAATTAAAGTCATAATTTTTTGAGGGAAAAAAATGACAAGAAGAAAAGAAGAAAGTTGAAATAATTGGGAAATTTAAAAAGAGAAATATTACATGAAAAAAAGGAAAAATAATGTCGTCTTAGTAGCATATTAAAAAAATTATATATTCTTTAAGTCATTTTATTTTGAGAAACAAACTAAACCTACTAAAGTTGTCTTTTTTTAAAAATTGCGTTGGGAAAAAGTCATAATAATATGAGAATAAGTCAAAATATTATGGGATTAAAATCACAATATAATTATTTTTTCCTTTTCTTATCTAACTTCTTCGCATTTGTCCAAAATCCCTTGTGTATACTAGGGCACCTTTAAGTGTGTGTTTGTTGTCTTAAAAAAAAAAATACATCTTCGCATTTAAATGTGTTTCTCTCTTCATGCTTCACATCTTTTCCTATCTGCTTCACTCTGACCACCTACTTCCTGCCTCTACTGTGGGTGTGGGTGCGTCTGTGTGTGTGTGTTGATCTGTCCATCTATCTGTCTGTTGCTATCTCGCCCTCTTTCCCTCCGTGTGTGTTATTGAGACAGTGATATATGATTCACTGCCGTCAGAGGACATCACATCATCGTACACACACGCACACACGTATTCTCTCGCAAACACTTACCAATACATGCAAACACACACACACACACAGCGTGTGAGGCGATAAGGGAGTCTTTGAAGGTGGAAATTAGTTTTGGCGCCTGGCTGCTCCTGTCTTGCGGGTCATGTGACTAAATCCTCCGACATACGCTGATAAGACAGCTACTCCATGCATGTGTGTGTATGTGTGTGTGTAACTACTACATGACTGTGCATGTAGTAAATATGGATGCATCTCTCTCTGTAGCTAGTCGTGTAGCTAGTAGCTCATTTGTCTTAAAAATAATAAGGAATTTAGACTTTTTTTGGTTACATTTCTGAACACTTTATGTATTTTTACAATACAAATTAATTGTAGCAACACTTTGCTTTTGTTTTACAGCTTTGAAATTGCATTGTGTTCTGCATCCTTGTGATGTATTAGAGCAATTTGACCGTCCATTGTGTTCCTTGTTCTGATTGGCTGTAAACCATTATCAATCTACTTCGAGCACCACTGTTAGGGATATTAATTAATGAATTAATGAATGAATAATTTTAGTTCATTTTAGTTTATTTTATGCATACTTCACTTATTATACTACAATCATTTTTGTTTGATAAAAACATCTTTAAAATATTGTGTACCCAGCTTCTTGCTCCAAAGTCAGCTGGGATAGGCCCCAGCACCCCTGTGAATGAATAAATTAATTATTTTATTTTATTCATACTTCACTTATTACACTACAATCATTTTTGTTTGATAAAAACATCTTTTAAAATGTTGTGTACCCAGCTTCTTGCTCCAAAGTCAGCTGGGATAGGCTCCAGCACCCCTGCAAATGAATGAATGAATGAATAATTTTAATTTTATTTAATGTTGTTTTATTTTATGCATACTTCACTTATCATACTACAATCATTTTTGTTTGATAAAAACATCTTTAAAATGTTGTGTACCCAGCTTCTTGCTCCAAAGTCAGCTGGGATAGCCTCCAGCACCCCCGCAAATGAATGAATGAATTATTTAATTGTATTTAATTGTATTTAATTGTATTTAATTTTATGCATACCTCACTTATTATACTACAATCATTTTTGTTTGATAAAAACATCTTTGAGATGTTGTGTACCCAGCTTCTTGCTCCAAAGTCAGCTGGTATAGGCTCCAGCACCCCCGCAAATGAATGAATGAATGAATGAATGAATAATTTTATTTAATTTTATTTAATTTTATGCATACCTCACTTATTATACTACAATCATTTTTGTTTGATAAAAACATCTTTTAAAATGTTGTGTACCCAGCTTATTGCTCCAAAGTCAGCTGGGATAGGCTCCAGCACCCCTGCAAATGAATGAATGAATGAATAATTTTAATTTTATTTAATGTTGTTTTATTTTATGCATACTTCACTTATCATACTACAATCATTTTTGTTTGATAAAAACATCTTTAAAATGTTGTGTACCCAGCTTCTTGCTCCAAAGTCAGCTGGGATAGACTCCAGCACCCCCGCAAATGAATGAATGAATTATTTAATTTTATTTAATTTTATTTAATTTTATTTAATTTTATTTAATTTTATTTAATTTTATGCATACCTCACTTATTATACTACAATCATTATTGTTTGATAAAAACATCTTTAAAATGTTGTGTACCCAGCTTCTTGCTCCAAAGTCAGCTGGGATAGGCTCCAGCACCCCCACAAATGAATGAATTAATTATTTTATTTTATCTTATTTTATTTTATGCATACTTCACTTATTATACTACAATCATTTTTGTTTGATAAAAACATCTTTAAAATGTTGTGTACCCAGCTTCTTGCTCCAAAGTCAGCTGGGATAGGCTCCAGCACCCCCGCGAATGACTGAATTCATGAATTATTTTATTTTATTTTATTTTATTTTATTTTATTCAATTTTGTTTAATTTTATTTAATGTTATTTAATGTTATTTAATGTTATTTTATTTTATGCATACTTCACTTATTATACTACAATCATTTTTGTTTGATAAACACATCTTTAAAATGTCATCTACCCAGCTTCTTGCTCCAAAGTCAGCTGGGATAGGCTCCAGCAAGACCCTCCTGTCCCAAACAGACCAGGTCCAACAAATAGTACCTGGTAGTACCTGCTCGTGCCGGTGGAAACGTCTTGATGACATATTTCCATAGAATAAATAAGCGTTGCTGCTCTCATTCACACATACGCACACACACACACCTCCTTTTATGCATCCCGTTTATGCAGTGTGTGCCTCGTGTGGCATGCTAATTTGTGGCAGATAAACAGCATTTAACACACACACACACACACACACACGTACGCACACACACATAGAAAGTAATCAGGGGATTTACAATGTGTAGTTTGCAGGCTAATTGCTCTTCAGGTCCCTACGAGAGTGCTGCCAAAGCCATTAGCTGCTGCTACTCTCACTGTGTGTCTCCTGAAAATTAGTGCGCATGTAAATGTATGTGTGTGTGTGTGTGTGTGTGTGTGTTTGCTTGACATCAGTGTGAGTGCAGCCGTTAGCTTAGCAAGACTTTGGCTCCCCTCCAGGCTTGAAGAGCTAATTGGAATTAGAATAACATTCCTCAAAGGCTCGCTTGGTTTAGCGCTAACGACGGAAGGAGAAGTGTCTCAGAGAGGGAGTGCCCTAACGATCCACGCTAACAATGTTTGATTCACATTTTTAATGAGGGCTAATCACTCAACTGGAGAGGAAAAAAAAAAAGGAGAGGAGGTGGAAATGGTAATTATCTTCTCTCTCAGCTCTGAGCCTCAGTCCAAATGGGAACGCTCCTGAGATTTTTTCCTCTTTGTTGCGGGGTGAAAAGAATTCGCATCCCCACTGTGCCGGATTAGTAAATAGTTGCATGAGTGAAAATGGTGTCATGCACACGGCACACCGGCATGTGGCGCTGTAAACAAACACGCAGAAGGAACCACATGACACAGTTATGCATGTGCACGTATGTCCGTCGTTGTGTTAATATCATGCCATCATAATTATTTTATGTCCATATGGTACTCATGATAATACAGTGTATTTTATACCTCTTTTAATTGAATTTAACTTATTCATTCATTCTTTTTCTACCGCTTTTCCTCACGAGGGTCGCGGGGGATGCTGGAGCCTATCCCAGCTGTCTTCGGGCGCGAGACGGGGTTATTTTATTTTATTTTATGTCCATACGTTACTCATGATAATACAGTGTATTTTATTTTATACCTCTTTTAATTTAATTTAATGTATTCATTCATTTTCTACCACTTTTTCCTCACGAGGGTCGCGGGGATGCTGGAGCCTATCCTAGCTGTCTTTGAGCGCGAGGGGGGGGTTATTTTATTTTATTTTATGTCCATACGTTACTCATGATAATACAGTGTATTTTATTTTATTTTATACCTCTTTTAATTTAATTTCATGTATTCATTCATTCATTTTCTACCACTTTTTCCTCACGAGGGTCGCGGGGATGCTGGAGCCTATCCCAGCTGTCTTTGGGCGAGAGGCGGGCTAAATTTATTTTATTTTATCTATACTCCACTTATTATAATAAATAAAATATTTAATAATATTAATAAATAATAATAAAATAAATAATCATAAAAATAATAATATTCATTCATTCATTTTCTACCACTTTTTCCTCAAGGGTTGCGGGGGTGCTGGAGCCTATCCCAGCTGTCTTTGGGCGAGAGGCGGGCTAAATTTATTTTATTTTATCTATACTCCACTTATTATAATAAATAAAATATTTAATAGTATTAATAAATAATAATAAAATAAATAATCATAAAAATAATAATATTCATTCATTCATTTTCTACCACTTTTTCCTCACAAGGGTTGCGGGGGTGCTGGAGCCTATCCCAGCTGTCTTTGGGCGAGAGGCGGGCTAAATTTATTTTATTTTATTTTATCTATACTCCACTTATTATAATAAATAAAATATTTAATAATATTAATAAATAATAATAAAATAAATAATCATAAAAATAATAATATTCATTCATTCATTTTCTACCACTTTTTCCTCACAAGGGTTGCGGGGGTGCTGGAGCCTATCCCAGCTGTCTTTGGGCGAGAGGCGGGGTAATTATATTTTATTTTATTCATACTCCACTTATTATAATAAATAAAATATTTAATAACATTAATAAATAATAATACAAATAATAATATAATAAATAAAATTTGTAATTTTAAGTGTTAACATCATGAGCCCTAATTTGATGGTTTTCTTTATTTATTGAATTTTATTTAATTGCATTTATTTTTTATATAATTTTATTAAATTTTATAGAATTTTATTTAATTTATATTTGACTTATTATACTAAGGTGTGTACAGAATTTGTCATTTTATCACACCTGTAGATGCCAGTTTGATTTGATGTGATTTGATACTGTAGTTTTAAGGTGGATTCGGCGTAAAAAGTTGAGCCACTCTTCAGACGGGAAGGAAATTTGACCTCTGAATCGACCTCTGGAGAAGTAAAACTCCAGTATAAAACTCCAGCATCTTCCTGTGGACTAGATTAGCCAGAGGGACCATAAATAAGCCATTGACCTACTGAGACTCTCCACATGCATGCAGCTAATCCTTTACGATCAATACGCCATAAAACTCCTTTTAGATTTTTTCACTCTGCCCAACTGAGCCGTGATCAATACAAGACAAAAAGCGGCAAAGCTCGGAAGAAAAGCCAGTGTGGATGGACGTGAGGGATGGAGCACATCCAGCACTAGTCGAGTGTGAAACTGACAACCAATGAAGCTTGGCCTGTACTTACACACACACACACACACACACACACACACACACATACTGTATGTGTATAGGCGTGATGAGGGAGGGGTGAAAATTGGCAAGGGAGGGTGAGTGATGGTGTCAGGAGAAGTGAGATGGAGGCTGATTAAGGCCGGGCTTTGACAGAGCAAAAGGCCTGGGGGGGTGGGGTGGTGATACGAACCCCTCCCACTCCTCCCACACATACACATACATACACACACACACACACGATGGAGAAGTGTGAGACATGTTGTAACCTCCCAGTCTAACTCCACCCCCGCCTGCTCCATGCTACACTTTATCATAGCTTCCTCCCCCAAGTGAGGGGATTCTCCGCACCCTCGGAGCAGAAAATGGAGGCTAGTGGAGAGCGACAGGGTGGGGAGGTGTTGGGGGGGGGGGGGTGCGATGACATTTGTGGCGCCCCCTATGGCTTGTGGAGACATGTCCTGTATATTTTTTTCCCAAGCGCTCTGGCTATTTTTTCAAACGAATCACACAATGTTAAAGAATGGATCCAGACAGTGATACGATGAATAATAATAATAATAATTATTATTATTTATTATTATTATTATTATTAAGTATTATTAATAAGCATTATTAATTATTATTATTAATTATTATTATTAATTATTATTATTAATAATTATTATTAATAATAATTATTATTATTAATTATTATTAATTATTATTAATTATTATTAATTATTATTAATTATTATTAATTATTATTAATTATTATTAATTATTATTATTATTATTATTATTTATTATTATTAATTATCATTATTATTAATAATAACTATTATTATTATTAATAATAATTATTGTTAATAATAATAATAGTTATTATTATTATTAATTATTAATAATAATAATTATTATTAGTAGTAGTATTATTATGAATTATTATGAATTACTAATTAACAATAGCAGTTATAATATTAATAAATTATTCATGTTGATAATAATATTGATAGTAATAATAATAATTATTATTAAATATAATTATTATTAATACTGTATTGATAATAATATTATTATTGTTATTATTATTCATAATAATGATAATTATAACTTCATAGTAATAATAATTATTTTTTTATTATTCAAAGAAATAATATAATAAATAATATAACACAATATAACATAAATAATATAACAAAGAAAAATAGAACTGTAAAGTTGACTATAGGGGTGTTATTTCATGTATTTCATATAATAATAAGCATCATCACCATCATAATAATAGTAATAATAATAATAATTATTATCTAATGATAATAAGAATAATAATTATTATATTTTTGTTATTAGTTTTATATCAAATGTAATATTTTCAAAACGACTTTCTAAATATTTAGAGCCCGGTAGACATGAACTAACACCCCTATAGTCAACTTTACAGTTCTATTCTTCTTTGTTTACACCACATTGTGCAACACTGCAGGGACACAAAATGCTACCGAGCTAACTAGTTAGCGCCTAAGAGAGGGCTAGAGTGGGGAAGAAGGACAAATTAAGACGCTAAAAAACGTACCACTTCCACACAGAATCGGAGTAGAACTTTGTTTTCATGTTTCATCATGCGGTTCAGATAGAACCGGTTGCTTGTAGACACACTGTACCTTCGGATAAACTAGATTTTTGCCTTATTTTGCATCATTTTCCTATTTCCACCCAATACTGTATCTTTTAAACTGTAGCCAATCTGCACTTCAGTGACCTAAACCAAGAAAAATGTTACTACTTTCACTCACATTTAGCTTGTAGACCTGCGGAAATATGATCAATTTCATGCACAAATGAAGTTTAGCCAAGCAGATGTTCAGCAATACCTATAAAACGCCACTAGGTGGTGGTGTTTGTTCAAAGTTACCAGGAAAAAAATGCAAAAAAATCAATAATTTTCAAAATATACTAGCTAATTAAAATTGACTTTAACAAACTTAACGTTGCAGTACTATTATTAAGATGACCAATAGAAACAAAGTTTCAATAATCAATGAAATAAAAATAAAGGGGAGTTTTTATCAGACCGGAGGGATTATGGAAATCAGGTTGTGATCTGTGAGGCGCTAATCCTCGCCGCAGTGAACAATCCCATAAAAAGTGTTAGCGGGATTAAGCAGCAGATTAGCCACGTAGCCACGCACATATTTCAACCATCAAAACCTCAGCAAAGGAAATAGGGACTCTGGCGGGGTTGGGGGGGTATGTTGTTAGCACTTTGCTTTGGTGTAATCATGTACACTATACAGGAAGTGGCGTGGTGTGTGTGTGTGTGTGTGTGTGTGTGTGTGTGTGTAGACATCAGTGATGAGCCGGAGGTTAGAAAAGAGTACAATTTCTTCCACATTTTTTTACTTTGATTTTTGTTTTTTTTATTTATTTTGATTTTGACTGATCTTTCAAGGCACACAGATTATTATGTTCTTGGGCTATATAGACATGGTATACACCAAAAGAAAGATTCGACTCTCATCTTTCATCAGGAAAAAACTGTTTCTACTTTTTTTTCGCACTCTAGTAATCAGCAGAACAGTTTTTTTTACCATAACCAAAAAAAAAACGGGAGAAATAAGGCTTTTTGTGAAAAGATAAAGGCAAAACGTTTATGTTGTTTGATATAAAAATAAACATTTATTTCCATTTATTACAGTTTATTTTCACATTTGCTACTGAACTGTGTGTCTTAAAATTTGCGTTCAAATTCCCCTTCAATTACATTATTTTTATATCATGAATTGATTCATTTAATATAGTATTTGTGTATTTTTGTATTATCTCAGGCTAGAGCAGGGGTGGGCAAACTTTTTGACTCGCGGGCCGCATTGATATGACAAAATTAACGGGGGGGGCAGACTATATATTTTACATGTAACAGTCCACCTGGTATTATTGTATCTGTAAAATTGTCATGCAATCTGCCATTATTATTTATTATTTTATATTTATATTTAAATATTTTAAAAATAATAAAATATTATAATAATTACAATAAAATGAAAATAATAATTATTATATTATTATTATGTAAAATATGCAAATATAACAATAATATTATATATAATTAATATAATAATTAGCATTAATATATTAATTATAATAATCAATA